>NW_027175258.1:333292-666584 GCF_028021215.1 Eschrichtius robustus
ATTTTCCCATCAGGAAGAAGAAAATACCACAGGCTCAGCCTGCCACCCGGAACCAGAATAGGGCCTGAGGCAATCCCGTGCTTTTCGGCCAGATCCCAAAAAAGCGAGTTGAAAAATGGACCTCAGGGACACTGCAATTCACAAACCTGCAGAGTTATAAAGGATAATTCTCGTCCACAAGTATATTGAGGGAAAGCAACGAAGAGGATTTGAAAGCAAGGCAGAACTGCAGGAAACAGATTTCAGGAGGTAGATTCGAATCGCCTTTAAAGCACATGAAAAGCGGCAAAACCTGGACAATGATGCCCTTAGCCAAAAGGGCGTATGCGTTTTTTCCTGAATATATTCAGGAAAAAACGCATACGCCCTTTTTGGCCAACCAAGCAACCTGGAAAGGCAAATCAGCGCTACAAAGAAGTCTCGCTTCCCATCCGTCAAAAGGGCCATGCTGATAAAAGTGTCAAAACCACAAATGCAGGACAGGCCATGGAGAAATGGGAGCCTTGCTACGCTGATGGGCGGGATGTAAATTGCCAACAGCCACTCTGGAGAAGTGTACGGTGATACCTGAAACATCGAAAAAACACAGCTTAGGGAGCATAGGGCACGTCCACTCATGGGCGTATAAATTTTGAAAACTAAAAATCAGCAAGACACAGGCACCCCAAAGTTTAGGGCTGCTCTGTTGACAAGAACCTCCACTTCATGACACCTTAAATATCCCAGGAAAGAGAAAAATGGATAAAGAAATTGTGGTCCTTATGTACAATGGAATATCACTCAGCCATGAAATCAATGTCATAAGGCTAGTAGAAGCAAGATGGGTGGACTTAGGTACGACGATTCTAAGTGAAATAAGTCACACAGAAAAGGACACTTATCAAAAGCTATAACTTATACAGGGAATGTAAAAACCACTACATTTGAACTGAATTACAAAACAGAACAAAGTCACAGATTTAGAAAAAAATCTATGGTTGCTTAACGGGAAAGGTGAGGTGGGGTGATGCATAAAACAAGGGTTTCAAATTAGCTCAGATACCGTTCCATACACCCAATACGTAATAGACAAGACCTACTCCTTGCTCAGTGAACTGGACTCAACACCCCCTATTCACCGCCAAGAATATATGTGACTAGTAAGAATCTTAAAACCTATGTATTGATATCTCTCTGGAAGTGTGTCAAGTGGGTGTAAAGCCGCATAAACACAGCCGTGAAAAGCAGCTAAACCCCATTATAAAAATAAATTAGTTTTAAAAACCCATGAAACAAAGACAGTGAAAGAGACAGAAATTCTTAGAAAATTCATTCAGGGGCTGTGATGCAACCTGGATTGACCATATCTAGACCCACAGCTGGATGAGACATAAGGGTGAACATTCTTGGGGCTGAGAGGTTTGGTGAGGTTGGGTGAGCCAACGCAGACCCTTTAAGGTAATACTGCGTGGTACCCATCCCTTGGGTCCCAAATCTCCAGGTTCAAGGGCATCTTCCTACATTGAAAACTTGCATGAGGAACCCAGAAGATGGTACACCGTGTGATTTTGAAAGGTTTCTAAAACGCACCTCATTTCTCATCTCCTTGTGCTCGGGTTCGCCATTCCAGCTACTTCACTAGCAATCTCCCTACTTGGAGAATCAGCACCTTTAACCTCCTGTTCCGTACAGGTTGCAATTTGTCCTGAGGATGAACGGGAAGAGGGGCAGCCAATGAGAGACTAGATCTAGGTGTTGGGACAGGCACAGGTCACTCTATTTTCTCATCAGGAAGAAGAAATAACCACAGGCTCAGCCTGCCACCCGGAACCAGAATAGGGCCTGAGGCAATCCCGCGCTTCTGCGGCCAGCTCGCAAAAAAGCCAGTTGAAAAATGGAGCACATGGGCACTGCAATTCACAACCCTGCAGAGTTATAAATGATAACTCTCGTCCACAAATATATTGAGGGAAGGCAACGAAGAGGATTTGAAAGCAAGGCAGAATTGCAGGAAACAGGTTTCAGGAGGTAGATTCGAATCGCCTTTAAAGCAGATGAAAAGCGGCAAAACGTGGACAATGATGCCCTTGGCCAAAAAGGGCGTATGCGTTTTTTCCTGAATGTATTCAGGAAAAAACGCATACGCCCTTTTTGGCCAACCAAGCAACCTGGATAGGCAAATCAGCGCTACAACGAAGTCTCGCTTCCCATCCGTCAAAAGGGCCATGCTGATAAAAGTGTCAAAACCACAAATGCAGGACAGGCCATGGAGAAATTGGTGCCTTGCTACGCTGATGGGCGGGATGTAAATTGCCAACAGCCACTCTGGAGAAGTGTACGGTGAGGCCTGAAACATCGAAAAAACACAGCTTAGGGAGCATAGGGCACGTCCACTCATGGGCGTATAAATTTTGAAAACTGAAAATCAGCAAGACACAGGCACCCCAAAGTTTAGGTCTGCTCTGTTGACAAGAACCTCCACTTCATGACACCTTAAATATCCCAGGAAAGAGAAAAATGGATAAAGAAGTTGTGGTCCTTATGTACAGTGGAATATCACTCAGCCATGAAATCAAAGTCATAAGGCTAGTAGAAGCAAGATGGGTGGACTTAGGTACGACGATTCTAAGTGAAATAAGTCACACAGAAAAAGACACTTATCAAAAGCTATAACTTATACAGGGAATGTAAAAACCGCTACATTTGAACTGAATTACAAAACAGAACAAAGTCACACATTTAGAAAAAAAACTATGGTTGCTTAACGGGAAAGGTGAGGTGGGGTGATGGATAAAACTAGGGTTTCAAATTAGCTCAGATACCGTTCCATACACCCAATACGTAATAGACAAGACCTACTCCTTGCTCAGTGAACTGGACTCAACACCCCCTATTCACCGCACAAGAATATATGTGACTAGTAAGAATCTTAAAACCTATGTATTGATATCTCTCTGGAAGTGTGTCAAGTGGGTGTAAAGCCGCATAAACACAGCCGTGAAAAGCAGCTAAACCCCATTATAAAAATAAATTAGTTTTAAAAACCCATGAAACAAAGACAGTGAAAGAGACAGAAATTGTTACAAAATTCATTCAGGGGCTGTGACGCAACCTGGATTGACCATATCTAGACCCACAGCTGGATGAGACATAAGGGTGGACATTCTTTGGGCTGAGAGGCTTGGTGAGGTTGGGTGAGCCAACGCAGACCCTTTAAGGTAATACTGCGTGGTACCCATCCCATGGGTCCTAAATCTCCAGGTTCAAGGGCATCTTCCTACATCGAAAACTTGCATGAGGAACCCAGAAGATGGTACACCGTGTGATTTTGAAAGGTTTCTAAAACGCACCTCATTTCTCATCTCCTTGTGCTCGGGTTCGCCATTCCAGCTACTTCACTAGCAATCTCCCTACTTGGAGAATCAGCACCTTTAACCTCCTGTTCCGTACAGGTTGCAATATTTCCTGAGGATGAACGGGAAGAGGGGCAGCCAATGAGAGACTAGATCTAGGTGTTGGGAAAGGCACAGGTCACTCTATTTTCTCATCAGGAAGAAGAAATAACCACAGGCTCAGCCTGCCACCCGGAACCAGAATAGGGCCTGAGGCAATCCCGCGCTTCTGCGGCCAGCTCCCAAAAAAGACAGTTGAAAAATGGAGCACATGGGCACTGCAATTCACAACCCTGCAGAGTTATAAATGATAACTCTCGTCCACAAATATATTGAGGGAAGGCAACGAAGAGGATTTGAAAGCAAGGCAGAATTGCAGGAAACAGGTTTCAGGAGGTAGATTCGAATCGCCGTTAAAGCAGATGAAAAGCGGCAAAACGTGGACAATGATGCCCTTGGCCAAAAAGGGCGTATGCGTTTTTTCCTGAATATATTCAGGAAAAAACGCATAGGCCCTTTTTGGCCAACCAAGCAACATGTAAAGGCAAATCAGCACTACAAGGGGTCTCGCTTCGAATCGGTCAAAAGGGCCATGCTGAAAAAAGTGTCAAAACCACAAAAGCAGGACAGGCCATGGAGAAATGGGAGCCTTGCTACACTGATGGGCGGGATGTAAATTGCTAGCAGCCACTCTGGAGAAGTGTACGGTGTGGCCTTAAATATCGAAAAAACACAGCTTAGGGAGCATAGGGCACTTCCACTCATGGGCGTATAAATTGGGAAAACTAAAAATCAGCAAGACACAGGCACCCCAAAGTTTAGGGCTGCTCTGTTGACAAGAACCTCCACTTCATGACACCTTAAATATCCCAGGGAAGAGAAAAATGGATAAAGAAGTTGTGGTCCTTATGTACAATGGAATATCACTCAGCCATGAAATCAATGTCATAAGGCTAGTAGCAGCATGATGAGTGGATTTAGGTACGACGACTCTAAGTGAAATAAGTCACACAGAAAAAGACACTTATCATAAGCTATCACGTATAGAGGGAATGTAAAAACTGCTACACTTGAACTGAATTACAAAAGAGAACAGAGTCACACGTTTAGAAAACACACTATGGCTGCTTAACGGGAAAGGTGAGGTGGTGTGATGCATAAAACAAGGGTTTCAAATTAGCTCAGATACCGTTCCATACACCCAATATGTAATAGACAAGACCTACTCCTTGCTCAGTGAACTGGACACAACATCCCCTATTCACCGCACAAGTATATATCTGACTAGTAAGAATCTTAAAACCTATGTATTGATATCTCTCTGGAAGTGTGTCAAGTGGGTGTAAAGCCGCATAAACACAGCCGTGAAAAGCAGCTAAACCCCATTATAAAAATAAATTACTTGTAAAAACCCGTAAAACAAAGACAGTGAAAGAGAGAAATTCTTACACAATTCGTTCAGGGGCTGTGATGCAACCTGAATTGAACATATCTAGACACACAGCTGGATGAGACCTAAGGGTGGACACTCTTGGGGCTGAGAGGTTGGGTGAGGTTGGGTGAGCCAACGCAGACCCTTTAAAGTAATACTGCGTGGTACCCATCCCATGGGTCCCAAATCTCCAGGTTCAAGGCCATCTTCCTACATCGAAAACATGCATGAGAAACCCAGAAAATGGTACACCGTGTGATTTTGAAAGGTTTCTAAAACGCACCTCATTTCTCATCTCCTTGTGCTCGGGTTCGCCATTCCAGCTACTTTCCTAGCAATCTCCCTACTTGGAGAATCAGCACCTTTAACCTCCTGTTCCGTACAGGTTGCAATTTGTTCTGAGGATGAACGGGAAGAGGGGCAACCAATGAGAGACTAGATCTAGGTGTTGGGACAGGCACAGGTCACTCTATTTTCCCATCAGGAAGAAGAAAATACCACAGGCTCAGCCTGCCACCCGGAACCAGAATAGGGCCTGAGGCAATCCCGTGCTTTTGCGGCCAGATCCCAAAAAAGCGAGTTGAAAAATGGACCTCAGGGACACTGCCATTCACAAACCTGCAGAGTTATAAATGATAATTCTCGTCCACAAATATATTGAGGGAAAGCAACGAAGAGGATTTGAAAGCAAGGCAGAACTGCAGGAAACAGATTTCAGGAGGTAGATTCGAATCGCCTTTAAAGCACATGAAAAGCGGCAAAACGTTGACAATGATGACCTTGGCCAAAAAGGGCGTATGCGTTTTTTCCTGAATATATTCAGGAAAAAACGCATACGCCCTTTTTGGACAACCAAGCAACCTGGAAAGGCAAATCAGCGCTACAAAGAAGTCTCGCTTCCCATCCGTCAAAAGGGCCATGCTGATAAAAGTGTCAAAACCACAAATGCAGGACAGGCCATGGAGAAATTGGAGCCTTGCTACGCTGATGGGCGGGATGTAAACTGCCAACAGCCACTCTGGAGAAGTGTACGGTGAGGCCTGAAACTTCGAAAAAACACAGCTTAGGGAGCATAGGGCACTTCCACTCATGGGCGTATAAATTTTGAAAACTAAAAATCAGCAAGACACAGGCACCCCAAAGTTTAGGGCTGCTCTGTTGACAAGAACCTCCACTTCATGACACCTTAAATATCCCAGGAAAGAGAAAAATGGATAAAGAAGTTGTGGTCCTTATGTACAATGGAATATCACTCAGCCATGAAATCAATGTCATAAGGCTAGTAGAAGCAAGATGGGTGGACTTAGGTACGACGATTCTAAGTGAAATAAGTCACACAGAAAAAGACACTTATCAAAAGCTATAACTTATACAGGGAATGTAAAAACCGCTACATTTGAACTGAATTACAAAACAGAACAAAGTCACACATTTAGAAAAAAAACTATGGTTGCTTAACGGGAAAGGTGAGGTGGGGTGATGGATAAAACTAGGGTTTCAAATTAGCTCAGATACCGTTCCATACACCCAATACGTAATAGAGAAGACCTACTCCTTGCTCAGTGAACTGGACTCAACACCCCCTATTCACCGCACAAGAATATATGTGACTAGTAAGAATCTTAAAACCTATGTATTGATATCTCTCTGGAAGTGTGTCAAGTGGGTGTAAAGCCGCATAAACACAGCCGTGAAAAGCAGCTAAACCCCATTATAAAAATAAATTAGTTTTAAAAACCCATGAATCAAAGACAGTGAAAGAGACAGAAATTCTTACAAAATTCATTCAGGGGCTGTGACGCAACCTGGATTGACCATATCTAGACCCACAGCTGGATGAGACATAAGGGTGGACATTCTTGGGGCTGAGAGGTTTGGTGAGGTTGGGTGAGCCAACGCAGACCCTTTAAGGTAATACTGCGTGGTACCCATCCCATGGGTCCCAAATCTCCAGGTTCAAGGGCATCTTCCTACATCGAAAACTTGCATGAGGAACCCAGAAGATGGTACACCGTGTGATTTTGAAAGGTTTCTAAAACGCACCTCATTTCTCATCTCCTTGTGCTCGGGTTCGCCATTCCAGCTACTTCACTAGCAATCTCCCTACTTGGAGAATCAGCACCTTTAACCTCCTGTTCCATACAGGTTGCAATTTGTCCTGAGGATGAACGGGAAGAGGGACAGCCAATGAGAGACTAGATCTAGGTGTTGGGACAGGCACAGGTCACTCTATTTTCTCATCAGGAAGAAGAAATAACCACAGGCTCAGCCTGCCACCCGGAACCAGAATAGGGCCTGAGGCAATCCCGCGCTTCTGCGGCCAGCTCCCAAAAAAGCCAGTTGAAAAATGGAGCACATGGGCACTGCAATTCACAACACTGCAGAGTTATAAATGATAACTCTCGTCCACATATATACTGAGGGAAGGCAACGAAGAGGATTTGAAAGCAAGGCAGAATTGCAGGAAACAGGTTTCAGGAGGTAGATTCGAATCGCCGTTAAAGCAGATGAAAAGCGGCAAAACGTGGACAATGATGCCCTTGGCCAAAAAGGGCCTATGCGTTTTTTCCTGAATATATTCAGGAAAAAACGCATAGGCCCTTTTTGGCCAACCAAGCAACATGTAAAGGCAAATCAGCACTACAAGGAGTCTCGCTTCGAATCGGTCAAAAGGGCCATGCTGAAAAAAGTGTCAAAACCACAAAAGCAGGACAGGCCATGGAGAAATGGGAGCCTTGCTACACTGATGGGCGGGATGTAAATTGCTAGCAGCCACTCTGGAGAAGTGTACGGTGTGGCCTTAAATATCGAAAAAACACAGCTTAGGGAGCATAGGGCACTGCCACTCATGGGCGTATAAATTGGGAAAACTAAAAATCAGCAAGACACAGGCACCCCAAAGTTTAGGGCTGCTCTGTTGACAAGAACCTCCACTTCATGACACCTTAAATATCCCAGGGAAGAGAAAAATGGATAAAGAAGTTGTGGTCCTTATGTACAATGGAATATCACTCAGCCATGAAATCAATGTCATAAGGCTAGTAGCAGCATGATGAGTGGATTTAGGTACAACGTCTCTAAGTGAAATAAGTCACACAGAAAAAGACACTTATCATAAGCTATCACGTATAGAGGGAATGTAAAAACTGCTACACTTGAACTGAATTACAAAAGAGAACAGAGTCACACGTTTAGAAAACACACTATGGCTGCTTAACGGGAAAGGTGAGGTGGTGTGATGCATAAAACAAGGGTTTCAAATTAGCTCAGATACCGTTCCATACACCCAATATGTAATAGAGAAGACCTACTCCTTGCTCAGTGAACTGGACACAACACCCCCTATTCACCGCACAAGTATATATCTGACTAGTAAGAATCTTAAAACCTATGTATTGATATCTCTCTGGAAGTGTGTCAAGTGGGTGTAAAGCCGCATAAACACAGCCGTGAAAAGCAGCTAAACCCCATTATAAAAATAAATTACTTGTAAAAACCCGTAAAACAAAGACAGTGAAAGAGAGAAATTCTTACACAATTCGTTCAGGGGCTGTGATGCAACCTGGATTGAACATATCTAGACACACAGCTGGATGAGACCTAAGGGTGGACACTCTTGGGGCTGAGAGGTTGGGTCAGGTTGGGTGAGCCAACGCAGACCCTTTAAAGTAATACTGCGTGGTACCCATCCCATGGGTCCCAAATCTCCAGGTTCAAGGCCATCTTCCTACATCGAAAACATGCATGAGAAACCCAGAAAATGGTACACCGTGTGATTTTGAAAGGTTTCTAAAACGCACCTCATTTCTCATCTCCTTGTGCTCGGGTTCGCCATTCCAGCTACTTTCCTAGCAATCTCCCTACTTGGAGAATCAGCACCTTTAACCTCCTGTTCCGTACAGGTTGCAATTTGTTCTGAGGATGAACGGGAAGAGGGGCAACCAATGAGAGACTAGATCTAGGTGTTGGGACAGGCACAGGTCACTCTATTTTCCCATCAGGAAGAAGAAAATACCACAGGCTCAGCCTGCCACCCGGAACCAGAATAGGGCCTGAGGCAATCCCGTGCTTTTGCGGCCAGATCCCAAAAAAGCGAGTTGAAAAATGGACCTCAGGGACACTGCAATTCACAAACCTGCAGAGTTATAAATGATAATTCTCGTCCACAAATATATTGAGGGAAAGCAACGAAGAGGATTTGAAAGCAAGGCAGAACTGCAGGAAACAGATTTCAGGAGGTAGATTCGAATCGCCTTTAAAGCACATGAAAAGCGGCAAAACTTTGACAATGATGCCCTTGGCCAAAAAGGGCGTATGCGTTTTTTCCTGAATATATTCAGGAAAAAACGCATACGCCCTTTTTGGCCAACCAAGCAACCTGGAAAGGCAAATCAGCGCTACAAAGAAGTCTCACTTCCCATCCGTCAAAAGGGCCATGCTGATAAAAGTGTCAAAACCACAAATGCAGGACAGGCCATGGAGAAATTGGAGCCTTGCTACGCTGATGGGCGGGATGTAAACTGCCAACAGCCACTCTGGAGAAGTGTACGGTGAGGCCTGAAACTTCGAAAAAACACAGCTTAGGGAGCATAGGGCACTTCCACTCATGGGCGTATAAATTTTGAAAATTAAAAATCAGCAAGACACAGGCACCCCAAAGTTTAGGGCTGCTCTGTTGACAAGAACCTCCACTTCATGACACCTTAAATATCCCAGGAAAGAGAAAAATGGATAAAGAAGTTGTGGTCCCTATGTACAATGGAATATCACTCAGCCATGAAATCAATGTCATAAGGCTAGTAGAAGCAAGATGGGTGGACTTAGGTACGACGATTCTAAGTGAAATAAGTCACACAGTAAAAGACACTTATCAAAAGCTATAACTTATACAGGGAATGTAAAAACCGCTACATTTGAACTGAATTACAAAACAGAACAAAGTCACACATTTAGAAAAAAAAAACTATGGTTGCTTAACGGGAAAGGTGAGGTGGGGTGATGCATAAAACAAGGGTTTCAAATTAGCTCAGATACCGTTCCATACACCCAATACGTAATAGACAAGACCTACTCCTTGCTCAGTGAACTGGACTCAACACCCCCTATTCACCGCACAAGAATATATGTGACTAGTAAGAATCTTAAAACCTATGTATTGATATCTCTCTGGAAGTGTGTCAAGTGGGTGTAAAGCCGCATAAACACAGCCGTGAAAAGCAGCTAAACCCCATTATAAAAATAAATTAGTTTTAAAAACCCAGGAAACAAAGACAGTGAAAGAGACAGAAATTCTTACAAAATTCATTCAGTGGCTGTGACGCAACCTGGATTGACCATATCTAGACCCACAGCTGGATGAGACATAAGGGTGGACATTCTTGGGGCTGAGAGGTTTGGTGAGGTTGGGTGAGCCAACGCAGACCCTTTAAGGTAATACTGCGTGGTACCCATCCCATGGGTCCTAAATCTCCAGGTTCAAGGGCATCTTCCTACATCGAAAACTAGCATGAGGAACCCAGAAGATGGTACACCGTGTGATTTTGAAAGGTTTCTAAAACGCACCTCATTTCTCATCTCCTTGTGCTCGGGTTCGCCATTCCAGCTACTTTACTAGCAATCTCCCTTCTTGGAGAATCAGCACCTTTAACCTCCTGTTCTGTACAGGTTGCAATTTGTCCTGAGGATGAACGGGAAGAGGTGCAACCAATGAGAGACTAGATGTAGGTGTTGGCACAGGCACAGGTCACTCTATTTTCCCATCAGGAAGAAAAATTAAGCACAGGCTCAGCCTGCCGCCTGGAAGCAGAATAGTGCCTGAGGCAATCCCGCGCTTCTGCGGCCAGCTCCCAAAAAAGCCAGTTGAAAAATGGAGCACATGGGCACTGAAATTCACAACCCTGCAGAGTTATAAATGATAACTCTCGTCCACAAATATATTGAGAGAAGGCAATGAAGAGGATTTGAAAGCAAGGCAGAATTGCAGGAAACAGGTTTCAGGAGGTAGATTCGAATCGCCTTTAAAGCACATGAAAAGCGGCAAAACGTGGACAATGATGCCCTTAGCCAAAAAGGGCGTATGCGTTTTTTCCTGAATATATTCAGGAAAAAACGCATACGCCCTTTTTGGCCAACCAAGCAACCTGGAAAGGCAAATCAGCGCTACAAAGAAGTCTCGCTTCCCATCCGTCAAAAGGGCGATGCTGATAAAAGTGTCAAAACCACAAATGCAGGACAGGCCATGGAGAAATGGGAGCCTTGCTACGCTGATGGGCGGGATGTAAATTGCCAACAGCCACTCTGGAGAAGTGTACGGTGTGTCCTGAAACATCGAAAAAACACAGCTTAGGGAGCATAGGGCACGTCCACTCATGGGCGTATAAATTTTGAAAACTAAAAATCAGCAAGACACAGGCACCCCAAAGTTTAGGGCTGCTCTGTTGACAAGAACCTCCACTTCATGACACCTTAAATATCCCAGGAAAGAGAAAAATGGATAAAGAAGTTGTGGTCCTTATGTACAATGGAATATCACTCAGCCATGAAATCAATGTCATAAGGATAGTAGAAGCAAGATGGGTGGACTTAGGTACGACGATTCTAAGTGAAATAAGTCACACAGAAAAGGACACTTATCAAAAGCTATAACTTATACAGGGAATGTAAAAACCGCTACATTTGAACTGAATTACAAAACAGAACAAAGTCACACATTTAGAAAAAAATCTATGGTTGCTTAACAAAAAGGTGAGGTGGGGTGATGCATAAAACAAGGGTTTCAAATTAGCTCAGATACCGTTCCATACACCCAATACGTAATAGACAAGACCTACTCCTTGCTCAGTGAACTGGACTCAACACCCCCTATTCACCGCACAAGAATATATGTGACTAGTAAGAATCTTAAAACCTATGTATTGATATCTCTCTGGAAGTGTGTCAAGTGGGTGTAAAGCCGCATAAACACAGCCGTGAAAAGCAGCTAAACCCCATTATAAAAATAAATTAGTTTTAAAAACCCATGAAACAAAGACAGTGAAAGAGAAAGAAATTCTTAGAAAATTCATTCAGGGGCTGTGACGCAACCTGGATTGACCATATCTAGACCCACAGCTGGATGAGACATAAGGGTGAACATTCTTGGGGCTGAGAGGTTTGGTGAGGTTGGGTGAGCCAACGCAGACCCTTTAAGGTAATACTGCGTGGTACCCATCCCTTGGGTCCCAAATCTCCAGGTTCAAGGGCATCTTCCTACATCGAAAACTTGCATGAGGAACCCAGAAGATGGTACACCGTGTGATTTTGAAAGGTTTCTAAAACGCACCTCATTTCTCATCTCCTTGTGCTCGGGTTCGCCATTCCAGCTACTTCACTAGCAATCTCCCTACTTGGAGAATCAGCACCTTTAAGCTCCTGTTCCCTACAGGTTGCAATTTGTCCTGAGGATGAACGGGAAGAGGGGCAGCCAATGAGAGACTAGATCTAGGTGTTGGGACAGGCACAGGTCACTCTATTTTCTCATCAGGATGAAGAAATAACCACAGGCTCAGCCTGCCACCCGGAACCAGAATAGGGCCTGAGGCAATCCCGTGCTTCTGCGGCCAGCTCCCAAAAAAGCCAGTTGAAAAATGGAGCACATGGGCACTGCAATTCACAACCCTGCAGAGTTATAAATGATAACTCTCGTCCACAAATATATTGAGGGAAGGCAACGAAGAGGATTTGAAAGCAAGGCAGAATTGCAGGAAACAGGTTTCAGGAGGTAGATTCGAATCGCCTTTAAAGCAGATGAAAAGCGGCAAAACGTGGACAATGATGCCCTTGGTCAAAAAGGGCGTATGCGTTTTTTCCTGAATGTATTCAGGAAAAAACGCATACGCCCTTTTTGGCCAACCAAGCAACCTGGATAGGCAAATCAGCGCTACAAAGAAGTCTCGCTTCCCATCCGTCAAAAGGGCCATGCTGATAAAAGTGTCAAAACCACAAATGCAGGACAGGCCATGGAGAAATTGGTGCCTTGCTACGCTGATGGGCGGGATGTAAATTGCCAACAGCCACTCTGGAGAAGTGTACGGTGAGGCCTGAAACATCGAAAAAACACAGCTTAGGGAGCATAGGGCACGTCCACTCATGGGCGTATAAATTTTGAAAACTGAAAATCAGCAAGCCACAGGCACCCCAAAGTTTAGGGCTGCTCTGTTGACAAGAACGTCCACTTCATGACACCTTAAACATCCCAGGAAAGAGAAAAATGGATAAAGAAGTTGTGGTCCTTATGTACAATGGAATATCACTCAGCCATGAAATCAATGTCATAAGGCTAGTAGAAGCAAGATGGGTGGACTTAGGTACGACAATTCTAAGTGAAATAAGTCACACAGAAAAAGACACTTATCAAAAGCTATAACTTATACAGGGAATGTAAAAACCGCTACATTTGAACTGAATTACAAAACAGAACAAAGTCACACATTTAGAAAAAAAACTATGGTTGCTTAACGGGAAAGGTGAGGTGGGGTGATGGATAAAACTAGGGTTTCAAATTAGCTCAGATACCGTTCCATACACCCAATACGTAATAGACAAGACCTACTCCTTGCTCAGTGAACTGGACTCAACACCCCCTATTCACCGCACAAGAATATATGTGACTAGTAAGAATCTTAAAACCTATGTATTGATATCTCTCTGGAAGTGTGTCAAGTGGGTGTAAAGCCGCATAAACACAGCCGTGAAAAGCAGCTAAACCCCATTATAAATATAAATTAGTTTTAAAAACCCATGAAACAAAGACAGTGAAAGAGACAGAAATTCTTACAAAATTCATTCAGGGGGTGTGACGCAACCTGGATTGACCATATCTAGACCCACAGCTGGATGAGACATAAGGGTGGACATTCTTGGGGCTGAGAGGTTTGGTGAGGTTGGGTGAGCCAACGCAGACCCTTTAAGGTAATACTGCGTGGTACCCATCCCATGGGTCCTAAATCTCCAGGTTCAAGGGCATCTTCCTACATCGAAAACTTGCATGAGGAACCCAGAAGATGGTACACCGTGTGATTTTGAAAGGTTTCTAAAACGCACCTCATTTCTCATCTCCTTGTGCTCGGGTTCGCCATTCCAGCTACTTTACTAGCAATTTCCCTTCTTGGAGAATCAGCACCTTTAACCTCCTGTTCTGTACAGGTTGCAATTTGTCCTGAGGATGAACGGGAAGAGGGGCAACCAATGAGAGACTAGATGTAGGTGTTGGCACAGGCAAAGGTCACTCTATTTTCCCATCAGGAAGAAAAATTAAGCACAGGCTCAGCCTGCCGCCTGGAAGCAGAATAGTGCCTGAGGCAATCCCGCGCTTCTGCGGCCAGCTCCCAAAAAAGCCAGTTGAAAAATGGAGCACATGGGCACTGAAATTCACAACCCTGCAGAGTTATAAATGATAACTCTCGTCCACAAATATATTGAGGGAAGGAAATGAAGAGGATTTGAAAGCAAGGCAGAATTGCAGGTAACAGGTTTCAGGAGGTAGATTCGAATCGCCTTTAAAGCACATGAAAAGCGGCAAAACGTCGACAATGATGCCCTTAGCCAAAAAGGGCGTATGCGTTTTTTCCTGAATATATTCAGGAAAAAACGCATACGCCCTTTTTGGCCAACCAAGCAACCTGGAAAGGCAAATCAGCGCTACAAAGAAGTCTCGCTTCCCATCCGTCAAAAGGGCGATGCTGATAAAAGTGTCAAAACCACAAATGCAGGACAGGCCATGGAGAAATGGGAGCCTTGCTACGCTGATGGGCGGGATGTAAATTGCCAACAGCCACTCTGGAGAAGTGTACGGTGATACCTGAAACATCAAAAAAACACAGCTTAGGGAGCATAGGGCACGTCCACTCATGGGCGTATAAATTTTGAAAACTAAAAATCAGCAAGACACAGGCACCCCAAAGTTTAGGGCTGCTCTGTTGACAAGAACCTCCACTTCATGACACCTTAAATATCCCAGGAAAGAGAAAAATGGATAAAGAAGTTGTGGTCCTTATGTACAATGGAATATCACTCAGCCATGAAATCAATGTCATAAGGCTAGTTGAAGCAAGATGGGTGGACTTAGGTACGACGATTCTAAGTGAAATAAGTCACACAGAAAACTACACTTATCAAAAGCTATAACTTATACAGGGAATGTAAAAACCGCTACATTTGAACTGAATTACAAAACAGAACAGAGTCACACATTTAGAAAAAAATCTATGGTTGCTTAACGGGAAAGGTGAGGTGGGGTGATGCATAAAACAAGGGTTTCAAATTAGCTCAGATACCGTTCCATACACCCAATACGTAATAGACAAGACCTACTCCTTGCTCAGTGAACTGGACTCAACACCCCCTATTCACCGCACAAGAATATATGTGACTAGTAAGAATCTTAAAACCTATGTATTGATATCTCTCTGGAAGTGTGTCAAGTGGGTGTAAAGCCGCATAAACACAGCCGTGAAAAGCAGCTAAACCCCATTATAAAAATAAATTAGTTTTAAAAAACCCATGAAACAAAGACAGTGAAAGAGACAGAAATTCTTAGAAAATTCATTCAGGGGCTGTGACGCAACCTGGATTGACCATATCTAGACCCACAGCTGGATGAGACATAAGGGTGAACATTCTTGGGGCTGAGAGGTTTGGTGAGGTTGGGTGAGCCAACGCAGACCCTTTAAGGTAATACTGCGTGGTACCCATCCCATGGGTCCCAAATCTCCAGGTTCAAGGGCATCTTCCTACATCGAAAACTTGCATGAGGAACCCAGAAGATGGTACACCGTGTGATTTTGAAAGGTTTCTAAAACGCACCTCATTTCTCATCTCCTTGTGCTCGGGTTCGCCATTCCAGCTACTTCACTAGCAATCTCCCTACTTGGAGAATCAGCACCTTTAACCTCCTGTTCCATACAGGTTGCAATTTGTCCTGAGGATGAACGGGAAGAGGGGCAGCCAATGAGAGACTAGATCTAGGTGTTGGGACAGGCACAAGTCACTCTATTTTCTCATCAGGAAGAAGAAATAACCACAGGCTCAGCCTGCCACCCGGAACCAGAATAGGGCCTGAGGCAATCCCGCGCTTCTGCGGCCAGCTCCCAAAAAAGCCAGTTGAAAAATGGAGCACATGGGCACTGCAATTCACAACCCTGCAGAGTTATAAATGATAACTCTCGTCCACAAATATACTGAGGGAAGGCAACGAAGAGGATTTGAAAGCAAGGCAGAATTGCAGGAAACAGGTTTCAGGAGGTAGATTCGAATCGCCTTTAAAGCACATGAAAAGCGGCAAAACGTGGAAATGATGCCCTTGGCCAAAAAGGGCGTATGCGTTTTTTCCTGAATATATTCAGGAAAAAACGCATAGGCCCTTTTTGGCCAACCAAGCAACATGTAAAGGCAAATCAGCACTACAAGGAGTCTCGCTTCGAATCGGTCAAAAGGGCCATGCTGAAAAAAGGGTCAAAACCACAAAAGCAGGACAGGCCATGGAGAAATGGGAGCCTTGCTACACTGATGGGCGGGATGTAAATTGCTAGCAGCCACTCTGGAGAAGTGTACGGTGTGGCCTTAAACATCGAAAAAACACAGCTTAGGGAGCATAGGGCACGTCCACTCATGGGCGTATAAATTGGGAAAACTAAAAATCAGCAAGACACAGGCACCCCAAAGTTTAGGGCTGCTCTGTTGACAAGAACCTCCACTTCATGACACCTTAAATATCCCAGGGAAGAGAAAAATGGATAAAGAAGTTGTGGTCCTTATGTACAATGGAATATCACTCAGCCATGAAATCAATGTCATAAGGCTAGTAGCAGCATGATGAGTGGATTTAGGTACGACGACTCTAAGTGAAATAAGTCACACAGAAAAAGACACTTATCATAAGCTATCACGTATAGAGGGAATGTAAAAACTGCTACACTTGAACTGAATTACAAAAGAGAACAGAGTCACACGTTTAGAAAACACACTATGGCTGCTTAACGGGAAAGGTGAGGTGGTGTGATGCATAAAACAAGGGTTTCAAATTAGCTCAGATACCGTTCCATACACCCAATATGTAATAGACAAGACCTACTCCTTGCTCAGTGAACTGTACACAACACCCCCTATTCACCGCACAAGTATATATCTGACTAGTAAGAATCTTAAAACCTATGTATTGATATCTCTCTGGAAGTGTGTCAAGTGGGTGTAAAGCCGCATAAACACAGCCGTGAAAAGCAGCTAAACCCCATTATAAAAATAAATTACTTGTAAAAACCCGTAAAACAAAGACAGTGAAAGAGAGAGAAGTTCTTACACAATTCGTTCAGGGGCTGTGATGCAACCTGGATTGAACATATCTAGACCCACAGCTGGATGAGACCTAAGGGTGGACACTCTTGGGGCTGCAAGGTTGGGTGAGGTTGGGTGAGCCAACGCAGACCCTTTAAAGTAATACTGCGTGGTACCCATCCCATGGGTCCCAAATCTCCAGGTTCAAGGCCATCTTCCTACATCGAAAACATGCATGAGAAACCCAGAAAATGGTACACCGTGTGATTTTGAAAGGTTTCTAAAACGCACCTCATTTCTCATCTCCTTGTGCTCGGGTTCGCCATTCCAGCTACTTTCCTAGCAATCTCCCTACTTGGAGAATCAGCACCTTTAACCTCCTGTTCCGTACAGGTTGCAATTTGTTCTGAGGATGAACGGGAAGAGGGACAACCAATGAGAGACTAGATCTAGGTGTTGGGACAGGCACAGGTCACTCTATTTTCCCATCAGGAAGAAGAAATTACCACAGGCTCAGCCTGCCACCCGGAACCAGAATAGGGCCTGAGGCAATCCCGCGCTTTTGCGGCCAGATCCCAAAAAAGCGAGTTGAAAAATGGACCTCAGGGACACTGCAATTCACAAACCTGCAGACTTATAAATGATAATTCTCGTCCACAAATATATTGAGGGAAAGCAACGAAGAGGATTTGAAAGCAAGGCAGAACTGCAGGAAACAGATTTCAGGAGGTAGATTCGAATCGCCTTTAAAGCACATGAAAAGCGGCAAAACGTTGACAATGATGACCTTGGCCAAAAAGGGCGTATGCGTTTTTTCCTGAATATATTCAGGAAAAAACGCATACGCCCTTTTTGGCCAACCAAGCAACCTGGAAAGGCAAATCAGCGCTACAAAGATGTCTCGCTTCCCATCCGTCAAAAGGGCCATGCTGATAAAAGTGTCAAAACCACAAATGCAGGACAGGCCATGGAGAAATTGGAGCCTTGCTACGCTGATGGGCGCGATGTAAACTGCCAACAGCCACTCTGGAGAAGTGTACGGTGAGGCCTGAAACTTCGAAAAAACACAGCTTAGGGAGCATAGGGCACTTCCACTCATGGGCGTATAAATTTTGAAAACTAAAAATCAGCAAGACACAGGCACCCCAAAGTTTAGGGCTGCTCTCTTGACAAGAACCTCCACTTCATGACACCTTAAATATCCCAGGAAAGAGAAAAATGGATAAAGAAGTTGTGGTCCTTATGTACAATGGAATATCACTCAGCCATGAAATCAATGTCATAAGGCTAGTAGAAGCAAGATGGGTGGACTTAGGTAGAACGATTCTAAGTGAAATAAGTCACACAGAAAAAGACACTTATCAAAAGCTATAACTTATACAGGGAATATAAAAACCGCTACATTTGAACTGAATTACAAAACAGAACAAAGTCACACATTTAGAAAAAAAACTATGGTTGCTTAACGGGAAAGGTGAGGTGGGGTGATGCATAAAACAAGGGTTTCAAATTCGCTCAGATACCGTTCCATACACCCAATATGTAATAGACAAGACCTACTCCTTGCTCAGTGAACTGGACTCAACACCCCCTATTCACCGCACAAGAATATATGTGACTAGTAACAATCTTAAAACCTATGTATTCTTATCTGTCTCGAAGTGAGTCAAGTGGGTGTAAAGCCGCATAAACACAGCCGTGAAAAGCAGCTAAACCCCATTATAAAAATAAATTACTTTTAAAAACCCGTAAAACAAAGACAGTGAAAGAGAGAGAAATTCTTACAAAATTCGTTCAGGGTCTGTGATGCCACCTGGATTGACCATATCTAGACCCACAGCTGGATGAGACATAAGGGTGGACACTCTTGGGGCTGAGAGGTTGGGTGAGGTTGGGTGAGCAAACGCAGACCCTTTAAAGTAATACTGCATGGTACCCATCCCATGGGTCCCAAATCTCCAGGTTCAAGGGCATCTTCCTACATCGAAATCTTGCATGAGGAACCCAGAAGAAGGTACACCGTGTGATTTTGAAAGGTTTCTAAAACGCACCTCATTTCTCATCTCCTTGTGCTCGGGTTCGCCATTCCAGCTACTTCACTAGCAATCTCCCTACTTGGAGAATCAGCACCTTTAACCTCCTGTTCTGTACAGGTTGCAATTTGTCCTGAGGATGAACGGGAAGAGGGGCAACCAATGAGAGACTAGATCTAGGTGTTGGGACAGGCACAGGTCACTCTATTTTCCCATCAGGAAGAAGAATTAACCACAGGCTCAGCCTGCCGCCGGGAACCAAAATAGGGCCTGAGGAAATCCCGTGCTTTTGCGGCCAGCTCCCAAACAAGAGAGTTGAAAAATGGAGCTCAGGGGCACTGCCATTCACAAACCTGCTGAGTTATAAATGATAAGTCTCGTCCACAAATATATTGAGGGAAGGCATCGAAGAGGATTTGAAAGCAAGGCAGAATTGCAGGAAACAGGTTTCAGGAGGTAGATTCGAATCGCCTTTAAAGCACATGAAAAGCGGCAAAACGTCGACAATGATGCCCTTGGCCAAAAACGGCGTATGCGTTTTTTCCTGAATATATTCAGGAAAAAACGCATACGCCCTTTTTGGCCAACCAAGCAACCTGGAAAGGCAAATCAGCGCTACAAAGAAGTCTCGCTTCCCATCGGTCAAAACGGCCATGCTGCAAAAAGTGTCAAAACGAGAAATGCAGGACAGGCCATGGAGAAATGGCAGCCTTGCTACGCTGATGAGCGGGATGTAAATTGCCAACAGCCACTCTGGAGAAGTGTACGGTGTGTCCTGAAACATCGAAAAAACACAGCTTAGGGAGCATAGGGCACGTCCACTCATGGGCGTATAAATTGGGAAAACTAAAAATCAGCAAGACACAGGCACCCCAAAGTTTAGGGCTGCTCTGTTGACAAGAACCTCCACTTCATGACACCTTAAATATCCCAGGAAAGAGAAAAATGGATAAAGAAGTTGTGGTCCTTATGTACAATGCAATATCACTCAGCCATGAAATCAATGTCATAAGGCTAGTAGAAGCAAGATGAGTGGACTTAGGTACGACGATTCTAAGTGAAATAAGTCACACAGAAAAAGACACTTATCATAAGCTATCACTTATAGAGGGAATGTAAAAACCGGTACACTTGAACTGAATTACAGAACAGAACAGAATCACACGTTTAGAAAACACACTATGGCTGCTTAACGGGAAAGGTGAGGGGGGGTGATGCATAAAACAAGGGGTTCAAATTCGCTCAGATACCGTTCCATACACCCAATATGTAATAGACAAGACCTACTCCTTGCTCAGTGAACTGGACTCAACACCCCCTATTCACCGCACAAGAATATATGTGACTAGTAACAATCTTAAAACCTATATACTGATATCTGTCTGGAAGTGACTCAAGTGGGTGTAAATCCGCATAAACACAGCCGTGAAAAGCAGCTAAACCCCATTATAAAATTAAATTACTTTTAAAAACCCGTAAAACAAAGACAGTGAAAGAGAGAGAAATTCTTACAAAATTCGTTCAGGGGCTGTGATGCAACCTGGATTGACCATATCTAGACCCACAGCTGGATGAGACATAAGGTTGGACACTCTTGGGGCTGAGAGGTTGGGTGAGGTTGGGTGAGCAAACGCAGACCCTTTAAAGTAATACTGCATGGTACCCATCCCATGGGTCCCAAATCTCCAGGTTCAAGGGCATCTTCCTACATCGAAATCTTGCATGAGGAACCCAGAAGAAGGTACACCGTGTGATTTTGAAAGGTTTCTAAAACGCACCTCATTTCTCATCTCCTTGTGCTCGGGTTCGCCATTCCAGCTACTTCACTAGAAATCTCCCTACTTGGAGAATCAGCACCTTTAACCTCCTGTTCTGTACAGGTTGCAATTTGTCCTGAGGATGAACGGGAAGAGGGGCAACCAATGAGAGACTAGATCTAGGTGTTGGGACAGGCACAGGTCACTCTATTTTCCCATCAGGAAGAAGAATTAACCACAGGCTCAGCCTGCCGCCGGGAACCAGAATAGGGCCTGAGGCAATCCCGTGCTTTTGCGGCCAGCTCCCAAACAAGACAGTTGAAAAATGGAGCTCAGGGGCACTGCCATTCACAAACCTGCTTAGTTATAAATGATAACTCTCGTCCAAAAATATATTGAGGGAAGGCAACGAAGAGGATTTGAAATCAAGGCAGAATTGCAGGAAACAGGTTTCAGGAGGTAGATTCGAATCGCATTTAAAGCACATGAAAAGCGGCAAAACGTCGACAATGATGCCCTTGGCCAAGAAGGGCGTATGCGTTTTTTCCTGAATATATTCAGGAAAAAACGCATACGCCCTTTTTGGCCAACCAAGCAACCTGGAAAGGCAAATCAGCGCTACAAAGAAGTCTCGCTTCCCATCCGTCAAAAGGGCCATGCTGATAAAAGTGTCAAAACGAGAAATGCAGGACAGGCCATGGAGAAATTGGAGCCTTGCTACGCTGATGGGCGCGATGTAAACTGCCAACAGCCACTCTGGAGAAGTGTACGGTGAGGCCTGAAACTTCGAAAAAACACAGCTTAGGGAGCATAGGGCACTTCCACTCATGGGCGTATAAATTTTGAAAACTAAAAATCAGCAAGACACAGGCACCCCAAAGTTTAGGGCTGCTCTGTTGACAAGAACCTCCACTTCATGACACCTTAAATATCCCAGGAAAGAGAAAAATGGATAAAGAAGTTGTGGTCCTTATGTACAATGGAATATCACTCAGCCATGAAATCAATGTCATAAGGCTAGTAGAAGCAAGATGGGTGGACTTAGGTAGAACGATTCTAAGTGAAATAAGTCACACAGAAAAAGACACTTATCAAAAGCTATAACTTATACAGGGAATATAAAAACCGCTACATTTGAACTGAATTACAAAACAGAACAAAGTCACACATTTAGAAAAAAAACTATGGTTGCTTAACGGGAAAGGTGAGGTGGGGTGATGCATAAAACAAGGGTTTCAAATTCGCTCAGATACCGTTCCATACACCCAATATGTAATAGACAAGACCTACTCCTTGCTCAGTGAACTGGACTCAACACCCCCTATTCACCGCACAAGAATATATGTGACTAGTAACAATCTTAAAACCTATGTATTCTTATCTGTCTCGAAGTGAGTCAAGTGGGTGTAAAGCCGCATAAACACAGCCGTGAAAAGCAGCTAAACCCCATTATAAGAATAAATTACTTTTAAAAACCCGTAAAACAAAGACAGTGAAAGAGAGAGAAATTCTTACAAAATTCGTTCAGGGTCTGTGATGCCACCTGGATTGACCATATCTAGACCCACAGCTGGATGAGACATAAGGGTGGACACTCTTGGGGCTGAGAGGTTGGGTGAGGTTGGGTGAGCAAACGCAGACCCTTTAAAGTAATACTGCATGGTACCCATCCCATGGGTCCCAAATCTCCAGGTTCAAGGGCATCTTCCTACATCGAAATCTTGCATGAGGAACCCAGAAGAAGGTACACCGTGTGATTTTGAAAGGTTTCTAAAACGCACCTCATTTCTCATCTCCTTGTGCTCGGGTTCGCCATTCCAGCTACTTCACTAGCAATCTCCCTACTTGGAGAATCAGCACCTTTAACCTCCTGTTCTGTACAGGTTGCAATTTGTCCTGAGGATGAACGGGAAGAGGGGCAACCAATGAGAGACTAGATCTAGGTGTTGGGACAGGCACAGGTCACTCTATTTTCCCATCAGTAAGAAGAATTAACCACAGGCTCAGCCTGCCGCCGGGAACCAAAATAGGGCCTGAGGAAATCCCGTGCTTTTGCGGCCAGCTCCCAAACAAGAGAGTTGATAAATGGAGCTCAGGGGCACTGCCATTCACAAACCTGCTGAGTTATAAATGATAAGTCTCGTCCACAAATATATTGAGGGAAGGCATCGAAGAGGATTTGAAAGCAAGGCAGAATTGCAGGAAACAGGTTTCAGGAGGTAGATTCGAATCGCCTTTAAAGCACATGAAAAGCGGCAAAACGTCGACAATGATGCCCTTGGCCAAAAACGGCGTATGCGTTTTTTCCTGAATATATTCAGGAAAAAACGCATACGCCCTTTTTGGCCAACCAAGCAACCTGGAAAGGCAAATCAGCGCTACAAAGAAGTCTCGCTTCCCATCGGTCAAAAGGGTCATGCTGCAAAAAGTGTCAAAACCAGAAATGCAGGACTGGCCATGGAGAAATGGCAGCCTTGCTACGCTGATGGGCGGGATGTTAATTGCCAGCAGCCACTCTGGAGAAGTGTACGGTGTGTCCTGAAACATCGAAAAAACACAGCTTAGGGAGCATAGGGCACGTCCACTCATGGGCGTATAAATTGGGAAAAAGAAAAATCAGCAAGACACAGGCACCCGAAAGTTTAGGGCTGCTCTGTTGACAAGACCCTCCACTTCATGAAAACTTAAATATCCCAGGAAAGAGAAAAATGGATAAAGAAGTCGTGGTCCTTATGTACAATGGAATATCACTCAGACATGAAATCAAGGTCATAAGGCTAGTAGAAGCAAGATGAGTGGAGTTAGGTACGACGATTCTAAGTGAAATAAGTCACACAGAAAATGACACTTATCATAAGCTATCATTTATAGAGGGAATGTAAAAACCGCTACACTTGAACTGAATTACAAAACAGAACAGAGTCACACGTTTAGAAAACACACTATGGCTGCTTAACGGGAAAGGTGAGGTGGGGTGATGCATAAAACAAGGGGTTCAAATTCGCTCAGATACCGTTCCATACACCCAATATGTAATAGACAAGACCTACTCCTTGCTCAGTGAACTGGACTCAACACCCCCTATTCACCGCACAAGAATATATGTGACTAGTAAGAATCTTAAAACCTATGTATTGATATATGTCTGGAAGTGAGTCAAGTGGGTGTAAAGCCGCATAAACACAGCCGTGAAAAGCAGCTAAACCCCATTATAAAAATAAATTACTTTTAAAAACCTGTAAAACAAAGACAGTGAAAAAGAGAGAAATTCTTACAAAATTCGTTCAGAGGCTGTGATGCAACCTCGATTGACCATATCTACACGCACAGCTTGATGAGACATAAGGGTGGACACTCTTGGGGCTGAAAGGTTGGGTTAGGTTGGGTGAGCAAACGCAGACCCTTTAAAGTAATACTGCGTGGTACCCATCCCATGGGTCCCAAGTCTCCAGGTTCAAGGGCATCTTCCTACATCGAAAACATGCATGAGAAACTCAGAAGATGGTATATCGTGTGATTTTGAAAGGTTTCTAAAACGCACCTCATTTCTCATCTCCTTGTGCTCGGGTTCGCCATTCCAGCTACTTTACTAGCAATCTCCCTACTTGGAGAATCAGCACCTTTAACCTCCTGTTCTGTACAGGTTGCAATTTGTCCTGAGGATGAACGGGAAGAGGGGCAACCAATGAGAGACTAGATCTAGGTGTTGGGACAGGCACAGGTCACTCTAATTTCCCATCAGGAAGAAGAATTAATCACAGGCTCAACCTGCCGCCCAGAAGCACAATAGGGCCTGAGGCAATCCCGCGCTTTTGCGGCCAGCTCCCAAAAAAGCGAGTTGAAAAATGGAGCTCAGGGACACTGCAATTCACAAACCCGCAGAGTTATAAATGATAACTCTCATCCACAGATATATTGAGGGAAGGCAACGAAGAGGATTTGAAAGCAAGGCAAAATTGCAGAAAACAGATTTCAGGAGGTAGATTCGAATCGTCTTTAAAGCACATGAAAAGCGGCAAAACGTCGACAATGATGCCCTTGGCCAAAAAGGGCGTATGCGTTTTTTCCTGAATATATTCAGGAAAAAACGCATACGCCCTTTTTGGCCAACCAAGCAACCTGGAAAGGCAAATCAGCGCTACAAAGAAGTCTCGCTTCCCATCGGTCAAAACGGCCATGCTGCAAAAAGTGTCAAAACGAGAAATGCAGGACAGGCCATGGAGAAATGGCAGCCTTGCTACGCTGATGAGCGGGATGTAAATTGCCAACAGCCACTCTGGAGAAGTGTACGGTGTGTCCTGAAACATCGAAAAAACACAGCTTAGGGAGCATAGGGCACGTCCACTCATGGGCGTATAAATTGGGAAAACTAAAAATCAGCAAGACACAGGCACCCCAAAGTTTAGGGCTGCTCTGTTGACAAGAACCTCCACTTCATGACACCTTAAATATCCCAGGAAAGAGAAAAATGGATAAAGAAGTTGTGGTCCTTATGTACAATGCAATATCACTCAGCCATGAAATCAATGTCATAAGGCTAGTAGAAGCAAGATGAGTGGACTTAGGTACGACGATTCTAAGTGAAATAAGTCACACAGAAAAAGACACTTATCATAAGCTATCACTTATAGAGGGAATGTAAAAACCGGTACACTTGAACTGAATTACAGAACAGAACAGAATCACACGTTTAGAAAACACACTATGGCTGCTTAACGGGAAAGGTGAGGGGGGGTGATGCATAAAACAAGGGGTTCAAATTCGCTCAGATACCGTTCCATACACCCAATATGTAATAGACAAGACCTACTCCTTGCTCAGTGAACTGGACTCAACACCCCCTATTCACCGCACAAGAATATATGTGACTAGTAACAATCTTAAAACCTATATACTGATATCTGTCTGGAAGTGACTCAAGTGGGTGTAAATCCGCATAAACACAGCCGTGAAAAGCAGCTAAACCCCATTATAAAATTAAATTACTTTTAAAAACCCGTAAAACAAAGACAGTGAAAGAGAGAGAAATTCTTACAAAATTCGTTCAGGGGCTGTGATGCAACCTGGATTGACCATATCTAGACCCACAGCTGGATGAGACATAAGGTTGGACACTCTTGGGGCTGAGAGGTTGGGTGAGGTTGGGTGAGCAAACGCAGACCCTTTAAAGTAATACTGCATGGTACCCATCCCATGGGTCCCAAATCTCCAGGTTCAAGGGCATCTTCCTACATCGAAATCTTGCATGAGGAACCCAGAAGAAGGTACACCGTGTGATTTTGAAAGGTTTCTAAAACGCACCTCATTTCTCATCTCCTTGTGCTCGGGTTCGCCATTCCAGCTACTTCACTAGAAATCTCCCTACTTGGAGAATCAGCACCTTTAACCTCCTGTTCTGTACAGGTTGCAATTTGTCCTGAGGATGAATGGGAAGAGGGGCAACCAATGAGAGACTAGATCTAGGTGTTGGGACAGGCACAGGTCACTCTATTTTCCCATCAGGAAGAAGAATTAACCACAGGCTCAGCCTGCCGCCGGGAACCAGAATAGGGCCTGAGGCAATCCCGTGCTTTTGCGGCCAGCTCCCAAACAAGACAGTTGAAAAATGGAGCTCAGGGGCACTGCCATTCACAAACCTGCTTAGTTATAAATGATAACTCTCGTCCAAAAATATATTGAGGGAAGGCAACGAAGAGGATTTGAAATCAAGGCAGAATTGCAGGAAACAGGTTTCAGGAGGTAGATTCGAATCGCATTTAAAGCACATGAAAAGCGGCAAAACGTCGACAATGATGCCCTTGGCCAAGAAGGGCGTATGCGTTTTTTCCTGAATATATTCAGGAAAAAACGCATACGCCCTTTTTGGCCAACCAAGCAACCTGGAAAGGCAAATCAGCGCTACAAAGAAGTCTCGCTTCCCATCCGTCAAAAGGGCCATGCTGATAAAAGTGTCAAAACGAGAAATGCAGGACAGGCCATGGAGAAATTGGAGCCTTGCTACGCTGATGGGCGCGATGTAAACTGCCAACAGCCACTCTGGAGAAGTGTACGGTGAGGCCTGAAACTTCGAAAAAACACAGCTTAGGGAGCATAGGGCACTTCCACTCATGGGCGTATAAATTTTGAAAACTAAAAATCAGCAAGACACAGGCACCCCAAAGTTTAGGGCTGCTCTGTTGACAAGAACCTCCACTTCATGACACCTTAAATATCCCAGGAAAGAGAAAAATGGATAAAGAAGTTGTGGTCCTTATGTACAATGGAATATCACTCAGCCATGAAATCAATGTCATAAGGCTAGTAGAAGCAAGATGGGTGGACTTAGGTAGAACGATTCTAAGTGAAATAAGTCACACAGAAAAAGACACTTATCAAAAGCTATAACTTATACAGGGAATATAAAAACCGCTACATTTGAACTGAATTACAAAACAGAACAAAGTCACACATTTAGAAAAAAAACTATGGTTGCTTAACGGGAAAGGTGAGGTGGGGTGATGCATAAAACAAGGGTTTCAAATTCGCTCAGATACCGTTCCATACACCCAATATGTAATAGACAAGACCTACTCCTTGCTCAGTGAACTGGACTCAACACCCCCTATTCACCGCACAAGAATATATGTGACTAGTAACAATCTTAAAACCTATGTATTCTTATCTGTCTCGAAGTGAGTCAAGTGGGTGTAAAGCCGCATAAACACAGCCGTGAAAAGCAGCTAAACCCCATTATAAAAATAAATTACTTTTAAAAACCCGTAAAACAAAGACAGTGAAAGAGAGAGAAATTCTTACAAAATTCGTTCAGGGTCTGTGATGCCACCTGGATTGACCATATCTAGACCCACAGCTGGATGAGACATAAGGGTGGACACTCTTGGGGCTGAGAGGTTGGGTGAGGTTGGGTGAGCAAACGCAGACCCTTTAAAGTAATACTGCATGGTACCCATCCCATGGGTCCCAAATCTCCAGGTTCAAGGGCATCTTCCTACATCGAAATCTTGCATGAGGAACCCAGAAGAAGGTACACCGTGTGATTTTGAAAGGTTTCTAAAACGCACCTCATTTCTCATCTCCTTGTGCTCGGGTTCGCCATTCCAGCTACTTCACTAGCAATCTCCCTACTTGGAGAATCAGCACCTTTAACCTCCTGTTCTGTACAGGTTTCAATTTGTCCTGAGGATGAACGGGAAGAGGGGCAACCAATGAGAGACTAGATCTAGGTGTTGGGACAGGCACAGGTCACTCTATTTTCCCATCAGTAAGAAGAATTAACCACAGGCTCAGCCTGCCGCCGGGAACCAAAATAGGGCCTGAGGAAATCCCGTGCTTTTGCGGCCAGCTCCCAAACAAGAGAGTTGATAAATGGAGCTCAGGGGCACTGCCATTCACAAACCTGCTGAGTTATAAATGATAAGTCTCGTCCACAAATATATTGAGGGAAGGCATCGAAGAGGATTTGAAAGCAAGGCAGAATTGCAGGAAACAGGTTTCAGGAGGTAGATTCGAATCGCCTTTAAAGCACATGAAAAGCGGCAAAACGTCGACAATGATGCCCTTGGCCAAAAACGGCGTATGCGTTTTTTCCTGAATATATTCAGGAAAAAACGCATACGCCCTTTTTGGCCAACCAAGCAACCTGGAAAGGCAAATCAGCGCTACAAAGAAGTCTCGCTTCCCATCGGTCAAAAGGGTCATGCTGCAAAAAGTGTCAAAACCAGAAATGCAGGACTGGCCATGGAGAAATGGCAGCCTTGCTACGCTGATGGGCGGGATGTTAATTGCCAGCAGCCACTCTGGAGAAGTGTACGGTGTGTCCTGAAACATCGAAAAAACACAGCTTAGGGAGCATAGGGCACGTCCACTCATGGGCGTATAAATTGGGAAAAAGAAAAATCAGCAAGACACAGGCACCCGAAAGTTTAGGGCTGCTCTGTTGACAAGACCCTCCACTTCATGAAAACTTAAATATCCCAGGAAAGAGAAAAATGGATAAAGAAGTCGTGGTCCTTATGTACAATGGAATATCACTCAGACATGAAATCAAGGTCATAAGGCTAGTAGAAGCAAGATGAGTGGAGTTAGGTACGACGATTCTAAGTGAAATAAGTCACACAGAAAATGACACTTATCATAAGCTATCATTTATAGAGGGAATGTAAAAACCGCTACACTTGAACTGAATTACAAAACAGAACAGAGTCACACGTTTAGAAAACACACTATGGCTGCTTAACGGGAAAGGTGAGGTGGGGTGATGCATAAAACAAGGGGTTCAAATTCGCTCAGATACCGTTCCATACACCCAATATGTAATAGACAAGACCTACTCCTTGCTCAGTGAACTGGACTCAACACCCCCTATTCACCGCACAAGAATATATGTGACTAGTAAGAATCTTAAAACCTATGTATTGATATATGTCTGGAAGTGAGTCAAGTGGGTGTAAAGCCGCATAAACACAGCCGTGAAAAGCAGCTAAACCCCATTATAAAAATAAATTACTTTTAAAAACCTGTAAAACAAAGACAGTGAAAAAGAGAGAAATTCTTACAAAATTCGTTCAGAGGCTGTGATGCAACCTCGATTGACCATATCTACACGCACAGCTTGATGAGACATAAGGGTGGACACTCTTGGGGCTGAAAGGTTGGGTTAGGTTGGGTGAGCAAACGCAGACCCTTTAAAGTAATACTGCGTGGTACCCATCCCATGGGTCCCAAGTCTCCAGGTTCAAGGGCATCTTCCTACATCGAAAACATGCATGAGAAACTCAGAAGATGGTATATCGTGTGATTTTGAAAGGTTTCTAAAACGCACCTCATTTCTCATCTCCTTGTGCTCGGGTTCGCCATTCCAGCTACTTTACTAGCAATCTCCCTACTTGGAGAATCAGCACCTTTAACCTCCTGTTCTGTACAGGTTGCAATTTGTCCTGAGGATGAACGGGAAGAGGGGCAACCAATGAGAGACTAGATCTAGGTGTTGGGACAGGCACAGGTCACTCTAATTTCCCATCAGGAAGAAGAATTAATCACAGGCTCAACCTGCCGCCCAGAAGCACAATAGGGCCTGAGGCAATCCCGCGCTTTTGCGGCCAGCTCCCAAAAAAGCGAGTTGAAAAATGGAGCTCAGGGACACTGCAATTCACAAACCCGCAGAGTTATAAATGATAACTCTCATCCACAGATATATTGAGGGAAGGCAACGAAGAGGATTTGAAAGCAAGGCAAAATTGCAGAAAACAGATTTCAGGAGGTAGATTCGAATCGTCTTTAAAGCACATGAAAAGCGGCAAAACGTCGACAATGATGCCCTTGGCCAAAAAGGGCGTATGCGTTTTTTCCTGAATATATTCAGGAAAAAACGCATACGCCCTTTTTGGCCAACCAAGCAACCTGGAAAGGCAAATCAGCGCTACAAAGAAGTCTCGCTTCCCATCGGTCAAAACGGCCATGCTGCAAAAAGTGTCAAAACGAGAAATGCAGGACAGGCCATGGAGAAATGGCAGCCTTGCTACGCTGATGAGCGGGATGTAAATTGCCAACAGCCACTCTGGAGAAGTGTACGGTGTGTCCTGAAACATCGAAAAAACACAGCTTAGGGAGCATAGGGCACGTCCACTCATGGGCGTATAAATTGGGAAAACTAAAAATCAGCAAGACACAGGCACCCCAAAGTTTAGGGCTGCTCTGTTGACAAGAACCTCCACTTCATGACACCTTAAATATCCCAGGAAAGAGAAAAATGGATAAAGAAGTTGTGGTCCTTATGTACAATGCAATATCACTCAGCCATGAAATCAATGTCATAAGGCTAGTAGAAGCAAGATGAGTGGACTTAGGTACGACGATTCTAAGTGAAATAAGTCACACAGAAAAAGACACTTATCATAAGCTATCACTTATAGAGGGAATGTAAAAACCGGTACACTTGAACTGAATTACAGAACAGAACAGAATCACACGTTTAGAAAACACACTATGGCTGCTTAACGGGAAAGGTGAGGGGGGGTGATGCATAAAACAAGGGGTTCAAATTCGCTCAGATACCGTTCCATACACCCAATATGTAATAGACAAGACCTACTCCTTGCTCAGTGAACTGGACTCAACACCCCCTATTCACCGCACAAGAATATATGTGACTAGTAACAATCTTAAAACCTATATACTGATATCTGTCTGGAAGTGACTCAAGTGGGTGTAAATCCGCATAAACACAGCCGTGAAAAGCAGCTAAACCCCATTATAAAATTAAATTACTTTTAAAAACCCGTAAAACAAAGACAGTGAAAGAGAGAGAAATTCTTACAAAATTCGTTCAGGGGCTGTGATGCAACCTGGATTGACCATATCTAGACCCACAGCTGGATGAGACATAAGGTTGGACACTCTTGGGGCTGAGAGGTTGGGTGAGGTTGGGTGAGCAAACGCAGACCCTTTAAAGTAATACTGCATGGTACCCATCCCATGGGTCCCAAATCTCCAGGTTCAAGGGCATCTTCCTACATCGAAATCTTGCATGAGGAACCCAGAAGAAGGTACACCGTGTGATTTTGAAAGGTTTCTAAAACGCACCTCATTTCTCATCTCCTTGTGCTCGGGTTCGCCATTCCAGCTACTTCACTAGAAATCTCCCTACTTGGAGAATCAGCACCTTTAACCTCCTGTTCTGTACAGGTTGCAATTTGTCCTGAGGATGAACGGGAAGAGGGGCAACCAATGAGAGACTAGATCTAGGTGTTGGGACAGGCACAGGTCACTCTATTTTCCCATCAGGAAGAAGAATTAACCACAGGCTCAGCCTGCCGCCGGGAACCAGAATAGGGCCTGAGGCAATCCCGTGCTTTTGCGGCCAGCTCCCAAACAAGACAGTTGAAAAATGGAGCTCAGGGGCACTGCCATTCACAAACCTGCTTAGTTATAAATGATAACTCTCGTCCAAAAATATATTGAGGGAAGGCAACGAAGAGGATTTGAAATCAAGGCAGAATTGCAGGAAACAGGTTTCAGGAGGTAGATTCGAATCGCATTTAAAGCACATGAAAAGCGGCAAAACGTCGACAATGATGCCCTTGGCCAAGAAGGGCGTATGCGTTTTTTCCTGAATATATTCAGGAAAAAACGCATACGCCCTTTTTGGCCAACCAAGCAACCTGGAAAGGCAAATCAGCGCTACAAAGAAGTCTCGCTTCCCATCCGTCAAAAGGGCCATGCTGATAAAAGTGTCAAAACGAGAAATGCAGGACAGGCCATGGAGAAATTGGAGCCTTGCTACGCTGATGGGCGCGATGTAAACTGCCAACAGCCACTCTGGAGAAGTGTACGGTGAGGCCTGAAACTTCGAAAAAACACAGCTTAGGGAGCATAGGGCACTTCCACTCATGGGCGTATAAATTTTGAAAACTAAAAATCAGCAAGACACAGGCACCCCAAAGTTTAGGGCTGCTCTGTTGACAAGAACCTCCACTTCATGACACCTTAAATATCCCAGGAAAGAGAAAAATGGATAAAGAAGTTGTGGTCCTTATGTACAATGGAATATCACTCAGCCATGAAATCAATGTCATAAGGCTAGTAGAAGCAAGATGGGTGGACTTAGGTAGAACGATTCTAAGTGAAATAAGTCACACAGAAAAAGACACTTATCAAAAGCTATAACTTATACAGGGAATATAAAAACCGCTACATTTGAACTGAATTACAAAACAGAACAAAGTCACACATTTAGAAAAAAAACTATGGTTGCTTAACGGGAAAGGTGAGGTGGGGTGATGCATAAAACAAGGGTTTCAAATTCGCTCAGATACCGTTCCATACACCCAATATGTAATAGACAAGACCTACTCCTTGCTCAGTGAACTGGACTCAACACCCCCTATTCACCGCACAAGAATATATGTGACTAGTAACAATCTTAAAACCTATGTATTCTTATCTGTCTCGAAGTGAGTCAAGTGGGTGTAAAGCCGCATAAACACAGCCGTGAAAAGCAGCTAAACCCCATTATAAGAATAAATTACTTTTAAAAACCCGTAAAACAAAGACAGTGAAAGAGAGAGAAATTCTTACAAAATTCGTTCAGGGTCTGTGATGCCACCTGGATTGACCATATCTAGACCCACAGCTGGATGAGACATAAGGGTGGACACTCTTGGGGCTGAGAGGTTGGGTGAGGTTGGGTGAGCAAACGCAGACCCTTTAAAGTAATACTGCATGGTACCCATCCCATGGGTCCCAAATCTCCAGGTTCAAGGGCATCTTCCTACATCGAAATCTTGCATGAGGAACCCAGAAGAAGGTACACCGTGTGATTTTGAAAGGTTTCTAAAACGCACCTCATTTCTCATCTCCTTGTGCTCGGGTTCGCCATTCCAGCTACTTCACTAGCAATCTCCCTACTTGGAGAATCAGCACCTTTAACCTCCTGTTCTGTACAGGTTGCAATTTGTCCTGAGGATGAACGGGAAGAGGGGCAACCAATGAGAGACTAGATCTAGGTGTTGGGACAGGCACAGGTCACTCTATTTTCCCATCAGTAAGAAGAATTAACCACAGGCTCAGCCTGCCGCCGGGAACCAAAATAGGGCCTGAGGAAATCCCGTGCTTTTGCGGCCAGCTCCCAAACAAGAGAGTTGATAAATGGAGCTCAGGGGCACTGCCATTCACAAACCTGCTGAGTTATAAATGATAAGTCTCGTCCACAAATATATTGAGGGAAGGCATCGAAGAGGATTTGAAAGCAAGGCAGAATTGCAGGAAACAGGTTTCAGGAGGTAGATTCGAATCGCCTTTAAAGCACATGAAAAGCGGCAAAACGTCGACAATGATGCCCTTGGCCAAAAACGGCGTATGCGTTTTTTCCTGAATATATTCAGGAAAAAACGCATACGCCCTTTTTGGCCAACCAAGCAACCTGGAAAGGCAAATCAGCGCTACAAAGAAGTCTCGCTTCCCATCGGTCAAAAGGGTCATGCTGCAAAAAGTGTCAAAACCAGAAATGCAGGACTGGCCATGGAGAAATGGCAGCCTTGCTACGCTGATGGGCGGGATGTTAATTGCCAGCAGCCACTCTGGAGAAGTGTACGGTGTGTCCTGAAACATCGAAAAAACACAGCTTAGGGAGCATAGGGCACGTCCACTCATGGGCGTATAAATTGGGAAAAAGAAAAATCAGCAAGACACAGGCACCCGAAAGTTTAGGGCTGCTCTGTTGACAAGACCCTCCACTTCATGAAAACTTAAATATCCCAGGAAAGAGAAAAATGGATAAAGAAGTCGTGGTCCTTATGTACAATGGAATATCACTCAGACATGAAATCAAGGTCATAAGGCTAGTAGAAGCAAGATGAGTGGAGTTAGGTACGACGATTCTAAGTGAAATAAGTCACACAGAAAATGACACTTATCATAAGCTATCATTTATAGAGGGAATGTAAAAACCGCTACACTTGAACTGAATTACAAAACAGAACAGAGTCACACGTTTAGAAAACACACTATGGCTGCTTAACGGGAAAGGTGAGGTGGGGTGATGCATAAAACAAGGGGTTCAAATTCGCTCAGATACCGTTCCATACACCCAATATGTAATAGACAAGACCTACTCCTTGCTCAGTGAACTGGACTCAACACCCCCTATTCACCGCACAAGAATATATGTGACTAGTAAGAATCTTAAAACCTATGTATTGATATATGTCTGGAAGTGAGTCAAGTGGGTGTAAAGCCGCATAAACACAGCCGTGAAAAGCAGCTAAACCCCATTATAAAAATAAATTACTTTTAAAAACCTGTAAAACAAAGACAGTGAAAAAGAGAGAAATTCTTACAAAATTCGTTCAGAGGCTGTGATGCAACCTCGATTGACCATATCTACACGCACAGCTTGATGAGACATAAGGGTGGACACTCTTGGGGCTGAAAGGTTGGGTTAGGTTGGGTGAGCAAACGCAGACCCTTTAAAGTAATACTGCGTGGTACCCATCCCATGGGTCCCAAGTCTCCAGGTTCAAGGGCATCTTCCTACATCGAAAACATGCATGAGAAACTCAGAAGATGGTATATCGTGTGATTTTGAAAGGTTTCTAAAACGCACCTCATTTCTCATCTCCTTGTGCTCGGGTTCGCCATTCCAGCTACTTTACTAGCAATCTCCCTACTTGGAGAATCAGCACCTTTAACCTCCTGTTCTGTACAGGTTGCAATTTGTCCTGAGGATGAACGGGAAGAGGGGCAACCAATGAGAGACTAGATCTAGGTGTTGGGACAGGCACAGGTCACTCTAATTTCCCATCAGGAAGAAGAATTAATCACAGGCTCAACCTGCCGCCCAGAAGCACAATAGGGCCTGAGGCAATCCCGCGCTTTTGCGGCCAGCTCCCAAAAAAGCGAGTTGAAAAATGGAGCTCAGGGACACTGCAATTCACAAACCCGCAGAGTTATAAATGATAACTCTCATCCACAGATATATTGAGGGAAGGCAACGAAGAGGATTTGAAAGCAAGGCAAAATTGCAGAAAACAGATTTCAGGAGGTAGATTCGAATCGTCTTTAAAGCACATGAAAAGCGGCAAAACGTCGACAATGATGCCCTTGGCCAAAAAGGGCGTATGCGTTTTTTCCTGAATATATTCAGGAAAAAACGCATACGCCCTTTTTGGCCAACCAAGCAACCTGGAAAGGCAAATCAGCGCTACAAAGAAGTCTCGCTTCCCATCGGTCAAAACGGCCATGCTGCAAAAAGTGTCAAAACGAGAAATGCAGGACAGGCCATGGAGAAATGGCAGCCTTGCTACGCTGATGAGCGGGATGTAAATTGCCAACAGCCACTCTGGAGAAGTGTACGGTGTGTCCTGAAACATCGAAAAAACACAGCTTAGGGAGCATAGGGCACGTCCACTCATGGGCGTATAAATTGGGAAAACTAAAAATCAGCAAGACACAGGCACCCCAAAGTTTAGGGCTGCTCTGTTGACAAGAACCTCCACTTCATGACACCTTAAATATCCCAGGAAAGAGAAAAATGGATAAAGAAGTTGTGGTCCTTATGTACAATGCAATATCACTCAGCCATGAAATCAATGTCATAAGGCTAGTAGAAGCAAGATGAGTGGACTTAGGTACGACGATTCTAAGTGAAATAAGTCACACAGAAAAAGACACTTATCATAAGCTATCACTTATAGAGGGAATGTAAAAACCGCTACACTTGAACTGAATTACAGAACAGAACAGAATCACACGTTTAGAAAACACACTATGGCTGCTTAACGGGAAAGGTGAGGGGGGGTGATGCATAAAACAAGGGGTTCAAATTCGCTCAGATACCGTTCCATACACCCAATATGTAATAGACAAGACCTACTCCTTGCTCAGTGAACTGGACTCAACACCCCCTATTCACCGCACAAGAATATATGTGACTAGTAACAATCTTAAAACCTATATACTGATATCTGTCTGGAAGTGACTCAAGTGGGTGTAAATCCGCATAAACACAGCCGTGAAAAGCAGCTAAACCCCATTATAAAATTAAATTACTTTTAAAAACCCGTAAAACAAAGACAGTGAAAGAGAGAGAAATTCTTACAAAATTCGTTCAGGGGCTGTGATGCAACCTGGATTGACCATATCTAGACCCACAGCTGGATGAGACATAAGGTTGGACACTCTTGGGGCTGAGAGGTTGGGTGAGGTTGGGTGAGCAAACGCAGACCCTTTAAAGTAATACTGCATGGTACCCATCCCATGGGTCCCAAATCTCCAGGTTCAAGGGCATCTTCCTACATCGAAATCTTGCATGAGGAACCCAGAAGAAGGTACACCGTGTGATTTTGAAAGGTTTCTAAAACGCACCTCATTTCTCATCTCCTTGTGCTCGGGTTCGCCATTCCAGCTACTTCACTAGAAATCTCCCTACTTGGAGAATCAGCACCTTTAACCTCCTGTTCTGTACAGGTTGCAATTTGTCCTGAGGATGAACGGGAAGAGGGGCAACCAATGAGAGACTAGATCTAGGTGTTGGGACAGGCACAGGTCACTCTATTTTCCCATCAGGAAGAAGAATTAACCACAGGCTCAGCCTGCCGCCGGGAACCAGAATAGGGCCTGAGGCAATCCCGTGCTTTTGCGGCCAGCTCCCAAACAAGACAGTTGAAAAATGGAGCTCAGGGGCACTGCCATTCACAAACCTGCTTAGTTATAAATGATAACTCTCGTCCAAAAATATATTGAGGGAAGGCAACGAAGAGGATTTGAAATCAAGGCAGAATTGCAGGAAACAGGTTTCAGGAGGTAGATTCGAATCGCATTTAAAGCACATGAAAAGCGGCAAAACGTCGACAATGATGCCCTTGGCCAAGAAGGGCGTATGCGTTTTTTCCTGAATATATTCAGGAAAAAACGCATACGCCCTTTTTGGCCAACCAAGCAACCTGGAAAGGCAAATCAGCGCTACAAAGACGTCTCGCTTCCCATCGGTCAAAAGGGCCATGCTGCAAAAAGTGTCAAAACCAGAAATGCAGTACAGGCCATGGAGAAATGGCAGCCTTGCTACGCTGATGGGCGGGATGTTAATTGCCAGCAGCCACTCTGGAGAAGTGTACGGTGTGTCCTGAAACATCGAAAAAACACAGCTTAGGGAGCATAGGGCACGTCCACTCATGGGCGTATAAATTGGGAAAAAGAAAAATCAGCAAGACACAGGCACCCGAAAGTTTAGGGCTGCTCTGTTGAAAAGAACCTCCACTTCATGAAAACTTAAATATCCCAGGAAAGAGAAAAATGGATAAAGAAGTCGTGGTCCTTATGTACAATGGAATATCACTCAGACATGAAATCAAGGTCATAAGGCTAGTAGAAGCAAGATGAGTGGAGTTAGGTACGACGATTCTAAGTGAAATAAGTCACACAGAAAATGACACTTATCATAAGCTATCATTTATAGAGGGAATGTAAAAACCGCTACACTTGAACTGAATTACAAAACAGAACAGAGTCACACGTTTAGAAAACACACTATGGCTGCTTAACGGGAAAGGTGAGGTGGGGTGATGCATAAAACAAGGGGTTCAAATTCGCTCAGATACCGTTCCATACACCCAATATGTAATAGACAAGACCTACTCCTTGCTCAGTGAACTGGACTCAACACCCCCTATTCACCGCACAATAATATATGTGACTAGTAAGAATCTTAAAACCTATGTATTGATATATGTCTGGAAGTGAGTCAAGTGGGTGTAAAGCCGCATAAACACAGCCGTGAAAAGCAGCTAAACCCCATTATAAAAATAAATTACTTTTAAAAACCTGTAAAACAAAGACAGTGAAAAAGAGAGAAATTCTTACAAAATTCGTTCAGAGGCTGTGATGCAACCTCGATTGACCATATCTACACGCACAGCTTGATGAGACATAAGGGTGGACACTCTTGGGGCTGAAAGGTTGGGTTAGGTTGGGTGAGCAAACGCAGACCCTTTAAAGTAATACTGCGTGGTACCCATCCCATGGGTCCCAAGTCTCCAGGTTCAAGGGCATCTTCCTACATCGAAAACATGCATGAGAAACTCAGAAGATGGTATATCGTGTGATTTTGAAAGGTTTCTAAAACGCACCTCATTTCTCATCTCCTTGTGCTCGGGTTCGCCATTCCAGCTACTTTACTAGCAATCTCCCTACTTGGAGAATCAGCACCTTTAACCTCCTGTTCTGTACAGGTTGCAATTTGTCCTGAGGATGAACGGGAAGAGGGGCAACCAATGAGAGACTAGATCTAGGTGTTGGGACAGGCACAGGTCACTCTAATTTCCCATCAGGAAGAAGAATTAATCACAGGCTCAACCTGCCGCCCAGAAGCACAATAGGGCCTGAGGCAATCCCGCGCTTTTGCGGCCAGCTCCCAAAAAAGCGAGTTGAAAAATGGAGCTCAGGGACACTGCAATTCACAAACCCGCAGAGTTATAAATGATAACTCTCATCCACAGATATATTGAGGGAAGGCAACGAAGAGGATTTGAAAGCAAGGCAAAATTGCAGAAAACAGATTTCAGGAGGTAGATTCGAATCGTCTTTAAAGCACATGAAAAGCGGCAAAACGTCGACAATGATGCCCTTGGCCAAAAAGGGCGTATGCGTTTTTTCCTGAATATATTCAGGAAAAAACGCATACGCCCTTTTTGGCCAACCAAGCAACCTGGAAAGGCAAATCAGCGCTACAAAGAAGTCTCGCTTCCCATCGGTCAAAACGGCCATGCTGCAAAAAGTGTCAAAACGAGAAATGCAGGACAGGCCATGGAGAAATGGCAGCCTTGCTACGCTGATGAGCGGGATGTAAATTGCCAACAGCCACTCTGGAGAAGTGTACGGTGTGTCCTGAAACATCGAAAAAACACAGCTTAGGGAGCATAGGGCACGTCCACTCATGGGCGTATAAATTGGGAAAACTAAAAATCAGCAAGACACAGGCACCCCAAAGTTTAGGGCTGCTCTGTTGACAAGAACCTCCACTTCATGACACCTTAAATATCCCAGGAAAGAGAAAAATGGATAAAGAAGTTGTGGTCCTTATGTACAATGCAATATCACTCAGCCATGAAATCAATGTCATAAGGCTAGTAGAAGCAAGATGAGTGGACTTAGGTACGACGATTCTAAGTGAAATAAGTCACACAGAAAAAGACACTTATCATAAGCTATCACTTATAGAGGGAATGTAAAAACCGCTACACTTGAACTGAATTACAGAACAGAACAGAATCACACGTTTAGAAAACACACTATGGCTGCTTAACGGGAAAGGTGAGGGGGGGTGATGCATAAAACAAGGGGTTCAAATTCGCTCAGATACCGTTCCATACACCCAATATGTAATAGACAAGACCTACTCCTTGCTCAGTGAACTGGACTCAACACCCCCTATTCACCGCACAAGAATATATGTGACTAGTAACAATCTTAAAACCTATATACTGATATCTGTCTGGAAGTGACTCAAGTGGGTGTAAATCCGCATAAACACAGCCGTGAAAAGCAGCTAAACCCCATTATAAAATTAAATTACTTTTAAAAACCCGTAAAACAAAGACAGTGAAAGAGAGAGAAATTCTTACAAAATTCGTTCAGGGGCTGTGATGCAACCTGGATTGACCATATCTAGACCCACAGCTGGATGAGACATAAGGTTGGACACTCTTGGGGCTGAGAGGTTGGGTGAGGTTGGGTGAGCAAACGCAGACCCTTTAAAGTAATACTGCATGGTACCCATCCCATGGGTCCCAAATCTCCAGGTTCAAGGGCATCTTCCTACATCGAAATCTTGCATGAGGAACCCAGAAGAAGGTACACCGTGTGATTTTGAAAGGTTTCTAAAACGCACCTCATTTCTCATCTCCTTGTGCTCGGGTTCGCCATTCCAGCTACTTCACTAGAAATCTCCCTACTTGGAGAATCAGCACCTTTAACCTCCTGTTCTGTACAGGTTGCAATTTGTCCTGAGGATGAACGGGAAGAGGGGCAACCAATGAGAGACTAGATCTAGGTGTTGGGACAGGCACAGGTCACTCTATTTTCCCATCAGGAAGAAGAATTAACCACAGGCTCAGCCTGCCGCCGGGAACCAGAATAGGGCCTGAGGCAATCCCGTGCTTTTGCGGCCAGCTCCCAAACAAGACAGTTGAAAAATGGAGCTCAGGGGCACTGCCATTCACAAACCTGCTTAGTTATAAATGATAACTCTCGTCCAAAAATATATTGAGGGAAGGCAACGAAGAGGATTTGAAATCAAGGCAGAATTGCAGGAAACAGGTTTCAGGAGGTAGATTCGAATCGCATTTAAAGCACATGAAAAGCGGCAAAACGTCGACAATGATGCCCTTGGCCAAGAAGGGCGTATGCGTTTTTTCCTGAATATATTCAGGAAAAAACGCATACGCCCTTTTTGGCCAACCAAGCAACCTGGAAAGGCAAATCAGCGCTACAAAGAAGTCTCGCTTCCCATTGGTCAAAAGGGTCCTGCTGCAAAAAGTGTCAAAACCAGAAATGCAGGACAGGCCATGGAGAAATGGCAGCCTTGCTACGCTGATGGGCGGGATGTTAATTGCCAGCAGCCACTCTGGAGAAGTGTACGGTGTGTCCTGAAACATCGAAAAAACACAGCTTAGGGAACATAAGGCACGTCCACTCATGGGCGTATAAATTGGGAAAAAGAAAAAATCAGCAAGACACAGGCACCCCAAAGTTTAGGGCTGCTCTGTTGACAAGAACCTCCACTTCATGAAAACTTAAGTATCCCAGGAAAGAGAAAAATGGATAAAGAAGTCGTGGTCCTTATGTACAATGGAATATCACTCAGACATGAAATCAATGTCATAAGGCTAGTAGAAGCAAGATGAGTGGAGTTAGGTACGACGATTCTAAGTGAAATAAGTCACACAGAAAAAGACACTTATCATAAGCTATCATTTATAGAGGGAATGTAAAAACCGCTACACTTGAACTGAATTACAAAACAGAACAGAGTCACACGTTTAGAAAACACACTATGGCTGCTTAACGGGAAAGGTGAGGTGGGGTGATGCATAAAACAAGGGGTTCAAATTCGCTCAGATACCGTTCCATACACCCAATATGTAATAGACAAGACCTACTCCTTGCTCAGTGAACTGGACTCAACACCCCCTATTCACCGCACAAGAATATATGTGACTAGTAAGAATCTTAAAACCTATGTATTGATATATGTCTGGAAGTGAGTCAAGTGGGTGTAAAGCCGCATAAACACAGCCGTGAAAAGCAGCTAAACCCCATTATAAAAATAAATTACTTTTAAAATCCCGTAAAACAAAGACAGTGAAAGAGAGAGAAATTCTTACAAAATGCGTTCAGAGGCTGTGATGCAACCTGGATTGACCATATCTACACGCACAGCTGGATGAGACATAAGGGTGGACACTCTTGGGGCTGAAAGGTTGGGTTAGGTTGGGTGAGCAAATGCAGACCCTTTAAAGTAATACTGCGTGGTACCCATCCCATGGGTCCCAAGTCTCAAGGTTCAAGGGCATCTTCCTACATCGAAAACATGCATGAGAAACTCAGAAGATGGTACACCGTGTGATTTTGAAAGGTTTCTAAAACGCACCTCATTTCTCATCTCCTTGTGTTCGGGTTCTCCATTCCAGCTACTTTACTAGCAATCTCCCTACTTGGAGAATCAGCACCTTTAACCTCCTGTACTGTACAGGTTGCAATTTGTCCTGAGGATGAACGGGAAGAGGGGAAACCAATGAGAGACTAGATCTAGGTGTTGGGACAGGCACAGGTCACTCTAATTTCCCATCAGGAAGAAGAATTAATCACAGGCTCAGCCTGCCGCCCAGAAGCACAATAGGGCCTGAGGCAATCCCGCGCTTTTGCGGCCAGCTCCCAAAAAAGCGAGTTGAAAAATGGAGCTCAGGGACACTGCAATTCACAAACCCGCAGAGTTATAAATGATAACTCTCATCCACAGATATATTGAGGGAAGGCAACGAAGAGTATTTGAAAGCAAGGCAGAATTGCAGAAAACAGATTTCAGGAGGTAGATTCGAATCGCCTTTAAAGCACATGAAAAGCAGCAAAACGTCGACAATGATGCCCTTGGCCAAAAAGGGCGTATGCGTTTTTTCCTGAATATATTCAGGAAAAAACGCATACGCCCTTTTTGGCCAACCAAGCAACCTGGAAAGGCAAATCAGCGCTACAAAGAAGTCTCGCTTCCCATCGGCCAAAAGGGCCATGCTGCAAAAAGTGTCAAAACCAGAAATGCAGGACAGGCCATTGAGAAATGGCAGCCTTGCTATGCTGATGAGCGGGATGTAAATTGCCAACAGCCACTCTGGAGAAGTGTACAGTGTGTCCTGAAACATCGAAAAAACACAGCTTAGGGAGCATAGGGCACATCCACTCATGGGCGTATAAATTGGGAAAACTAAAAATCAGCAAGACACAGGCACCCCAAAGTTTAGGGCTGCTCTGTTGACAAGAACCTCCACTTCATGACACCTTAAATATCCCAGGAAAGAGAAAAATGGATAAAGAAGTTGTGGTCCTTATGTACAATGCAATATCACTCAGACATGAAATCAATGTCATAAGGCTAGTAGAAGCAAGATGAGTGGACTTAGGTACGACGATTCTAAGTGAAATAAGTCACACAGAAAAAGACACTTATCATAAGCTATCACTTATAGAGGGAATGTAAAAACCGCTACACTTGAACTGAATTACAGAACAGAACAGAATCACACGTTTAGAAAACACACTATGGCTGCTTAACGGGAAAGGTGAGGTGGGGTGATGCATAAAACAAGGGGTTCAAATTCGCTCAGATACCGTTCCATACACCCAATATGTAATAGAGAAGACCTACTCCTTGCTCAGTGAACTGGACTCAACACGCCCTATTCACCGCACAAGAATATATGTGACTAGTAAGAATCTTAAAACCTATGTATTGATATATGTCTGGAAGTGAGTCAAGTGAATGTAAAGCCGCATAAACACAGCCGTGAAAAGCAGCTAAACCCCATTATAAAAATAAATTACTTTTAAAAACCTGTAAAACAAAGACAGTGAAAGAGAGAGAAATTCTTACAAAATTCGTTCAGAGGCTGTGATGCAACCTGGATTGACCATATCTACACGCACAGCTGGATGAGACATAAGGGTGGACACTCTTGGGGCTGAGAGGTTGGGTGAGGTTGGGTGAGCAAACGCAGACCCTTTAAAGTAATACTGCATGGTACCCATCCCATGGGTCCCAAATCTCCAGGTTCAAGGGCATCTTCCTACATCGAAATCTTGCATGAGGAACCCAGAAGAAGGTACACCGTGTGATTTTGAAAGGTTTCTAAAACGCACCTCATTTCTCATCTCCTTGTGCTCGGGTTCGCCATTCCAGCTACTTCACTAGAAATCTCCCTACTTGGAGAATCAGCACCTTTAACCTCCTGTTCTGTACAGGTTGCAATTTGTCCTGAGGATGAACGGGAAGAGGGGCAACCAATGAGAGACTAGATCTAGGTGTTGGGACAGGCCCAGGTCACTCTATTTTCCCATCAGGAAGAAGAATTAACCACAGGCTCAGCCTGCCGCCAGGAACCAGAATAGGGCCTGAGGCAATCCCGTGCTTTTGCGGCCAGCTCCCAAACAAGACAGTTGAAAAATGGAGCTCAGGGGCACTGCCATTCACAAACCTGCTTAGTTATAAATGATAACTCTCGTCCAAAAATATATTGAGGGAAGGCAACGAAGAGGATTTGAAATCAAGGCAGAATTGCAGGAAACAGGTTGCAGGAGGTAGATTCGAATCGCCTTTAAAGCACATGAAAAGCGGCAAAACGTCGACAATGATGCCCTTGGCCAAAAAGGGCGTATGCGTTTTTTCCTGAATATATTCAGGAAAAAACGCATACGCCCTTTTTGGCCAACCAAGCAACCTGGAAAGGCAAATCAGCACTACAAAGAAGTCTCGCTTCCCATTGGTCAAAAGGGTCATGCTGCAAAAAGTGTCAAAACCAGAAATGCAGGACAGGCCATGGAGAAATGGAAGCCTTGCTACGCTGATGGGCGGGATGTTAATTGCCAGCAGCCACTCTGGAGAAGTGTACGGTGTGTCCTGAAACATCGAAAAAACACAGTTTAGGGAGCATAGGGCACGTCCACTCATGGGCGTATAAATTGGGAAAAAGGAAAATCAGCAACACACAGGCACCCCAAAGTTTAGGGCTGCTCTGTTGACAAGAACCTCCACTTCATGACAACTTAAATATCCCAGGAAAGAGAAAAATGGATAAAGAAGTCGTGGTCCTTATGTACAATGGAATATCACTCAGACATGAAATCAATGTCATAAGGCTAGTAGAAGCAAGATGAGTGGACTTAGGTACGACGATTCTAAGTGAAATAAGTCACACAGAAAAAGACACTTATCATAAGCTATCACTTATAGAGGGAATGTAAAAACCGCTACACTTGAACTGAATTACAAAACAGAACAGAGTCACACGTTTAGAAAACACACTATGCCTGCTTAACGGGAAAGATGAGGTGGGGTGATGCATAAAACAAGGGTTTCAAATTAGCTCAGATACCGTTCCATACAACCAATTCGTAATAGACAAGACCTACTCCTTGCTCAGTGAACTGGACTCAACACCCCCTATTCACCGCACAAGAATATTTGTGACTAGTAATAATCTTAAAACCTATGTATTGATATCTGTCTGGAAGTGAGTCAAGTGGGTGTAAAGCCGCATAAACACAGCCGTGAAAAGCAGCTAAACCCCATTATAAAAATAAATTACTTTTAAAAACCCGTAAAACAAAGACAGTGAAAGAGAGAGAAATTCTTACAAAATTTGTTCAGAGGCTGTGATGCAACCTGGATTGACCATATCTACACGCACAGCTGGATGAGACATAAGGGTGGACACTCTTGGGGCTGAAAGGTTGGGGTAGGTTGGGTGAGCAAACGCAGACCCTTTAAAGTAATACTGCGTGGTACCCATCCCATGGGTCCCAAGTCTCCAGGTTCAAGGGCATCTTCCTACATCGAAAGCATGCATGAGAAACTCAGAAGATGGTACACCGTGTGATTTTGAAAGGTTTCTAAAACGCACCTCATTTCTCATCTCCTTGTGCTCGGGTTCGCCATTCCAGCTATTTTACTAGCAATCTCCCTACTTGGAGAATCAGCACCTTTAACCTCCTGTTCTGTACAGGTTGCAATTTGTCCTGAAGATGAACGGGAAGAGGGGCAACCAATGAGAGACTAGATCTAGGTGTTGGGACAGGCACAGGTCACTCTAATTTCCCATCAGGAAGAAGAATTAATCACAGGCTCAGCCTGCCGCCCAGAAGCACAATAGGGCCTGAGGCAATCCCGCGCTTTTGCGGCCAGCTCCCAAAAAAGCGAGTTGAAAAATGGAACTCAGGGACACTGCAATTCACAAACCCGCAGAGTTATAAATGATAACTCTCATCCACAGATATATTGAGGGAAGGCAACGAAGAGGATTTGAAAGCAAGGCAGAATTGCAGAAAACAGATTTCAGGAGGTAGATTCGAATCGCCTTTAAAGCACATGAAAAGCGGCAAAAGGTCGACAATGATGCCCTTGGCCAAAAAGGGCGTATGCGTTTTTTCCTGAATATATTCAGGAAAAAACGCATACGCCCTTTTTGGCCAACCAAGCAACCTGGAAAGGCAAATCAGCGCTACAAAGAAGTCTCGCTTCCCATCGGTCAAAAGGGCCATGCTGCAAAAAGTGTCAAAACCAGAAATGCAGGACAGGCCATGGAGAAATGGCAGCCTTGCTACGCTGATGAGCGGGATGTAAATTGCCAACAGCCACTCTGCAGAAGTGTACAGTGTGTCCTGAAACATCGAAAAAACACAGCTTAGGGAGCATAGGGCACGTCCATTCATGGGCGTATAAATTGGGAAAACTAAAAATCAGCAAGACACAGGCACCCGAAAGTTTAGGGCTGTTCTGTTGACAAGAACCTCCACTTCATGACACCTTAAATATCCCAGGAAAGAGAAAAATGGATAAAGAAGTTGTGGTCCTTATGTACAATGCAATATCACTCAGACATGAAATCAATGTCATAAGGCTAGTAGAAGCAAGATGAGTGGACTTAGGTACGACGATTCTAAGTGAAATAAGTCACACAGAAAAAGACACTTATCATAAGCTATCACTTATAGAGGGAATGTAAAAACCGCTACACTTGAACTGAATTACAGAACAGAACAGAATCACACGTTTAGAAAACACACTATGGCTGCTTAACGGGAAAGGTGAGGTGGGGTGATGCATAAAACAAGGGTTTCAAATTCGCTCAGATACCGTTCCATACACCCAATATGTAATAGACAAGACCTACTCTTTGCTCAGTGAACTGGACTCAACACCCCCTATTCACCGCACAAGAATATATGTGACTAGTAACAATCTTAAAACCTATGTATTGATATCTGTCTGGAAGTGAGTCAAGTGGGTGTAAATCCGCATAAACACAGCCGTGAAAAGCAGCTAAACCCCATTATAAAAATAAATTACTTTTAAAAACCCGTAAAACAAAGACAGTGAAAGAGAGACAAATTCTTACAAAATTCGTTCAGGGGCTGTGATTCAACCTGGATTGACCATATCTAGACCCACAGCTGGATGAGACATAAGGGTGGACACACTTGGGGCTGAGAGGTTGGGTGAGGTTGGGTGAGAAAACGCAGACCCTTTAAAGTAATACTGCATGGTACCCATCCCATGGGTCCCAAATCTCCAGGTTCAAGGGCATCTTCCTACATCGAAATCTTGCATGAGGAACCCGGAAGAAGGTACACCGTGTGATTTTGAAAGGTTTCTAAAACGCACCTCATTTCTCATCTCCTTGTGCTCGGGTTCGCCATTCCAGCTACTTCACTAGCAATCACCCTACTTGGAGAATCAGCACCTTTAACCTCCTGTTCTGTACAGGTTGCAATTTGTCCTGAGGATGAACGGGAAGAGGGGCAACCAATGAGAGACTAGATCTAGGTGTTGGGACAGGCACAGGTCACTCTATTTTCCCATCAGGAAGAAGAATTAACCACAGGCTCAGCCTGCCACCGGGAACCAGAATAGGGCCTGAGGCAATCCCGTGCTTTTGCGGCCAGCTCCCAAACAAGACAGTTGAAAAATGGAGCTCAGGGGCACTGCCATTCACAAACCTGCTGAGTTATAAATGATAACTCTCGTCCACAAATATATTGAGGGAAGGCAACGAAGAGGATTTGAAAGCAAGGCAGAATTGCAGGAAACAGGTTTCAGGAGGTAGATTCGAATCGCCTTTAAAGCACATGAAAAGCGGCAAAACGTCGACAATGATGCCCTTGGCCAAAAAGGGCGTATGCGTTTTTTCCTGAATATATTCAGGAAAAAACGCATACGCCCTTTTTGGCCAACCAAGCAACCTGGAAAGGCAAATCAGCGCTACAAAGAAGTCTCGCTTCCCATCGGTCAAAAGGGTCATGCTGCAAAAAGTGTCAAAACCAGAAATGCAGGACAGGCCATGGAGAAATGGCAGCCTTGCTACGCTGATGGGCGGGATGTTAATTGCCAGCAGCCACTCTGGAGAAGTGTATGGTGTGTCCTGAAACATCGAAAAAACACAGCTTAGGGAGCGTAGGGCACGTCCACTCATGGGCGTATAAATTGGGAAAAAGAAAAATCAGCAAGACACAGGCACCCCAAAGTTTAGGGCTGCTCTGTTGACAAGAACCTCCACTTCATGACAACTTAAATATCCCAGGAAAGAGAAAAATGGATAAAGAAGTCGTGGTCCTTATGTACAATGGAATATCACTCAGACATGAAATCAATGTCATAAGGCTATTAGAAGCAAGATGAGTGGAGTTAGGTACGACGATTCTAAGTGAAATAAGTCACACAGAAAAAGACACTTATCATAAGCTATCACTTATAGAGGGAATGTAAAAACCGCTACACTTGAACTGAATTACAAAACAGAACAGAGTCACACGTTTAGAAAACACACTATGGCTGCTTAACGGGAAAGGTGAGGTGGGGTGATGCATAAAACAAGGGGTTCAAATTCTCTCAGATACCGTTCCATACACCCAATATGTAATAGACAAGACCTACTCCTTGCTCAGTGAACTGGACTCAACACCCCCTATTCACCGCACAAGAATATATGTGACTATTAAGAATCTTAAAACCTATGTATTGATATATGTCTGGAAGTGAGTCAAGTGGGTGTAAAGCCGCATAAACACAGCCGTGAAAAGCAGCTAAACCCCATTATAAAAATAAATTACTTTTAAAAACCCGTAAAACAAAGACAGTGAAAGAGAGAGAAATTCTTACAAACTTCGTTCAGAGGCTGTGATGCAACCTGCATTGACCATATCTACACGCACAGCTGGATGAGACGTAAGGGTGGACACTCTTGGGGCTGAAAGGTTGGGTCAGGTTTGGTGAGCAAACGCAGACCCTTTAAAGTAATACTGCGTGGTACCCATCCCATGGGTCCCAAGTCTCCAGGTTCAAGGGCATCTTCCTACATCGAAAACATGCATGAGAAACTCAGAAGATGGTACACCGTGTGATTTTGAAAGGTTTCTAAAACGCACCTCATTTCTCATCTCCTTGTGCGCGGGTTCGCCTTTCCAGCTACTTTACTAGCAATCTCCCTACTTGGAGAATCAGCACCTTTAACCTCCTGTTCTGTACAGGTTGCAATTTGTCCTGAGGATGAACGGGAAGAGGGGCAACCAATGAGAGACTAGATCTAGGTGTTGGGACAGGCACAGGTCACTCTAATTTCCCATCAGGAAGAAGAATTAATCACAGGCTCAGCCTGCCGCCCAGAAGCACAATAGGGCCTGAGGCAATCCCGCGCTTTTGCAGCCACCTCCCAAAAAAGCGAGTTGAAAAATGGAGCTCAGGGACACTGCAATTCACAAACCCGCAGAGTTATAAATGATAACTCTCATCCACAGATATATTGAGGGAAGGCAACGAAGAGGATTTGAAAGCAAGGCAGAATTGCAGAAAACAGATTTCAGGAGGTACATTCGAATCGCCTTTAAAGCACATGAAAAGCGGCAAAACGTCGACAATGATGCCCTTGGCCAAAAAGGGCGTATGCGTTTTTTCCTGAATATATTCAGGAAAAAACGCATACGCCCTTTTTGGCCAACCAAGCAACCTGGAAAGGCAAATCAGCGCTACAATGAAGTCTCGCTTCCCATCGGTCAAAAGAGCCATGCTGCAAAAAGTGTCAAAACCAGAAATGCAGGACAGGCCATGGGGAAATGGCAGCCTTGCTACGCTGATGGGCGGGATGTAAATTGCCAACAGCCACTCTGGAGAAGTGTACGGTGTGTCCTGAAACATCGAAAAAACACAGCTTAGGGAGCATAGGGCACGTCCACTCATGGGCGTATAAATTGGGAAAACTAAAAATCAGCAAGACACAGGCACCCCAAAGTTTAGGGCTGCTCTGTTGACAAGAACCTCCACTTCATGACACCTTAAATATCCCAGGAAAGAGAAAAATGGATAAAGAAGTTGTGGTCCTTATGTACAATGCAATATCACTCAGACATGAAATCAATGTCATAAGGCTAGTAGAAGCAAGATGAGTGGACTTAGGTACGACGATTCTAAGTGAAATAAGTCACACAGAAAAAGACACTTATCATAAGCTATCACTTATAGAGGGAATGTAAAAACCGCTACACTTGAACTGAATTACAAAACAGAACAGAGTCACACGTTTAGAAAACACACTATGGCTGCTTAACGGGAAAGGTGAAGTGGGGTGATGCATAAAACAAGGGGTTCAAATTCGCTCAGATACCGTTCCATACACCCAATATGTAATAGACAAGACCTACTCCTTGCTCAGTGAACTGGACACAACACCCCCTATTCACCGTACAAGAATATATGTGACTAGTAACAATCTTAAAACCTATGTATTGATATCTGTCTGGAAGTGAGTCAAGTGGGTGTAAATCCGCATAAACACAGCCGTGAAAAGCAGCTAAACCCCATTATAAAAATAAATTACTTTTAAAAACCCATAAAACAAAGACAGTGAAAGAGAGAGAAATTCTTACAAAATTCGATCAGGGGCTGTGATGCAACCTGGATTGACCATATCTAGACCCACAGCTGGATGAGACATAAGGGTGGACAGTCTTGGGGCTGAGAGGTTGGGTGAGCAAACGCAGACCCTTTGAAGTAATACTGCGTGGTACCCATCCCATGGGTCCCAAATCTCCAGGTTCAAGGGCATCTTCCTACATCGAAAACATGCATGAGAAACTCAGAAGATGGTACACCGTGTGATTTTGAAAGGTTTCTAAAACACACCCCATTTCTCATCTCCTTGTGCTCGGGTTCGCCTTTCCAGCTATTTTACTAGCAATCTCCTTACTTGGAGAATCAGCACCTTTAACCTCCTGTTCCCTACAGGTTGCAATTTGTCCTGAGGATGAACGAGAAGAGGGGCAACCAATGAGAGACTAGATCTAGGTGTTGGGACAGGCACAGGTCACTCTATTTTCCCATCGGGAAGAAGAATTAATCACAGGCTCAGCCTGCCGCCCAGAAGCACAATAGGGCCTGAGGCAATCCCGCGCTTTTGCGGCCAGCTCCCAAAAAAGCGAGTTGAAAAATGGAGCTCAGGGACACTGCAATTCACAAACCCGCAGAGTTATAAATGATAACTCTCATCCACAGATATATTGAGGGAAGGCAACGAAGAGGATTTGAAAGCAAGGCAGAATTGCAGAAAACAGATTTCAGGAGGTACATTCGAATCGCCTTTAAAGCACAAGAAAAGCGGCAAAAGGTCGACAATGATGCCCTTGGCCAAAAAGGGCGTATGCGTTTTTTCTTGAATATATAAAGGAAAAAACGAATACGCCCTTTTTGGCCAACCAAGCAACCTGGAAAGGCAAATCAGCGCTACAAAGAAGTCTCGCTTCCCATCGGTCAAAAGGGCCATGCTGCAAAAAGTGTCAAAACCAGAAATGCAGGACAGGCCATGGAGAAATGGCAGCCTTGCTACGCTGATGAGCGGGATGTAAATTGCCAACAGCCACTCTGGAGAAGTGTACGGTGTGTCCTGAAACATCGAAAAAACACAGCTTAGGGAGCATAGGGCACGTCCACTCATGGGCGTATAAATTGGGAAAACTAAAAATCAGCAAGACACAGGCACCCCAAAGTTTAGGGCTGCTCTGTTGACAAGAACCTCCACTTCATGACACCTTAAATATCCCAGGAAAGAGAAAAATGGATAAAGAAGTTGTGGTCCTTATGTACAATGCAATATCACTCAGACATGAAATCAATGTCATAAGGCTAGTAGAAGCAAGATGAGTGGACTTAGGTACGACGATTCTAAGTGAAATAAGTCACACAGAAAAAGACACTTATCATAAGCTATCACTTATAGAGGGAATGTAAAAACCGCTACACTTGAACTGAATTACAGAACAGAACAGAATCACACGTTTAGAAAACACACTATGGCTGCTTAACGGGAAAGGTGAGGTGGGGTGATGCATAAAACAAGGGGTTCAAATTCGCTCAGATACCGTTCCATACACCCAATATGTAATAGACAAGACCTACTCTTTGCTCAGTGAACTGGACTCAACACCCCCTATTCACCGCACAAGAATATATGTGACTAGTAACAATCTTAAAACCTATGTTTTGATATCTGTCTGGAAGTGAGTCAAGTGGGTGTAAATCCGCATAAACACAGCCGTGAAAAGCAGCTAAACCCCATTATAAAAATAAATTACTTGTAAAAACCCGTAAAACAAAGACAGTGAAAGAGAGAGAAATTCTTACAAAATTCGTTCAGGGGCTGTGATGCAACCTGGATTGACCATATCTAGACCCACAGCTGGATGAGACATAAGGTGGACACTCTTGGGGCTGAGAGGTTGGGTGAGGTTGGGTGAGAAAACGCAGACCCTTTAAAGTAATACTGCATGGTACCCATCCCATGGGTCTCAAGTCTCCAGGTTCAAGGGCATCTTCCTACATCGAAAACATGCATGAGAAACTCAGAAGATGGTACACCGTGTGATTTTGAAAGGTTTCTAAAACGCACCTCATTTCTCATCTCCTTGTGCTCGGGTTCGCCATTCCAGCTAATTTACTAGCAATCTCCCTACTTGGAGAATCAGCACCTTTAACCTCCTGTTCTGTACAGGTTGCAATTTGTCCTGAGGATGAACGGGAAGAGGGGCAACCAATGAGAGACTAGATCTAGGTGTTGGGACAGGCACAGGTCACTCTAATTTCCCATCAGGAAGAAGAATTAATCACAGGCTCAGCCTGCCGCCCAGAAGCACAATAGGGCCTGAGGCAATCCCGTGCTTTTGCGGCCAGCTCCCAAAAAAGCGAGTTGAAAAATGGAGCTCAGGGACACTGCAATTCACAAACCCGCAGAGTTGTAAATGATAACTCTCATCCACAGATATATTGAGGGAAGGCAACGAAGAGGATTTGAAAGCAAGGCAGAGTTGCAGAAAACAGATTTCAGGAGGTAGATTCGAATCGCCTTTAAAGCACATGAAAAGCGGCAAAAGGTCGACAATGATGCCCTTGGCCAAAAAGGGCGTATGCGTTTTTTCCTGAATATATTCAGGAAAAAACGCATACGCCCTTTTTGGCCAACCAAGCAACCTGAAAAGGCAAATCAGCGCTACAAAGAAGTCTCGCTTCCCATCGGTCAAAAGGGCCATGCTGCAAAAAGTGTCAAAACCAGAAATGCAGGACAGGCCATGGAGAAATGGCAGCCTTGCTACGCTGATGGGCGGGATGTTAATTGCCAACAGCCACTCTGGAGAAGTGAACGGTGTGTCCTGAAACATCGAAAAAACACAGCTTAGGGAGCATAGGGCACGTCCACTCATGGGCGGATAAATTGGGAAAACTAAAAATCAGCAAGACAGAGGCACCCCAAAGTTTAGGGCTGCTCTGTTGACAAGAACCTCCACTTCATGACACCTTAAATATCCCAGGAAAGAGAAAAATGGATAAAGAATTTGTGGTCCTTATGTACAATGCAATATCACTCAGACATGAAATCAATGTCATAAGGCTAGTAGAAGCAAGATGAGTGGACTTTGGTATGACGATTCTAAGTGAAATAAGTCACACAGAAAAAGACACTTATCATAAGCTATCACTTATAGAGGGAATGTAAAAACCGCTACACTTGAACTGAATTACAAAACAGAACAGAGTCACACGTTTAGGAAACACATTATGGCTGCTTAACGGGAAAGGTGAAGTGGGGTGATGCATAAAACAAGGGGTTCAAATTCGCTCAGATACCGTTCCATACACCCAATATGTAATAGACAAGACCTACTCCTTGCTCAGTGAACTGGACTCAACACCCCCTATTCACCGCACAAGAATATATGTGACTAGTAACAATCTTAAAACCTATGTATTGATATCTGTCTGGAAGTGAGTCAAGGGGGTGTAAAGCCGCATAAACAGAGCCATGAAAAGCAGCTAAACCCCATTATAAAAATAAATTACTTTTAAAAACCCGTAAAACAAAGACAGTGAAAGAGAGACAAATTCTTACAAAATTCGTTCAGGGGCTGTGATGCAACCTGGATTGACCATATCTAGACCCACAGCTGGATGAGACATAAGGGTGGACACTCTTGGGGCTGAGAGGTTGGGTGAGGTTGGGTGAGCAAACGCAGACCCTTTAAAGTAATACTGCATGGTACCCATCCCATGGGTCCCAAATCTCCAGGTTCAAGGGCATCTTCCTACATCGAAATCTTGCATGAGGAACCCAGAAGAAGGTACACCGTGTGATTTTCAAAGGTTTCTAAAACGCACCTCATTTCTCATCTCCTTGTGCTCGGGTTCGCCATTCCAGCTACTTCACTAGCAATCTCCCTACTTGGAGAATCAGCACCTTTAACCTCCTGTTCTGTACAGGTTGCAATTTTTCCTGAGGATGAACGGGAAGAGGGGCAACCAATGAGAGACTAGATCTAGGTGTTGGGACAGGCACAGGTCACTCTATTTTCCCATCAGGAAGAAGAATTAACCACAGGCTCAGCCTGCCGCCGGGAACCAGAATAGGGCCTGAGGAAATCCCGTGCTTTTGCGGCCAGCTCCCAAACAAGACAGTTGAAAAATGGAGCTCAGGGGCACTGCCATTCACAAACCTGCTGAGTTATAAATGATAACTCTCGTCCACAAATATATTGAGGGAAGGCAACGAAGAGGATTTGAAAGCAAGGCAGAACTGCAGGAAACAGGTTTCAGGAGGTAGATTCGAATCGCCTTTAAAGCACATGAAAAGCGGCAAAACGTCGACAATGATGCCCTTGGCCAAAAAGGGCGTATGCGTTTTTTCCTGAATATATTCAGGAAAAAACGCATACGCCCTTTTTGGCCAACCAAGCAACCTGGAAAGGCAAATCAGCGCTACAAAGAAGTCTCGGTTCCCATCGGTCAAAAGGGTCATGCTGCAAAAAGTGTCAAAACCAGAAATGCAGGACAGGCCATGGAGAAATGGCAGCCTTGCTACGCTGATGAGCGGGATGTAAATTGCCAACAGCCACTCTGGAGAAGTGTACGGTGTGTCCTGAAACATCGAAAAAACACAGCTTAGGGAGCATAGGGCACGTCCACTCATGGGCGTATAAATTGGGAAAACTAAAAATCAGCAAGACACAGGCACCCCAAAGTTTAGGGCTGCTCTGTTGACAAGAACCTCCACTTCATGACACCTTAAATATCCCAGGAAAGAGAAAAATGGATAAAGAAGTTGTGGTCCTTATGTACAATGCAATATCACTCAGACATGAAATCAATGTCATAAGGCTAGTAGAAGCAAGATGAGTGGACTTAGGTACGACGATTCTAAGTGAAATAAGTCACACAGAAAAAGACACTTATCATAAGCTATCACTTATAGAGGGAATGTAAAAACCGCTACACTTGAACTGAATTACAGAACAGAACAGAATCACACGTTTAGAAAACACACTATGGCTGCTTAACGGGAAAGGTGAGGTGGGGTGATGCATAAAACAAGGGGTTCAAATTCGCTCAGATACCGTTCCATACACCCAATATGTAATAGACAAGACCTACTCTTTGCTCAGTGAACTGGACTCAACACCCCCTATTCACCGCACAAGAATATATGTGACTAGTAACAATCTTAAAACCTATGTATTGATATCTGTCTGGAAGTGAGTCAAGTGGGTGTAAATCCGCATAAACACAGCCGTGAAAAGCAGCTAAACCCCATTATAAAAATAAATTACTTGTAAAAACCCGTAAAACAAAGACAGTGAAAGAGAGAGAAATTCTTACAAAATTCGTTCAGGGGCTGTGATGCAACCTGGATTGACCATATCTAGACCCACAGCTGGATGAGACATAAGGTGGACACTCTTGGGGCTGAGAGGTTGGGTGAGGTTGGGTGAGAAAACGCAGACCCTTTAAAGTAATTCTGCATGGTACCCATCCCATGGGTCTCAAGTCTCCAGGTTCAAGGGCATCTTCCTACATCGAAAACATGCATGAGAAACTCAGAAGATGGTACACCGTGTGATTTTGAAAGGTTTCTAAAACGCACCTCATTTCTCATCTCCTTGTGCTCGGGTTCGCCATCCCAGCTAATTTACTAGCAATCTCCCTACTTGGAGAATCAGCACCTTTAACCTCCTGTTCTGTACAGGTTGCAATTTGTCCTGAGGATGAACGGGAAGAGGGGCAACCAATGAGAGACTAGATCTAGGTGTTGGGACAGGCACAGGTCACTCTAATTTCCCATCAGGAAGAAGAATTAATCACAGGCTCAGCCTGCCGCCCAGAAGCACAATAGGGCCTGAGGCAATCCCGGGCTTTTGCGGCCAGCTCCCAAAAAAGCGAGTTGAAAAATGGAGCTCAGGGACACTGCAATTCACAAACCCGCAGAGTTATAAATGATAACTCTCATCCACAGATATATTGAGGGAAGGCAACGAAGAGGATTTGAAAGCAAGGCAGAGTTGCAGAAAACAGATTTCAGGAGGTAGATTCGAATCGCCTTTAAAGCACATGAAAAGCGGCAAAAGGTCGACAATGATGCCCTTGGCCAAAAAGGGCGTATGCGTTTTTTCCTGAATATATTCAGGAAAAAACGCATACGCCCTTTTTGGCCAACCAAGCAACCTGAAAAGGCAAATCAGCGCTACAAAGAAGTCTCGCTTCCCATCGGTCAAAAGGGCCATGCTGCAAAAAGTGTCAAAACCAGAAATGCAGGACAGGCCATGGAGAAATGGCAGCCTTGCTACGCTGATGGGCGGGATGTTAATTGCCAACAGCCACTCTGGAGAAGTGAACGGTGTGTCCTGAAACATCGAAAAAACACAGCTTAGGGAGCATAGGGCACGTCCACTCATGGGCGGATAAATTGGGAAAACTAAAAATCAGCAAGACAGAGGCACCCCAAAGTTTAGGGCTGCTCTGTTGACAAGAACCTCCACTTCATGACACCTTAAATATCCCAGGAAAGAGAAAAATGGATAAAGAAGTTGTGGTCCTTATGTACAATGCAATATCACTCAGACATGAAATCAATGTCATAAGGCTAGTAGAAGCAAGATGAGTGGACTTTGGTATGACGATTCTAAGTGAAATAAGTCACACAGAAAAAGACACTTATCATAAGCTATCACTTATAGAGGGAATGTAAAAACCGCTACACTTGAACTGAATTACAAAACAGAACAGAGTCACACGTTTAGGAAACACATTATGGCTGCTTAACGGGAAAGGTGAAGTGGGGTGATGCATAAAACAAGGGGTTCAAATTCGCTCAGATACCGTTCCATACACCCAATATGTAATAGACAAGACCTACTCCTTGCTCAGTGAACTGGACTCAACACCCCCTATTCACCGCACAAGAATATATGTGACTAGTAACAATCTTAAAACCTATGTATTGATATCTGTCTGGAAGTGAGTCAAGGGGGTGTAAAGCCGCATAAACAGAGCCATGAAAAGCAGCTAAACCCCATTATAAAAATAAATTACTTTTAAAAACCCGTAAAACAAAGACAGTGAAAGAGAGACAAATTCTTACAAAATTCGTTCAGGGGCTGTGATGCAACCTGGATTGACCATATCTAGACCCACAGCTGGATGAGACATAAGGGTGGACACTCTTGGGGCTGAGAGGTTGGGTGAGGTTGGGTGAGCAAACGCAGACCCTTTAAAGTAATACTGCATGGTACCCATCCCATGGGTCCCAAATCTCCAGGTTCAAGGGCATCTTCCTACATCGAAATCTTGCATGAGGAACCCAGAAGAAGGTACACCGTGTGATTTTCAAAGGTTTCTAAAACGCACCTCATTTCTCATCTCCTTGTGCTCGGGTTCGCCATTCCAGCTACTTCACTAGCAATCTCCCTACTTGGAGAATCAGCACCTTTAACCTCCTGTTCTGTACAGGTTGCAATTTTTCCTGAGGATGAACGGGAAGAGGGGCAACCAATGAGAGACTAGATCTAGGTGTTGGGACAGGCACAGGTCACTCTATTTTCCCATCAGGAAGAAGAATTAACCACAGGCTCAGCCTGCCGCCGGGAACCAGAATAGGGCCTGAGGAAATCCCGTGCTTTTGCGGCCAGCTCCCAAACAAGACAGTTGAAAAATGGAGCTCAGGGGCACTGCCATTCACAAACCTGCTGAGTTATAAATGATAACTCTCGTCCACAAATATATTGAGGGAAGGCAACGAAGAGGATTTGAAAGCAAGGCAGAACTGCAGGAAACAGGTTTCAGGAGGTAGATTCGAATCGCCTTTAAAGCACATGAAAAGCGGCAAAACGTCGACAATGATGCCCTTGGCCAAAAAGGGCGTATGCGTTTTTTCCTGAATATATTCAGGAAAAAACGCATACGCCCTTTTTGGCCAACCAAGCAACCTGGAAAGGCAAATCAGCGCTACAAAGAAGTCTCGGTTCCCATCGGTCAAAAGGGTCATGCTGCAAAAAGTGTCAAAACCAGAAATGCAGGACAGGCCATGGAGAAATGGCAGCCTTGCTACGCTGATGGGCGGGATGTTAATTGCCAGCAGCCACTTGGAGAAGTGTACGGTGTGTCCTGAAACATCGAAAAAACACAGCTTAGGGAGCGTAGGGCACGTCCACTCATGGGCGTATAAATTGGGAAAAAGAAAAATCAGCAAGACACAGGCACCCCAAAGTTTAGGGCTGCTCTGTTGACAAGAACCTCCACTTCATGACAACTTAAATATCCCAGGAAAGAGAAAAATGGATAAAGAAGTCGTGGTCCTTATGTTCAATGGAATATCACTCAGACATGAAATCAATGTCATAAGGCTAGTAGAAGCAAGATGAGTGGACTTAGGTACGACGATTCTAAGTGAAATAAGTCACACAGAAAAAGACACTTATCATAATCTATCACTTATAGAGGGAATGTAAAAACCGCTACACTTGAACTGAATTACAAAACAGAACAGAGTCACACGTTTAGAAAACACACTATGGCTGCTTAACGGGAAAGGTGAGGTGGGGTGATGCATAAAACAAGGGGTTCAAATTCGCTCAGATACCGTTCCATACACCCAATATGTAATAGACAAGACCTACACCTTGCTCAGTGAACTGGACTCAACACCCCCTATTCACCGCACAAGAATATATGTGACTAGTAAGAATCTTAAAACCTATGTATTGATATATGTCTGGAAGTGAGTCAAGTGGGTGTAAAGCCGCATAAACACAGCCGTGAAAAGCAGCTAAACCCCATTATAAAAATAAATTACTTTTAAAAATCCGTAAAACAAAGACAGTGAAAGAGAGAGAAATTCTTACAAACTTCGTTCAGAGGCTGTGATGCAACCTGCATTGACCATATCTACACGCACAGCTGGATGAGACATAAGGGTGGACACTCTTGGGGCTGAAAGGTTGGGTCAGGTTTGGTGAGCAAACGCAGACCCTTTAAAGTAATACTGCGTGGTACCCATCCCATGGGTCCCAAGTCTCCAGGTTCAAGGGCATCTTCCTACATCGAAAACATGCATGAGAAACTCAGAAGATGGTACACCGTGTGATTTTGAAAGGTTTCTAAAACGCACCTCATTTCTCATCTCCTTGTGCTCGGGTTCGCCTTTCCAGCTACTTTACTAGCAATCTCCCTACTTGGAGAATCAGCACCTTTAACCTCCTGTTCTGTACAGGTTGCAATTTGTCCTGAGGATGAACGGGAAGAGGGGCAACCAATGAGAGACTAGATCTAGGTGTTGGGACAGGCACAGGTCACTCTAATTTCCCATCAGGAAGAAGAATTAATCACAGGCTCAGCCTGCCGCCCAGAAGCACAATAGGGCCTGAGGAAATCCCGCGCTTTTGCAGCCACCTCCCAAAAAAGCGAGTTGAAAAATGGAGCTCAGGGACACTGCAATTCACAAACCCGCAGAGTTATAAATGATAACTCTCATCCACAGATATATTGAGGGAAGGCAACGAAGAGGATTTGAAAGCAAGGCAGAATTGCAGAAAACAGATTTCAGGAGGTAGATTCGAATCGCCTTTAAAGCACATGAAAAGCGGCAAAACGTCGACAATGATGCCCTTGGCCAAAAAGGGCGTATGCGTTTTTTCCTGAATATATTCAGGAAAAAACGCATACGCCCTTTTTGGCCAACCAAGCAACCTGGAAAGGCAAATCAGCGCTACAATGAAGTCTCGCTTCCCATCGGTCAAAAGAGCCATGCTGCAAAAAGTGTCAAAACCAGAAATGCAGGACAGGCCATGGGGTAATGGCAGCCTTGCTACGCTGATGGGCGGGATGTAAATTGCCAACAGCCACTCTGGAGAAGTGTACGGTGTGTCCTGAAACATCGAAAAAACACAGCTTAGGGAGCATAGGGCACGTCCACTCATGGGCGTATAAATTGGGAAAACTAAAAATCAGCAAGACAGAGGCACCCCAAAGTTTAGGGCTGCTCTGTTGACAAGAACCTCCACTTCATGACACCTTAAATATCCCAGGAAAGAGAAAAATGGATAAAGAAGTTGTGGTCCTTATGTACAATGCAATATCACTCAGACATGAAATCAATGTCATAAGGCTAGTAGAAGCAAGATGAGTGGACTTAGGTACGACGATTCTAAGTGAAATAAGTCACACAGAAAAAGACACTTATCATAAGCTATCACTTATAGAGGGAATGTAAAAACCGCTACACTTGAACTGAATTACAAAACAGAACAGAGTCACACGTTTAGAAAACACACTATGGCTGCTTAACGGGAAAGGTGAAGTGGGGTGATGCATAAAACAAGGGGTTCAAATTCGCTCAGATACCGTTCCATACACCCAATATGTAATAGACAAGACCTACTCCTTGCTCAGTGAACTGGACACAACACCCCCTATTCACCGTACAAGAATATATGTGACTAGTAACAATCTTAAAACCTATGTATTGATATCTGTCTGGAAGTGAGTCAAGTGGGTGTAAATCCGCATAAACACAGCCGTGAAAAGCAGCTAAACCCCATTATAAAAATAAATTACTTTTAAAAACCCATAAAACAAAGACAGTGAAAGAGAGAGAAATTCTTACAAAATTCGATCAGGGGCTGTGATGCAACCTGGATTGACCATATCTAGACCCACAGCTGGATGAGACATAAGGGTGGACACTCTTGGGGCTGAGAGGTTGGGTGAGCAAACGCAGACCCTTTGAAGTAATACTGCGTGGTACCCATCCCATGGGTCCCAAATCTCCAGGTTCAAGGGCATCTTCCTACATCGAAAACATGCATGAGAAACTCAGAAGATGGTACACCGTGTGATTTTGAAAGGTTTCTAAAACACACCCCATTTCTCATCTCCTTGTGCTCGGGTTCGCCTTTCCAGCTATTTTACTAGCAATCTCCTTACTTGGAGAATCAGCACCTTTAACTTCCTGTACCCTACAGGTTGCAATTTGTCCTGAGGATGAACGAGAAGAGGGGCAACCAATGAGAGACTAGATCTAGGTGTTGGGACAGGCACAGGTCACTCTATTTTCCCAACAGGAAGAAGAATTAACCACAGGCTCAGCCTGCCGCCGGGAACCAGAATAGGGCCTGAGGAAATCCCGTGCTTTAGCGGCCAGCTCCCAAAAAAGACAGTTGAAAAATGGAGCACATGGGCACTGCAATTCACGAAACCGCAGAGTTATAAATGATAACTCTCATTCCCAGATATATTGAGGGAAGGCAACAAAGAGGATTTGAAAGCAAGGCAGACTTGCAGGAAACAGATTTCAGGAGGTAGATTCGAATCGCCTGTAAAGCACATGAAAAGCTTCAAAACGTCGACAATGATGCCCTTGGCCAAACAGGGCGTATGCGTTTTTTCCTGAATATATTCAGGAAAAAACGCATACGCTCTGTTTGGCCAACCAAGCAACCTGGAAAGGCAAATCAGCGCTACAAAGAAGTCTCGATTCCCATCGGCCAAAAGGGCCATGCTGCAAAAAGTGTCAAAACCAGAAATGCAGGACAGGCCATGGAGAAATGGCAGCCTTGCTACGCTGAAGGGCGGGATGTTAATTGCCAACAGCCACTCTGGAGAAGTGTACGGTGTGTCCTGAAACATCGAAAAAACACAGCTTAGGGAGCATAGGGCACGTCCACTCATGGGCGTATAAATTGGGAAAACTAAAAATCAGCAAGACACAGGCACCCCAAAGTTTAGGGCTGCTCTGTTGACAAGAACCTCCACTTCATGACACCTTAAATATCCCAGGAAAGAGAAAAATGGATAAAGAAGTTTTGGTCCTTATGTACAATGCAATATCACTCAGACATGAAATCAATGTCATAAGGCTAGTAGAAGCAAGATGAGTGGACTTAGGTACGGCGATTCTAAGTGAAATAATTCACACAGAAAAATACACTTATCATAAGCTATCACTTATAGAGGGAATATAAAAACCGCTACACTTGAACTGCATTACAAAACAGAACAGAGTCACACGTTTAGAAAACACACTATGGCTGCTTAACGGGAAAGGTGAGGTGGGGTGATGCATAAAACAAGGGGTTCAAATTCGCTCAGATACCGTTCCATACACCCAATATGTAATAGACAAGACCTACTCCTTGCTCAGTAAACTGGACTCAACACCCCCTATTCACCGCACAAGAATATATGTGACTAGTAACAATCTTAAAACCTATGTATTGATATCTGTCTGGAAGTGAGTCAAGTGGGTGTAAATCCGCATAAACACAGCCGTGAAAAACAGCTAAACCCCATTATAAAAATAAATTACTTTTAAAAACCCATAAAACAAAGACAGTGAAAGAGAGAGAAATTCTTACAAAATTCGTTCAGGGGCTGTGATGCAACCTGGATTGACCATATCTAGACCCACAGCTGGATGAGACATAAGGGTGGACACTCTTGGGACTGAGAGGTTGGGTGAGCAAACGCAGACCCTTTAAAGTAATACTGCGTGGTACCCATCCCATGGGTCCCATATCTCCAGGTTCAAGGGCATCTTCCTACATAGAAAACATGCATGAGAAACTCAGAAGTTGGTACACCGTGTGATTTTGAAAGGTTTCTAAAACACACCCAATTTCTCATCTCCTTGTGCTCGGGTTCGCCTTTCCAGCTAGTTTACTAGCAATCAACTTACTTGGAGAATCAGCACCTTTAACCTCCTGTTCCCTACAGGTTGCAATTTGTCCTGAGGATTAACGGGAATAGGGGCAACCAATGAGAGACTAGATCTAGGTGTTGGGACAGGCACAGGTCACTCTATTTTCCCATCAGGAAGAAGAATTAATCACAGGCTCAGCCTGCCGCCCAGAAGCACAATAGGGCCTGAGGCAATCCTGCGCTTTTGCGGCCAGCTCCCAAAAAAGCGAGTTGAAAAATGGAGCTCAGGGACACTGCAATTCACGAAACCGCAGAGTTATAAATGATAACTCTCATTCCCAGATATATTGAGGGAAGGCAACAAAGAGGATTTGAAAGCAAGGCAGACTTGCAGGAAACAGATTTCAGGAGGTAGATTCGAATCGCCTGTAAAGCACATGAAAAGCGGCAAAACGTCGACAATGATGCCCTTGGCCAAAAAGGGCGTATGCTTTTTTTCCTGAATATATTCAGGGAAAAACGCATACGCCCTTTTTGGCCAACCAAGCAACCTGGAAAGGCAAATCAGCGCTACAAAGAAGTCTCGCTTCCCATCGGTCAAAAGGGCCATGCTAAAAAAGTGTCAAAACCAGAAATGCAGGACAGGCCATGGAAAAATGGCAGCCTTGCTACGCTGATGGGCGGGATGTTAATTGCCAACAGCCACTCTGGAGAAGTGTACGGTGTGTCCAGAAATATCGAAAAAACACAGCTTAGGGAGCATAGGGCACGTCCACTCATGGGCGTATAAATTGGGAAAACTAAAAATCAGCAAGACACAGGCACCCCAAAGTTTAGGGCTGCTGTGTTGACAAGAACCTCCACTTCATGACACCTTAAATATCCCAGGAAAGAGAAAAATGGATAAAGAAGTTGTGGTCCTTATGTACAATGGAATATCACTCAGACATGAAATCAATGTCATAAGGCTAGGAGAAGCAAGATGAGTGTATTTAGGTACGACGATTCCAAGTGAAATAAGTCACACAGAAAAAGACACTTATCATAAGCTATCACTTATAGAGGGAATGTAAAAACCGCTACACTTGAACTGAATTACAAAACTGAGCAGAGTCACACGTTTAGAAAACACACTATGGCTGCTTAACGGGAAAGGTGAGGTGGGGTGATGCATAAAACAAGGGTTTCAAATTCGCTCAGATACCGTTCCATACACCCAATATGTAATAGACAAGACCTACTCCTTGCTCAGTGAACTGGACACAACACCCCCTATTCACCTCACAGGAATATACGTGACTAGTAAGAATCTTAAAACCTATGTATTGATACGTGTCTGGAAGTGAGTCAAGTGGGTGTAAAGCCGCATAAACACAGCCGTGAAAAGCAGCTAAACCCCATTATACAAATAAATTAGTTTTAAAAACCCATAAAACAAAGACAGTGAAAGAGAGAGAAATTCTTACAAAATTCGTTCAGGGGCTGTGATGCAACCTGGATTGACCATATCTAGACCCACAGCTGGATGAGACATAAGGGTGGACACTCTTGGGGCTGAGAGGTTGGGTGAGCAAACGCAGACCCTTTGAAGTAATACTGTGTGGTACCCATCCCATGGGTCCCAAATCTCCAGGTTCAAGGGCATCTTCCTACATCGAAAACATGCATGAGAAACTCAGAAGATGGTACACCGTGTGATTTTGAAAGGTTTCTAAAACACACCCCATTTCTCATCTCCTTGTGCTCGGGTTCCCCTTTCCAGCTATTTTACTAGCAATCTCCTTACTTGGAGAATCAGCACCTTTAACTTCCTGTACCCTACAGGTTGCAATTTGTCCTGAGGATGAACGAGAAGAGGGGCAACCAATGAGAGACTAGATCTAGGTGTTGGGACAGGCACAGGTCACTCTATTTTCCCATCGGGAAGAAGAATTAATCACAGGCTCAGCCTGCCGCCCAGAAGCACAATAGGGCCTGAGGCAATCCCGCGCTTTTGCGGCCAGCTCCCAGAAAAGCGAGTTGAAAAATGGAGCTCAGGGACACTGCAATTCACAAACCCGCAGAGTTATAAATGATAAGTCTCATTCACAGATATTTTGAGGGAAGGCAACGAAGAGGAATTGAAAGCAAGGAAGAATTGCAGGAAACAGATTTCAGGAGGTAGATAGGAATCGCCTGTAAAGCACATGAAAAGCGGCAAAACGTCGACAATGATGCCCTTGGCCAAAAAGGGCGTATGCGTTTTTTCCTGAATATATTCAGGAAAAAACGCATACGCCCTTTTTGGCAAACCAAGCAACCTGGAAAGGCAAATCAGCGCTACAAAGAAGTCTCGCTTCCCATTCGTCAAAAGGGCCATGCTGCAAAAAGTGTCAAAACCACAAATGCAGGACAGGCCATGGAGAAATGGCAGCCTTGCTACGCTGATGGGCGGGATGTTAATTGCCAACAGCCACTCTGGAGAAGTGTACGGTGTGTCCTGAAACATCGAAAAAACACAGCTTAGGGAACATATGGCACGTCCACTCATGGGCGTATAAATTGGGAAAACTAAAAATCAGCAAGACACAGGCACCCCAAAGTTTAGGGCTGCTCTGTTGACAAGAACCTCCACTTCACGACACCTTAAATATCCCAGGAAAGAGAAAAACGGATAAAGAAGTTGTGGTCCTTATGTACAATGGCATATCACTCAGACATGAAATCAATGTCATAAGGCTAGTAGAAGCAAGATGAGTGGACTTAGCTACGACGATTCTAAGTGAAATAAGTCACACAGAAAAAGACACTTATCATAATTATCACTTATAGAGGGAATGTAAAAACCGCTACACTTGAACTGAATTACAAAACAGAACAGAGTCACACGTTTAGAAACCACACTATGGCTGCTTAACGGGAAAGGTGAGGTGGGGTGATGCATAAAACAAGGGGTTCAAATTCGCTCAGATGCCGTTCCATACACCCAATATGTAATAGACACGACCTACTCCTTACTCAGTGAACTGGACTCAACACCCCCTATTCACCGCACAAGAATATATGTGACTAGTAACAATCTTAAAACCTATGTATTGATATCTGTCTGGAAGTGAGTCAAGTGGGTGTAAAGCCGCATAAACACAGCCGTGAAAAGCAGCTAAACCCCATTATAAAAATAAATTACTTTTAAAAACCCGTAAAACAAAGACAGTGAAAGAGAGAGAAATTCTTACAAAATTCGTTCAGGGGCTGTGATGCAACCTGGATTGACCATATCTAGACCCACAGCTGGATGAGACATAAGGGTGGACACTCTTGGGGCTGAGAGGTTGGGTGTGGTTGGGTGAGCAAATGCAGACCCTTTAAAGTAATACTGCATGGCACCCATCCCATGGGTCCCAAATCTCCAGGTTCAAGGGCATCTTCCTACATTGAAAACTTGCATGAGGAACCCAGAAGAAGGTATACCGTGTGATTTTGAAAGGTTTCTAAAACGCACCTCATTTCTCATCTCCTTGTGCTCGGGTTCGCCATTCCAGCTACTTTACTAGCAATCTCCCTACTTGGAGAATCAGCACCTTTAACCTCCTGTTCCCTACAGGTTGCAATTTGTCCTGAGGATGAACGGGAAGAGGGGCAACCAATGAGAGACTAGATCTAGGTGTTGGGACAGGCACAGGTCACTCTATTTTCCCATCAGGAAGAAGAATTAACCACAGGCTCAGCCTGCTGCCAGGAACCAGAATAGGGCCTGAGGCAATCCCGTGCTTTTGCGGCCAGCTCTCAAAAAAGACAGTTGAAAAATGGAGCTCAGGGACACTGCAATTCACAAACCCGCAGAGTTATAAGTGATAAATCTCATCCACAGATATATTGAGGGAAGGCAACGAAGAGGATTTGAAAGCAAGGCAGAACTGCAGGAAACAGATTTCAGGAGGTAGATTCGAATCGCCTTTAAGGCATATGAAAAGAGGCAAAACGTCGACAATGATGCCCTTGGCCAAACAGGGCGTATGCGTTTTTTCCTGAATATATTCAGGAAAAAACGCATACGCCCTTTTTGGCCAACCAAGCAACCTGGAAAGGCAAATCAGTGCTACAAAGAAGTCTCGCTTCCCATCGGCCAAAAGGGCCATGCTGCAAAAAGTGTCAAAACCAGAAATGCAGGACAGGCCAAGGAGAAATGGCAGCGTTGCTAGGCTGATGGGCGGGATGTAAATTGCCAACAGCCACTCTGGAGAACTGTACGGTGTGGCCTGAAACATCGAAAAAACACAGCTTAGGGAGCATAGGGCACGTCCACTCATGGGCATATAAATTGGGAAAACTAAAAATCAGCAAGACACATGCACCCCAAATTTTGGGGCTGCTCTGTTGACAAGAACCTCCACTTCATGACACCTTAAATATCCCAGGAAAGAGAAAAATGGATAAAGAAGTTGTGGTCCTTATGTACAATGCAATATCACTCAGACATGAAATCAATGTCATAAGGCTAGTAGAAGCAAGATGAGTGGACTTAGCTACGACGATTCTAAGTGAAATAAGTCACACAGAAAAAGACACTTATCATAATTATCACTTATAGAGGGAATGTAAAAACCGCTACACTTGAACTGAATTACAAAACAGAACAGAGTCACACGTTTAGAAACCACACTATGGCTGCTTAACGGGAAAGGTGAGGTGGGGTGATGCATAAAACAAGGGGTTCAAATTCGCTCAGATGCCGTTCCATACACCCAATATGTAATAGACACGACCTACTCCTTACTCAGTGAACTGGACTCAACACCCCCTATTCACCGCACAAGAATATATGTGACTAGTAACAATCTTAAAACCTATGTATTGATATCTGTCTGGAAGTGAGTCAAGTGGGTGTAAAGCCGCATAAACACAGCCGTGAAAAGCAGCTAAACCCCATTATAAAAATAAATTACTTTTAAAAACCCGTAAAACAAAGACAGTGAAAGAGAGAGAAATTCTTACAAAATTCGTTCAGGGGCTGTGATGCAACCTGGATTGACCATATCTAGACCCACAGCTGGATGAGACATAAGGGTGGACACTCTTGGGGATGAGAGGTTGGGTGTGGTTGGGTGAGCAAATGCAGACCCTTTAAAGTAATACTGCATGGCACCCATCCCATGGGTCCCAAATCTCCAGGTTCAAGGGCATCTTCCTACATTGAAAACTTGCATGAGGAACCCAGAAGAAGGTATACCGTGTGATTTTGAAAGGTTTCTAAAACGCACCTCATTTCTCATCTCCTTGTGCTCGGGTTCGCCATTCCAGCTACTTTACTAGCAATCTCCCTACTTGGAGAATCAGCACCTTTAACCTCCTGTTCCCTACAGGTTGCAATTTGTCCTGAGGATGAACGGGAAGAGGGGCAACCAATGAGAGACTAGATCTAGGTGTTGGGACAGGCACAGGTCACTCTATTTTCCCATCAGGAAGAAGAATTAACCACAGGCTCAGCCTGCTGCCAGGAACCAGAATAGGGCCTGAGGCAATCCCGTGCTTTTGCGGCCAGCTCTCAAAAAAGACAGTTGAAAAATGGAGCTCAGGGACACTGCAATTCACAAACCCGCAGAGTTATAAGTGATAAATCTCATCCACAGATATATTGAGGGAAGGCAACGAAGAGGATTTGAAAGCAAGGCAGAACTGCAGGAAACAGATTTCAGGAGGTAGATTCGAATCGCCTTTAAGGCATATGAAAAGAGGCAAAACGTCGACAATGATGCCCTTGGCCAAACAGGGCGTATGCGTTTTTTCCTGAATATATTCAGGAAAAAACGCATACGCCCTTTTTGGCCAACCAAGCAACCTGGAAAGGCAAATCAGTGCTACAAAGAAGTCTCGCTTCCCATCGGCCAAAAGGGCCATGCTGCAAAAAGTGTCAAAACCAGAAATGCAGGACAGGCCAAGGAGAAATGGCAGCGTTGCTACGCTGATGGGCGGGATGTAAATTGCCAACAGCCACTCTGGAGAACTGTACGGTGTGGCCTGAAACATCGAAAAAACACAGCTTAGGGAGCATAGGGCACGTCCACTCATGGGCATATAAATTGGGAAAACTAAAAATCAGCAAGACACATGCACCCCAAATTTTGGGGCTGCTCTGTTGACAAGAACCTCCACTTCATGACACCTTAAATATCCCAGGAAAGAGAAAAATGGATAAAGAAGTTGTGGTCCTTATGTACAATGCAATATCACTCAGACATGAAATCAATGTCATAAGGCTAGTAGAAGCAAGATGAGTGGACATAGGTACGGCGATTCTAAGTGAAATAATTCACACAGAAAAATACACTTATCATAAGCTATCACTTATAGAGGGAATGTAAAAACCGCTACACTTGAACTGCATTACAAAACAGAACAGAGTCACACGTTTAGAAAACACACTCTGGCTGCTTAACGGGAAAGGTGAGGTGGGGTGATGCATAAAACAAGGGGTTCAAATTCGCTCAGATACCGTTCCATACACCCAATATGTAATAGACAAGACCTACTCCTTGCTCAGTAAACTGGACTCAACACCCCCTATTCACCGCACAAGAATATATGTGACTAGTAACAATCTTAAAACCTATGTATTGATATCTGTCTGGAAGTGAGTCAAGTGGGTGTAAATCCGCATAAACACAGCCGTGAAAAACAGCTAAACCCCATTATAAAAATAAATTACTTTTAAAAACCCATAAAACAAAGACAGTGAAAGAGAGAGAAATTCTTACAAAATTCGTTCAGGGGCTGTGATGCAACCTGGATTGACCATATCTAGACCCACAGCTGGATGAGACATAAGGGTGGACACTCTTGGGGCTGAGAGGTTGGGTGAGCAAACGCAGACCCTTTAAAGTAATACTGCGTGGTACCCATCCCATGGGTCCCATATCTCCAGGTTCAAGGGCATCTTCCTACATCGAAAACATGCATGAGAAACTCAGAAGTTGGTACACCGTGTGATTTTGAAAGGTTTCTAAAACACACCCAATTTCTCATCTCCTTGTGCTCGGGTTCGCCTTTCCAGCTACTTTACTAGCAATCAACTTACTTGGAGAATCAGCACCTTTAACCTCCTGTTCCCTACAGGTTGCAATTTGTCCTGAGGATGAACCGGAATAGGGGCAACGAATGAGAGACTAGATCTAGGTGTTGGGACAGGCACAGGTCACTCTAATTTCCCATCAGGAAGAAGAATTAATCACAGGCTCAGCCTGCCGCCCAGAAGCACAATAGGGCCTGAGGCAATCCTGCGCTTTTGCGGCCAGCTCCCAAAAAAGCGAGTTGAAAAATGGAGCTCAGGGACACTGCAATTCACGAAACCGCAGAGTTATAAATGATAACTCTCATTCCCAGATATATTGAGGGAAGGCAACAAAGAGGATTTGAAAGCAAGTCAGACTTGCAGGAAACAGATTTCAGGAGGTAGATTCGAATCGCCTGTAAAGCACATGAAAAGCGGCAAAACGTCGACAATGATGCCCTTGGCCAAAAAGGGCGTATGCTTTTTTTCCTGAATATATTCAGGGAAAAACGCATACGCCCTTTTTGGCCAACCAAGCAACCTGGAAAGGCAAATCAGCGCTACAAAGAAGTCTCGCTTCCCATCGGTCAAAAGGGCCATGCTAAAAAAGTGTCAAAACCAGAAATGCAGGACAGGCCATGGAAAAATGGCAGCCTTGCTACGCTGATGGGCGGGATGTTAATTGCCAACAGCCACTCTGGAGAAGTGTACGGTGTGTCCAGAAATATCGAAAAAACACAGCTTAGGGAGCATAGGGCACGTCCACTCATGGGCGTATAAATTGGGAAAACTAAAAATCAGCAAGACACAGGCACCCCAAAGTTTAGGGCTGCTGTGTTGACAAGAACCTCCACTTCATGTCACCTTAAATATCCCAGGAAAGAGAAAAATGGATAAAGAAGTTGTGGTCCTTATGTACAATGGAATATCACTCAGACATGAAATCAATGTCATAAGGCTAGGAGAAGCAAGATGAGTGTATTTAGGTACGACGATTCCAAGTGAAATAAGTCACACAGAAAAAGACACTTATCATAAGCTATCACTTATAGAGGGAATGTAAAAACCGCTACACTTGAACTGAATTACAAAACAGAACAGAGTCACACGTTTAGAAAACACACTATGGCTGCTTAACGGGAAAGGTGAGGTGGGGTGATGCATAAAACAAGGGTTTCAAATTCGCTCAGATACCGTTCCATACACCCAATATGTAATAGACAAGACCTACTCCTTGCTCAGTGAACTGGACACAACACCCCCTATTCACCTCACAAGAATATACGTGACTAGTAAGAATCTTAAAACCTATGTATTGATACGTGTCTGGAAGTGAGTCAAGTGGGTGTAAAGCCGCATAAACACAGCCGTGAAAAGCAGCTAAACCCCATTATACAAATAAATTAGTTTTAAAAACCCATAAAACAAAGACAGTGAAAGAGAGAGAAATTCTTACAAAATTCGTTCAGGGGCTGTGATGCAACCTGGATTGACCATATCTAGACCCACAGCTGGATGAGACATAAGGGTGGACACTCTTGGGGCTGAGAGGTTGGGTGAGCAAACGCAGACCCTTTGAAGTAATACTGTGTGGTACCCATCCCATGGGTCCCAAATCTCCAGGTTCAAGGGCATCTTCCTACATCGAAAACATGCATGAGAAACTCAGAAGATGGTACACCGTGTGATTTTGAAAGGTTTCTAAAACACACCCCATTTCTCATCTCCTTGTGCTCGGGTTCGCCTTTCCAGCTATTTTACTAGCAATCTCCTTACTTGGAGAATCAGCACCTTTAACTTCCTGTACCCTACAGGTTGCAATTTGCCCTGAGGATGAACGGGAAGAGGGGCAACCAATGAGAGACTAGATCTAGGTGTTGGGACAGGCACAGGTCACTCTATTTTCCCATCGGGAAGAAGAATTAATCACAGGCTCAGCCTGCCGCCCAGAAGCACAATAGGGCCTGAGGCAATCCCGCGCTTTTGCGGCCAGCTCCCAGAAAAGCGAGTTGAAAAATGGAGCTCAGGGACACTGCAATTCACAAACCCGCAGAGTTATAAATGATAACTCTCATTCACAGATATTTTGAGGGAAGGCAACGAAGAGGAATTGAAAGCAAGGAAGAATTGCAGGAAACAGATTTCAGGAGGTAGATACGAATCGCCTGTAAAGCACATGAAAAGCGGCAAAACGTCGACAATGATGCCCTTGGCCAAAAAGGGCGTATGCGTTTTTTCCTGAATATATTCAGGAAAAAACGCATACGCCCTTTTTGGCCAACCAAGCAACCTGGAAATGCAAATCAGCGCTACAAAGAAGTCTCGCTTCCCATCGGTCAAAAGGGCCATGCTGCAAAAAGTGTCAAAACCAGAAATGCAGGACAGGCCATGGAGAAATGGCAGCCTTGCTACGCTGATGGGCGGGATGTTAATTGCCAACAGCCACTCTGGAGAAGTGTACGGTGTGTCCTGAAACATCGAAAAAACACAGCTTAGGGAACATATGGCACGTCCACTCATGGGCGTATAAATTGGGAAAACTAAAAATCAGCAAGACACAGGCACCCCAAAGTTTAGGGCTGCTCTGTTGACAAGAACCTCCACTTCACGACACCTTAAATATCCCAGGAAAGAGAAAAACGGATAAAGAAGTTGTGGTCCTTATGTACAATGGCATATCACTCAGACATGAAATCAATGTCATAAGGCTAGTAGAAGCAAGATGAGTGGACTTAGCTACGACGATTCTAAGTGAAATAAGTCACACAGAAAAAGACACTTATCATAATTATCACTTATAGAGGGAATGTAAAAACCGCTACACTTGAACTGAATTACAAAACAGAACAGAGTCACACGTTTAGAAACCACACTATGGCTGCTTAACGGGAAAGGTGAGGTGGGGTGATGCATAAAACAAGGGGTTCAAATTCGCTCAGATGCCGTTCCATACACCCAATATGTAATAGACACGACCTACTCCTTACTCAGTGAACTGGACTCAACACCCCCTATTCACCGCACAAGAATATATGTGACTAGTAAAAATCTTAAAACCTATGTATTGATATCTGTCTGGAAGTGAGTCAAGTGGGTGTAAAGCCGCATAAACACAGCCGTGAAAAGCAGCTAAACCCCATTATAAAAATAAATTACTTTTAAAAACCCGTAAAACAAAGACAGTGAAAGAGAGATAAATTCTTACAAAATTCGTTCAGGGGCTGTGATGCAACCTGGATTGACCATATCTAGACCCACAGCTGGATGAGACATATGGGTGGACTCTCTTGGGGCTGAGAGGTTGGGTGTGGTTGGGTGAGCAAATGCAGACCCTTTAAAGTAATACTGCATGGCACCCATCCCATGGGTCCCAAATCTCCAGGTTCAAGGGCATCTTCCTACATTGAAAACTTGCATGAGGAACCCAGAAGAAGGTATACCGTGTGATTTTGAAAGGTTTCTAAAACGCACCTCATTTCTCATCTCCTTGTGCTCGGGTTCGCCATTCCAGCTACTTTACTAGAAATCTCCCTACTTGGAGAATCAGCACCTTTAACCTCCTGTTCCGTACAGGTTGCAATTTGTCCTGAGGATGAACGGGAAGAGGGGCAGCCAATGAGAGACTAGATCTAGGTGTTGGGACAGGCACAGGTCACTCTATTTTCCCATCAGTAAGAAGAATTAACCACAGGCTCAGCCTGCTGCCAGGAACCAGAATAGGGCCTGAGGCAATCCCGTGCTTTTGCGGCCAGCTCTCAAAAAAGACAGTTGAAAAATGGAGCTCAGGGACACTGCAATTCACAAACCCGCAGAGTTATAAGTGATAAATCTCATCCACAGATATATTGAGGGAAGGCAACGAAGAGGATTTGAAAGCAAGGCAGAACTGCAGGAAACAGATTTCAGGAGGTAGATTCGAATCGCCTTTAAGGCATATGAAAAGAGGCAAAACGTCGACAATGATGCCCTTGGCCAAACAGGGCGTATGCGTTTTTTCCTGAATATATTCAGGAAAAAACGCATACGCCCTTTTTGGTCAACCAAGCAACCTGGAAAGGCAAATCAGTGCTACAAAGAAGTCTCGCTTCCCATCGGCCAAAAGGGCCATGCTGCAAAAAGTGTCAAAACCAGAAATGCAGGACAGGCCATGGAGGAATGGCAGCGTTGCTACGCTGATGGGCGGGATGTAAATTGCCAACAGCCACTCTGGAGAACTGTACGGTGTGGCCTGAAACATCGAAAAAACACAGCTTAGGGAGCATAGGGCACGTCCACTCATGGGCATATAAATTGGGAAAACTAAAAATCAGCAAGACACATGCACCCCAAATTTTGGGGCTGCTCTGTTGACAAGAACCTCCACTTCATGACACCTTAAATATCCCAGGAAAGAGAAAAATGGATAAAAAAGTTGTGGTCCTTATGTACAATGGAATATCACTCAGACATGAAATCAATGTCATAAGGCTAGTAGAAGCAAGATGAGTGGACCTAGGTACGGCGATTCTAAGTGAAATAATTCACACAGAAAAATACACTTATCATAAGCTATCACTTATAGGGGGAATGTAAAAACCGCTACACTTGAACTGCATTACAAAACAGAACAGAGTCACACGTTTAGAAAACACACTATGGCTGCTTAACGGGAAAGGTGAGGTGGGGTGATGCATAAAACAAGGGGTACAAATTCGCTCAGATACCGTTCCATACACCCAATATGTAATAGACAAGACCTACTCCTTGCTCAGTAAACTGGACTCAACACCCCCTATTCACCGCACAAGAATATATGTGACTAGTAACAATCTTAAAACCTATGTATTGATATCTGTCTGGAAGTGAGTCAAGTGGGTGTAAATCCGCATAAACACAGCCGTGAAAAACAGCTAAACCCCATTATAAAAATAAATTACTTTTAAAAACCCATGAAGCAAAGACAGTGAAAGAGAGAGAAATTCTTACAAAATTCGTTCAGGGGCTGTGATGCAACCTGGATTGACCATATCTAGACCCACAGCTGGATGAGACATAAGGGTGGACACTCTTGGGGCTGAGAGGTTTGGTGAGGTTGGGTGAGCAAACGCAGACCCTTTAAAGTAATACTGCGTGGTACCCATCCCATGGGTCCCAAATCTCCAGGTTCAAGGGCATCTTCCTACATCGAAAACATGCATGAGAAACTCAGAAGATGGTACACCGTGTGATTTTGAAAAGTTTCTGAAATGCACCCCATTTCTCATCTCCTTGTGCTCGGGTTCGCCTTTCCAGCTACTTTACTAGCAATCTCCCTACTTGGAGAATCAGCACCTTTAAGCTCCTGTTCCCTACAGGTTGCAATTTGTCCTGAGGATGAACGGGAAGAGGGGCAACCAATGAGAGACTAGATCTAGGTGTTGGGACAGGCACAGGTCACTCTATTTTCCCATTAGGAAGAAGAATTAACCACAGGCTCATCCTGCTGCCAGGAACCAGAATAGGGCCTGAGGCAATCCCGTGCTTTTGCGGCCAGCTCTCAAAAAAGACAGTTGAAAAATGGAGCTCAGGGAAACTGCAATTCACAAACCCACAGAGTTATAAGTGATAACTCTCATCCACAGATATATTGAGGGAAGGCAACGAAGAGGATTTGAAAGCAAGGCAGAGTTGCAGGAAACAGGTTTCAGGAGGTAGATTCGAATCGCCTTTAAAGCACATGAAAAGCGGCAAAAGGTCGACAATGATGCCCTTGGCCAAAAAGGGCGTATGCGTTTTTTTCCTGAATATATTCAGGAAAAAACGCATACGCCCTTTTTGGCCAACCAAGCAACCTGGAAAGGCAAATCAGCGCTACAAAGAAGTCTCGCTTCCCATCGGTCAAAAGGGCCATGCTAAAAAAGTGTCAAAACCAGAAATGCAGGACAGGCCATGGAAAAATGGCAGCCTTGCTACGCTGATGGGCGGGATGTTTATTGCCAACAGCCACTCTGGAGAAGTGTACGGTGTGTCCTGAAACATCGAAAAAACACAGCTTAGGGAGCATAGGGCACGTCCACTCATGGGCGTATAAATTGGGAAAACTAAAAATCAGCAAGACAGAGGCACCCCAAAGTTTAGGGCTGCTCTGTTGACAAGAACCTCCACTTCATGACACCTTAAATATCCCAGGAAAGAGAAAAATGGATAAAGAAGTTGTGGTCCTTATGTACAATGCAATATCACTCAGACATGAAATCAATGTCATAAGGCTAGTAGAAGCAAGATGAGTGGACTTAGGTACGACGATTCTAAGTGAAATAAGTCACACAGAAAAAGACACTTATCATAAGCTATCACTTATAGAGGGAATGTAAAAACCGCTACACTTGAACTGAATTACAGAACAGAACAGAATCACACGTTTAGAAAACACACTATGGCTGCTTAACGGGAAAGGTGAGGTGGGGTGATGCATAAAACAAGGGGTTCAAATTCGCTCAGATACCGTTCCATGCACCCAATATGTAATAGACAAGACCTACTCCTTGCTCAGTGAACTGGACTCAACACCCCCTATTCAGCGCACAAGAATATATGTGACTAGTAACAATCTTTAAACCTATGTATTGATATCTGTCTGGAAGTGAGTCAAGTGGGTGTAAATCCGCATAAACACAGCCGTGAAAAGCAGCTAAACCCCATTATAAAAATAAATTACTTTTAAAAACCCGTAAAACAAAGACAGTGAAACAGAGAGAAATTCTTACAAAATTCGTTCAGGGGCTGTGATGCAACCTGGATTGACCATATCTAGACCCACACCTGGATGAGACATAAGGTGGACACTCTTGGGGCTGAGAGGTTGGGTGAGCAAATGCAGACCCTTTAAAGTAATACTGCATGGTACCCATCCCATGGGTCCCAAATCTCCAGGTTCAAGGGCATCTTCCTACATCGAAAACTTGCATGAGGAACCCAGAAGAAGGTACACCGTGTGATTTTGAAAGGTTTCTAAAACGCAACTCATTTCTCATCTCCTTGTGCTCGGGTTCGCCATTCCAGCTACTTCACTAGCAATCTCCCTACTTGGAGAATCAGCACCTTTAACCTCCTGTTCTGTACAGGTTGCAATTTGTCCTGAGGATGAACGGGAAGAGAAGCAACCAATGAGAGAATAGATCTAGGTGTTGGGACAGGCACAGGTCACTCTATTTTCCCATCAGGAAGAAGAATTAACCACAGGCTCAGACTGCCGCCGGGAACCAGAATAGGGCCTGAGGGAATCCCGTGCTTTTGCGGCCAGCTCCCAAAGAAGACAGTTGAAAAATGGATCTCAGGGGCACTGCTATTCACAAACCTGCTGAGTTATAAATGATAACTCTCGTCCACAAATATATTGAGGGAAGGCAACGAAGAGGATTTGAAAGCAAGGCAGAATTGCAGGAAACAGGTTTCAGGAGGTAGATTCGAATCGCCTTTAAAGCACATGAAAAGCGGCAAAACGTCGACAATGATGCCCTTGGCCAAAAAGGGCGTATGCGTTTTTTCCTGAATATATTCAGGAAAAAACGCATACGCCCTTTTTGGCCAACCAAGCAACCTGGAAAGGCAAATCAGCGCTACAAAGAAGTCTCGCTTCCCATCGGTCAAAAGGGCCATGCTGCAAAAAGTGTCAAAACCAGAAATGCAGGACAGGCCATGGAGAAATGGCAGCCTTGCTACGCTGATGAGCGGGATGTAAATTGCCAACAGCCACTCTGGAGAAGTGTACGGTGTGTCCTGAAACATCGAAAAAACACAGCTTAGGGAGCATAGGGCACGTCCACTCATGGGCGTATAAATTGGGAAAACTAAAAATCAGCAAGACACAGGCACCCCAAAGTTTAGGGCTGCTCTGTTGACAAGAACCTCCACTTCATGACACCTTAAATATCCCAAGAAAGAGAAAAATGGATAAAGAAGTTGTGGTCCTTATGTACAATGCAATATCACTCAGACATGAAATCAAGGTCATAAGGCTAGTAGAAGCAAGATGAGTGGATTTAGGTACGACGATTCTAAGTGAAATAAGTCACACAGAAAAAGACACTTATCATAAGCTATCACTTATAGAGGGAATGTAAAAACCGCTACACTTGAACTGAATTACAGAACAGAACAGAATCACACGTTTAGAAAACACACTATGGCTGCTTAACGGGAAAGGTGAGGTGGGGTGATGCATAAAACAAGGGGTTCAAATTCGCTCAGATATCGTTCCATACACCCAATATGTAATAGACAAGACCTACTCCTTGCTCAGTGAACTGGACTCAACACCCCCTATTCACCGCACAAGAATATATGTGACTAGTAAGAATCTTAAAACCTATGTATTGATATCTGTCTGGAAATGAGTCAAGTGGGTGTAAATCCGCATAAACACAGCCGTGAAAAGCAGCTAAACCCCATTATAAAAATAAATTACTTTTAAAAACCCATAAAACAAAGACAGTGAAAGAGAGAGAAATTCTTACAAAATTCGTTCAGGAGCTGTGATGCAACCTGGATTGACCATATCTAGACCCACAGCTGGATGAGACATAAGGGTGGACACTCTTGGGGCTGAGAGGTTGGGTGAGCAAACGCAGACCCTTTAAAGTAATACTGCGTGGTACCCATCCCATGGGTCCCAAATCTCCAGGTTCAAGGGCATCTTCCTACATCGAAAACATGCATGAGAAACTCAGAAGATGGTACACCGTGTGATTTTGAAAGGTTTCTAAAACACACCCCATTTCTCATCTCCTTGTGCTCGGGTTCGCCTTTCCAGCTACTTTACTAGCAATCAAATTACTTGGAGAATCAGCACCTTTAACCTCCTGTTCCCTACAGGTTGCAATTTGTCCTGAGGATGAACGGGAAGAGGGGCAACCAATGAGAGACTAGATCTAGGTGTTGGGACAGGCACAGGTCACTCTATTTTCCCATTAGGAAGAAGAATTAACCACAGGCTCAGCCTGCTGCCAGGAACCAGAATAGGGCCTGAGGCAATCCCGTGCTTTTGCGGCCAGCTCTCAAAAAAGACAGTTGAAAAATGGAGCTCAGGGACACTGCAATTCACAAACCCGCAGAGTTATAAGTGATAACTCTCATCCACAGATATATTGAGGGAAGTCAAAGAAGAGGATTTGAAAGCAAGGCAGAGTTGCAGGAAACAGGTTTCAGGAGGTAGATTCGAATCGCCTTTAAAGCACATGAAACGCGGCAAAAGGTCGACAATGATGCCCTTGGCCAAAAAGGGCGTATGCGTTTTTTCCTGAATATATTCAGGAAAAAACGCATACGCCCTTTTTGGCCAACCAAGCAACCTGGAAAGGCAAATCAGCGCTACAAAGAAGTCTCGCTTCCCATCGGTCAAAAGGGCCATGCTAAAAAAGTGTCAAAACCAGAAATGCAGGACAGGCCATGGAAAAATGGCAGCCTTGCTACGCTGATGGGCGGGATGTTAATTGCCAACAGCCACTCTGGAGAAGTGTACGGTGTGTCCTGAAACATCGAAAAAACACAGCTTAGGGAGCATAGGGCACGTCCACTCATGGGCGTATAAATTGGGAAAACTAAAAATCAGCAAGACACAGGCACCCCAAAGTTTAGGGCTGCTCTGTTGACAAGAACCTCCACTTCATGACACCTTAAATATCCCAGGAAAGAGAAAAATGGATAAAGAAGTTGTGGTCCTTATGTACAATGCAATATCACTCAGACATGAAATCAATGTCATAAGGCTAGTAGAAGCAAGATGAGTGGACTTAGGTACGACGATTCTAAGTGAAATAAGTCACACAGAAAAAGACACTTATCATAAGCTATCACTTATAGAGGGAATGTAAAAACCGCTACACTTGAACTGAATTACAGAACAGAACAGAATCACACGTTTAGAAAACACACTATGGCTGCTTAACGGGAAAGGTGAGGTGGGGTGATGCATAAAACAAGGGCTTCAAATTCGCTCAGATAACGTTCCATACACCCAATATGTAATAGACAAGACCTACTCCATGCTCAGTGAACTGGACTCAACACGCCCTATTCACCGCACAAGAATATATGTGACTAGTAACAATCTTAAAACCTATGTATTGATATCTGTCTGGAAGTGAGTCAAGTGGGTGTAAATCCGCATAAACACAGCCGTGAAAAGCAGCTAAACCCCATTATAAAAATAAATTACTTTTAAAAACCCGTAAAACAAAGACAGTGAAAGAGAGAGAAATTCTTACAAAATTCGTTCAGGGGCTGTGATGCAACCTGGATTGACCATATCTAGACCCACAGCTGGATGAGACATAAGGGTGGACACTCTTGGGGCTGAGAGGTTGGGTGAGGTTGGGTGAGCAAACGCAGACCCTTTAAAGTAATACTGCATGGTACCCATCCCATGGGTCCCAAATCTCCAGGTTCAAGGGCACCTTCCTACATCGAAAACTTGCATGAGGAACCCAGAAGAAGGTACACCGTGTGATTTTGAAAGGTTTGTAAAACGCACCTCATTACTCATCTCCTTGTGCTCGGGTTCGCCATTCCAGCTACTTCACTAGCAATCTCCCTACTTGGAGAATCAGCACCTTTAACCTCCTGTTCTGTACAGGTTGCAATTTGTCCTGAGGATGAACGGGAAGAGGGGCAACCAATGAGAGACTAGATCTAGGTGTTGGGACAGGCACAGGTCACTCTATTTTCCCATTAGGAAAAAGAATTAACCACAGGCTCAGCCTGCCGCCGGGAACCAGAATAGGGCCTGAGGCAATCCCGTGCTTTTGCGGCCAGCTCCCAAACAAGACAGTTGAAAAATGGAGCTCAGGGGCACTGCCATTCACAAAACTGCTGAGTTATAAATGATAACTCTCGTCCACAAATATATTGAGGGAAGGCAACAAAGAGGATTTGAAAGCAAGGCAGAATTGCAGGAAACAGATTTCAGGAGGTAGATTCGAAACGCATTTAAGGCACATGAAAAGCGGCAAAACGTCGACAATGATGCCCTTGGCCAAAAAGAGCGTATGCGTTTTTTCCTGAATATATTCAGGAAAAAACGCATACGCCCTTTTTGGCCAACCAAGCAACCTGGAAAGGCAAATCAGCGCTAAAAAGAAGTCTCGCTTCCCATCGGCCAAAAGGGACATGCTGCAAAAAGTGTCAAAACCAGAAATGCAGGACAGGCCATGGAGAAATGGCAGCCTTGCTACGCTGATGGGCGGGATGTAAATTGCCAACAGCCACTCTGGAGAAGTGTACGGTGTGTCCTGAAACATCGAAAAAACACAGCTTAGTGAGCATAGGGCACGTCCACTCATGGGCGTATAAATTGGGAAAACTAAAAATGAGCAAGTCAAAGGGACCCCAAAGTTTGGGGCTGCTCTGTTGACAAGAACCTCCACTTCATGACAACTTAAATATCCCAGGAAAGAGAAAAATGGATAAAAAAGTTGTGGTCCTTATGTACAATGGAATATCACTCAGACATGAAATCAATGTCATAAGGCTAGTAGAAGCAAGATGAGTGGACTTAGGTACGACGATTCTAAGTGAAATAAGTCACACAGAAAAAGACACTTATCATAAGCTATCACTTATAGAGGGAATGTAAAAACCGCTACACTTGAACTGAATTACAAAACAGAACAGAGTCACACGTTTAGAAAACACACTGTGGCTGCTTAACGGGAAAGGTGAGGTGGGGTGATGCATAAAACAAGGGGTTCAAATTCGCTCAGATACCGTTCCATACACCCAATATGTAATAGACAAGACCTACTCCTTGCTAAGTGAACTGGACTCAACACCCCCTATTCACCGCACAAGAATATATATGACTAGTAACAATCTTAAAACCTATGTATTGATATCTGTCTGAAAGTGAGTCAAGTGGGTGTAAATCCGCATAAACACAGCCGTGAAAAGCAGCTAAACCCCATTATAAAAATAAATTACTTTTAAAAACCCGTAAAACAAAGACAGTGAAAGAGAGAGAAATTCTTACAAAATTCGTTCAGGGGCTGAGATGCAACCTGGATTGACCATATCTAGACCGACAGCTGGATGAGACATAAGGGTGGACACTCTTGGGGCTGAGAGGTTGGGTGAGCAAACGCAGACCCTTTAAAGTAATACTGCGTGGTACCCATCCCATGGGTCCCAAATCTCCAGGTTCAAGGGCATCTTCCTACATCAAAAACATGCATGAGAAACTCAGAAGATGGTACACCGTGTGATTTTGAAAGGTTTCTAAAACACACCCCATTTCTCATCTCCTTGTGCTCGGGTTCGCCTTTCCAGCTACTTTACTAGCAATCAACTTACTTGGAGAATCAGCACCTTTAATCTCCTGTTCCCTACAGGTTGCAATTTGTCCTGAGGATGAACGGGAAGAGGAGCAACCAATGAGAGACTAGATCTAGGTGTTGGGACAGGCACAGGTCACTCTATTTTCCCATCAGGAAGAAGAATTAACCACAGGCTCAGCCTGCCGCCGGGAACCAGAATAGGGCCTGAGGAAATCCCGTGCTTTTGCGGCCAGCTCCCAAACAAGACAGTTGAAAAATGGAGCTCAGGGGCACTGCCATTCACAAACCTGCTGAGTTATAAATGATAACTCTCGTCCACAAATATATTGAGGGAAGGCAACGAAGAGGATTTGAAAGCAAGGCAGAATTGCAGGAAACAGGTTTCAGGAGGTAGATTCGAATCGCCTTTAAAGCACATGAAAAGCGGCAAAACGTCGACAATGATGCCCTTGGCCAAAAAGGGCGTATGCGTTTTTTCCTGAATATATTCAGGAAAAAACGCATACGCCCTTTTTGGCCAACCAAGCAACCTGGAAAGGCAAATCAGTGCTACAAAGAAGTCTCGCTTCCCATCGGTCAAAAGGGTCATGCTGCAAAAAGTGTCAAAACCAGAAATGCAGGACAGGCCATGGAGAAATGGCAGCCTTGCTACGCTGATGGGCGGGATGTAAATTGCCAACAGCCACTCTGGAGAAGTGTACGGTGTGTCCTGAAACATCGAAAAAACACAGCTTAGGGAGCATAGGGCACGTCCACTCATGGGCGTATAAATTGGGAAAACTAAAAATCAGCAAGACACAGGCACCCCAAAGTTTAGGGCTGCTCTGTTGACAAGAACCTCCACTTCATGACAACTTAAATATCCCAGGAAAGAGAAAAATGGATAAAGAAGTTGTGGTCCTTATGTACAATGGAATATCACTCAGACATGAAATCAATGTCATAAGGCTAGTAGAAGCAAGATGAGTGGAATTAGGTACGACGATTCTAAGTGAAATAAGTCACACAGAAAAAGACACTTATCATAAGCTATCACTTATAGAGGGAATGTAAACACCGCTACACTTGAACTGAATTACAAAACAGAACAGAGTCACACGTTGAGAAAACACACTATGGCTGCTTAACGGGAAAGGTGAGGTGGGGTGATGCATAAAACAAGGGGATCAAATTTGCTCAGATACCGTTCCATACACCCAATATGTAATAGACAAGACCTACTCCTTGCTCCGTGAACTGGACTCAACACCCCCTATTCACCGCACAAGAATATATGTGACTAGTAAGAATCTTAAAACCTATGTATTGATATCTGTCTGGAAGTGAGTCAAGTGGGTGTAAAGCCGCATAAACACAGCCGTGAAAAGCAGCTAAACCCCATTATAAGAATAAATTACTTTTAAAAACCCGTAAAACAAAGACAGTGAAAGAGAGAGAAATTCTTACAAAATTCGTTCAGAGGCTGTGATGCAACCTGGATTGACCATATCTACACGCACAGCTGGATGAGACATAAGGGTGGACACTCTTGGGGCTGAAAGGCTGGGTTAGGTTGGGTGAGCAAACGCAGACCCTTCAAAGTAATACTGCGTGGTACCCATCCCATGGGTCCCAAGTCTCCAGGTTCAAGGGCATCTTCCTACATCGAAAACATGCATGAGAAACTCGGAAGATGGTACACCGTGTGATTTTGAAAGGTTTCTAAAACGCACCCCATTTCTCATCCCCTTGTGCTCGGGTTCGCCTTTCCAGCTACTTTACTAGCAATCAACTTACTTGGAGAATCAGCACCTTTAATCTCCTGTTCCCTACAGGTTGCAATTTGTCCTGAGGATGAACGGGAAGAGGAGCAACCAATGAGAGACTAGATCTAGGTGTTGGGACAGGCACAGGTCACTCTATTTTCCCATCAGGAAGAAGAATTAACCACAGGCTCAGCCTGCCGCCGGGAACCAGAATAGGGCCTGAGGAAATCCCGTGCTTTTGCGGCCAGCTCCCAAACAAGACAGTTGAAAAATGGAGCTCAGGGGCACTGCCATTCACAAACCTGCTGAGTTATAAATGATAACTCTCGTCCACAAATATATTGAGGGAAGGCAACGAAGAGGATTTGAAAGCAAGGCAGAATTGCAGGAAACAGGTTTCAGGAGGTAGATTCGAATCGCCTTTAAAGCACATGAAAAGCGGCAAAACGTCGACAATGATGCCCTTGGCCAAAAAGGGCGTATGCGTTTTTTCCTGAATATATTCAGGAAAAAACGCATACGCCCATTTTGGCCAACCAAGCAACCTGGAAAGGCAAATCAGTGCTACAAAGAAGTCTCGCTTCCCATCGGTCAAAAGGGTCATGCTGCAAAAAGTGTCAAAACCAGAAATGCAGGACAGGCCATGGAGAAATGGCAGCCTTGCTACGCTGATGGGCGGGATGTTAATTGCCAACAGCCACTCTGGAGAAGTGTACGGTGTGTCCTGAAACATCGAAAAAACACAGCTTAGGGAGCATAGGGCACGTCCACTCATGGGCGTATAAATTGGGAAAACTAAAAATCAGCAAGACACAGGCACCCCAAAGTTTAGGGCTGCTCTGTTGACAAGAACCTCCACTTCATGACAACTTAAATATCCCAGGAAAGAGAAAAATGGATAAAGAAGTTGTGGTCCTTATGTACAATGGAATATCACTCAGACATGAAATCAATGTCATAAGGCTAGTAGAAGCAAGATGAGTGGACTTAGGTACGACGATTCTAAGTGAAATAAGTCACACAGAAAAAGACACTTATCATAAGCTATCACTTATAGAGGGAATGTAAAAACCGCTACACTTGAACTGAATTACAAAACAGAACAGAGTCACACGTTTAGAAAACACACTATGGCTGCTTAACGGGAAAGGTGAGGTGGGGTGATGCATAAAACAAGGGTTTCAAATTCGCTCAGATACCGATCCATACACCCAATATGTAATAGACAAGACCTACTCCTTGCTCAGTGAACTGGACTCAACAACCCCTATTCACCGCACAAGAATATATGTGACTAGTAAGAATCTTAAAACCTATGTATTGATATCTGTCTGGAAGTGAGTCAAGTGGGTGTAAAGCCGCATAAACACAGCCGTGAAAAGCAGCTAAACCCCATTATAAAAATAAATTACTTTTAAAAACCCGTAAAACAAAGACAGTGAAAGAGAGAGAAATTCTTACCCAATTCGTTCAGGGGCTGTGATGCAACCTGGATTGACCATATCTACACGCACAGCTGGATGAGACATAAGGGTGGACACTCTTGGGGCTGAAAGGTTGGGTGAGGTTGGGTGAGCAAACGCAGACCCTTTAAAGTAATACTGCGTGGTACCCATCCCATGGGTCCCAAGTCTCCAGGTTCAAGGGCATCTTCCTACATCGAAAACATGCATGAGAAACTCAGAAGATGGTACACCGTGTGATTTTGAAAGGTTCCTAAAACGCACCTCATTTCTCATCTCCTTGTGCTCGGGTTCGCCATTCCAGCTACTTCACTAGCAATCTCCCTACTTGGAGAATCAGCACCTTTAACCTCCTGTTCTGTACAGGTTGCAATTTGTCCTGAGGATGAACGGGAAGAGAGGCAACCAATGAGAGAATAGATCTAGGTGTTGGGACAGGCACAGGTCACTCTATTTTCCCATCAGGAAGAAGAATTAACCACAGGCTCAGACTGCCGCCGGGAACCAGAATAGGGCCTGAGGGAATCCCGTGCTTTTGCGGCCAGCTCCCAAAGAAGACAGTTGAAAAATGGATCTCAGGGGCACTGCTATTCACAAACCTGCTGAGTTATAAATGATAACTCTCGTCCACAAATATATTGAGGGAAGGCAACGAAGAGGATTTGAAAGCAAGGCAGAATTGCAGGAAACAGGTTTCAGGAGGTAGATTCGAATCGCCTTTAAAGCACATGAAAAGCGGCAAAACGTCGACAATGATGCCCTTGGCCAAAAAGGGCGTATGCGTTTTTTCCTGAATATATTCAGGAAAAAACGCATACGCCCTTTTTGGCCAACCAAGCAACCTGGAAAGGCAAATCAGCGCTACAAAGAAGTCTCGCTTCCCATCGGTCAAAAGGGCCATGCTGCAAAAAGTGTCAAAACCAGAAATGCAGGACAGGCCATGGAGAAATGGCAGCCTTGCTACGCTGATGAGCGGGATGTAAATTGCCAACAGCCACTCTGGAGAAGTGTACGGTGTGTCCTGAAACATCGAAAAAACACAGCTTAGGGAGCATAGGGCACGTCCACTCATGGGCGTATAAATTGGGAAAACTAAAAATCAGCAAGACACAGGCACCCCAAAGTTTAGGGCTGCTCTGTTGACAAGAACCTCCACTTCATGACACCTTAAATATCCCAAGAAAGAGAAAAATGGATAAAGAAGTTGTGGTCCTTATGTACAATGCAATATCACTCAGACATGAAATCAAGGTCATAAGGCTAGTAGAAGCAAGATGAGTGGATTTAGGTACGACGATTCTAAGTGAAATAAGTCACACAGAAAAAGACACTTATCATAAGCTATCACTTATAGAGGGAATGTAAAAACCGCTACACTTGAACTGAATTACAGAACAGAACAGAATCACACGTTTAGAAAACACACTATGGCTGCTTAACGGGAAAGGTGAGGTGGGGTGATGCATAAAACAAGGGTTTCAAATTCGCTCAGATACCGTTCCATACACCCAATATGTAATAGACAAGACCTACTCCTTGCTCAGTGAACTGGACTCAACACCCCCTATTCACCGCACAAGAATATATGTGACTAGTAACAATCTTAAAACCTATGTATTGATATCTGTCTGGAAGTGAGTCAAGTGGGTGTAAATCCGCATAAACACAGCCGTGAAAATCAGCTAAACCCCATTATAAAAATAAATTACTTTTAAAAACCCATAAAACAAAGACAGTGAAAGAGAGAGAAATTCTTACAAAATTCGTTCAGGGGCTGTGATGCAACCTGGATTGACCATATCTAGACCCACAGCTGGATGAGACATAAGGGTGGACACTCTTGGGGCTGAGAGGTTGGGTGAGCAAACGCAGACCCTTTAAAGTAATACTGCGTGGTACCCATCCCATGGGTCCCAAATCTCCAGGTTCAAGGGCATCTTCCTACATCGAAAACATGCATGAGAAACTCAGAAGATGGTACACCGTGTGATTTTGAAAGGTTTCTAAAACACACCCCATTTCTCATCTCCTTGTGCTCGGGTTCGCCTTTCCAGCTACTTTACTAGCAATCAAATTACTTGGAGAATCAGCACCTTTAACCTCCTGTTCCCTACAGGTTGCAATTTGTCCTGAGGATGAACGGGAAGAGGGGCAACCAAGGAGAGACTAGATCTAGGTGTTGGGACAGGCACAGGTCACTCTATTTTCCCATCAGGAAGAAGAATTAACCACAGGCTCATCCTGCTGCCAGGAACCAGAATAGGGCCTGAGGCAATCCCGTGCTTTTGCGGCCAGCTCTCAAAAAAGACAGTTGAAAAATGGAGCTCAGGGAAACTGCAATTCACAAACCCGCAGAGTTATAAGTGATAACTCTCATCCACAGATATATTGAGGGAAGGCAACGAAGAGGATTTGAAAGCAAGGCAGAATTGCAGGAAACAGGTTTCAGGAGGTAGATTCGAATCGCCTTTAAAGCACATGAAAAGCGGCAAAACGTCGACAATGATGCCCTTGGCCAAAAAGGGCGTATGCGTTTTTTCCTGAATATATTCAGGAAAAAACGCATACGCCCTTTTTGGCCAACCAAGCAACCTGGAAAGGCAAATCAGCGCTACAAAGAAGTCTCGCTTCCCATCGGTCAAAAGGGCCATGCTAAAAAAGTGTCAAAACCAGAAATGCAGGACAGGCCATGGAAAAATGGCAGCCTTGCTACGCTGATGGGCGGGATGTTTATTGCCAACAGCCACTCTGGAGAAGTGTACGGTGTGTCCTGAAACATCGAAAAAACACAGCTTAGGGAGCATAGGGCACGTCCACTCATGGGCGTATAAATTGGGAAAACTAAAAATCAGCAAGACACAGGCACCCCAAAGTTTAGGGATGCTCTGTTGACAAGAACCTCCACTTCATGACACCTTAAATATCCCAGGAAAGAGAAAAATGGATAAAGATGTTGTGGTCCTTATGTACAATGCAATATCACTCAGACATGAAATCAATGTCATAAGGCTAGTAGAAGCAAGATGAGTGGACATAGGTACGACGATTCTAAGTGAAATAAGTCACACAGAAAAAGACACTTATCATAAGCTATCACTTATAGAGGGAATGTAAAAACCGCTACACTTGAACTGAATTACAGAACAGAACAGAATCACACGTTTAGAAAACACACTATGGCTGCTTAACGGGAAAGGTGAGGTGGGGTGATGCATAAAACAAGGGGTTCAAATTCGCTCAGATACCGTTCCATGCACCCAATATGTAATAGACAAGACCTACTCCTTGCTCAGTGAACTGGACTCAACACCCCCTATTCAGCGCACAAGAATATATGTGACTAGTAACAATCTTAAAACCTATGTATTGATATCTGTCTCGAAGTGAGTCAAGTGGGTGTAAATCCGCATAAACACAGCCGTGAAAAGCAGCTAAACCCCATTATAAAAATAAATTACTTTTAAAAACCCGTAAAACAAAGACAGTGAAAGAGAGAGAAATTCTTACAAAATTCGTTCAGGGGCTGTGATGCAACCTGGATTGACCATATCTAGACCCACAGCTGGATGAGACATAAGGGTGGACACTCTTGGGGCTGAGAGGTTGGGTGAGGTTGGGTGAGCAAACGCAGACCCTTTAAAGTAATACTGCATGGTACCCATCCCATGGGTCCCAAATCTCCAGGTTCAAGGGCATCTTCCTACATCGAAAACTTGCATGAGGAACCCAGAAGAAGGTACACCGTGTGATTTTGAAAGGTTTCTAAAACGCACCTCATTTCTCATCTCCTTGTGCTCGGGTTCGCCATTCCAGCTACTTCACTAGCAATCTCCCTACTTGGAGAATCAGCACCTTTAACCTCCTGTTCTGTACAGGTTGCAATTTGTCCTGAGGATGAACGGGAAGAGAGGCAACCAATGAGAGAATAGATCTAGGTGTTGGGACAGGCACAGGTCACTCTATTTTCCCATCAGGAAGAAGAATTAACCACAGGCTCAGACTGCCGCCGGGAACCAGAATAGGGCCTGAGGGAATCCCGTGCTTTTGCGGCCAGCTCCCAAACAAGACAGTTGAAAAATGGAGCTCAGGGGCACTGCCATTCACAAAACTGCTGAGTTATAAATGATAACTCTCGTCCACAAATATATTGAGGGAAGGCAACGAAGAGGATTTGAAAGCAAGGCAGAATTGCAGGAAACAGATTTCAGGAGGTAGATTCGAAACGCCTTTAAGGCACATGAAAAGCGGCAAAACGTCGACAATGATGCCCTTGGCCAAAAAGAGCGTATGCGTTTTTTCCTGAATATATTCAGGAAAAAACGCATACGCCCTTTTTGGCCAACCAAGCAACCTGGAAAGGCAAATCAGCGCTAAAAAGAAGTCTCGCTTCCCATCAGCCAAAAGGGACATGTTGCAAAAAGTGTCAAAACCAGAAATGCAGGACAGGCCATGGAGAAATGGCAGCCTTGCTACGCTGATGGGCGGGATGTAAATTGCCAACAGCCACTCTGGAGAAGTGTACGGTGTGTCCTGAAACATCGAAAAAACACAGCTTAGTGAGCATAGGGCACGTCCACTCATGGGCGTATAAATTGGGAAAACTAAAAATGAGCAAGACACAGGCACCCCAAAGTTTGGGGCTGCTCTGTTGACAAGAACCTCCACTTCATGACACCTTAAATATCCCAGGAAAGAGAAAAATGGATAAAAAAGTTGTGGTCCTTATGTACAATGGAATATCACTCAGACATGAAATCAATGTCATAAGGCTAGTAGAAGCAAGATGAGTGGACTTAGGTACGACGATTCTAAGTGAAATAAGTCACACAGAAAAAGACACTTATCATAAGCTATCACTTATAGAGGGAATGTAAAAACCGCTACACTTGAACTGAATTACAAAACAGAACAGAGTCACACGTTTAGAAAACACACTGTGGCTGCTTAACGGGAAAGGTGAGGTGGGGTGATGCATAAAACAAGGGGTTCAAATTCGCTCAGATACCGTTCCATACACCCAATATTTAATAGACAAGACCTACTCCTTGCTAAGTGAACTGGACTCAACACCCCCTATTCACCGCACAAGAATATATATGACTAGTAACAATCTTAAAACCTATGTATTGATATCTGTCTGAAAGTGAGTCAAGTGGGTGTAAATCCGCATAAACACAGCCGTGAAAAGCAGCTAAACCCCATTATAAAAATAAATTACTTTTAAAAACCCGTAAAACAAAGACAGTGAAAGAGAGAGAAATTCTTACAAAATTCGTTCAGGGGCTGAGATGCAACCTGGATTGACCATATCTAGACCGACAGCTGGATGAGACATAAGGGTGGACACTCTTGGGGCTGAGAGGTTGGGTGAGCAAACGCAGACCCTTTAAAGTAATACTGCGTGGTACCCATCCCATGGGTCCCAAATCTCCAGGTTCAAGGGCATCTTCCTACATCAAAAACATGCATGAGAAACTCAGAAGATGGTACACCGTGTGATTTTGAAAGGTTTCTAAAACACACCCCATTTCTCATCTCCTTGTGCTCGGGTTCGCATTTCCAGCTACTTTACTAGCAATCAACTTACTTGGAGAATCAGCACCTTTAATCTCCTGTTCCCTACAGGTTGCAATTTGTCCTGAGGATGAACGGGAAGAGGAGCAACCAATGAGAGACTAGATCTAGGTGTTGGGACAGGCACAGGTCACTCTATTTTCCCATCAGGAAGAAGAATTAACCACAGGCTCAGCCTGCCGCCGGGAACCAGAATAGGGCCTGAGGAAATCCCGTGCTTTTGCGGCCAGCTCCCAAACAAGACAGTTGAAAAATGGAGCTCAGGGGCACTGCCATTCACAAACCTGCTGAGTTATAAATGATAACTCTCGTCCACAAATATATTGAGGGAAGGCAACGAAGAGGATTTGAAAGCAAGGCAGAATTGCAGGAAACAGGTTTCAGGAGGTAGATTCGAATCGCCTTTAAAGCACATGAAAAGCGGCAAAACGTCGACAATGATGCCCTTGGCCAAAAAGGGCGTATGCGTTTTTTCCTGAATATATTCAGGAAAAAACGCATACGCCCTTTTTGGCCAACCAAGCAACCTGGAAAGGCAAATCAGTGCTACAAAGAAGTCTCGCTTCCCATCGGTCAAAAGGGTCATGCTGCAAAAAGTGTCAAAACCAGAAATGCAGGACAGTCCATGGAGAAATGGCAGCCTTGCTACGCTGATGGGCGGGATGTAAATTGCCAACAGCCACTCTGGAGAAGTGTACGGTGTGTCCTGAAACATCGAAAAAACACAGCTTAGGGAGCATAGGGCACGTCCACTCATGGGCGTATAAATTGGGAAAACTAAAAATCAGCAAGACACAGGCACCCCAAAGTTTAGGGCTGCTCTGTTGACAAGAACCTCCACTTCATGACAACTTAAATATCCCAGGAAAGAGAAAAATGGATAAAGAAGTTGTGGTCCTTATGTACAATGGAATATCACTCAGACATGAAATCAATGTCATAAGGCTAGTAGAAGCAAGATGAGTGGACTTAGGTACGACGATTCTAAGTGAAATAAGTCACACAGAAAAAGACACTTATCATAAGCTATCACTTATAGAGGGAATGTAAACACCGCTACACTTGAACTGAATTACAAAACAGAACAGAGTCACACGTTGAGAAAACACACTATGGCTGCTTAACGGGAAAGGTGAGGTGGGGTGATGCATAAAACAAGGGGTTCAAATTCGCTCAGATACCGTTCCATACACCCAATATGTAGTAGACAAGACCTACTCCTTGCTCAGTGAACTGGACTCAACACCCCCTATTCATCGCACAAGAATATATGTGACTAGTAACAATCTTAAAACCTATGTATTGATATCTGTCTGGAAGTGAGTCAAGTGGGTGTAAAGCCGCATAAACACAGCCGTGAAAAGCAGCTAAACCCCATTATAAAAATAAATTACTTTTAAAAACCCGTAAAACAAAGACAGTGAAAGAGAGAGAAATTCTTACAAAATTCGTTCAGAGGCTGTGATGCAACCTGGATTGACCATATCTACACGCACAGCTGGATGAGACATAAGGGTGGACACTCTTGGGGCTGAAAGGTTGGGTTAGGTTGGGTGAGCAAACGCAGACCCTTCAAAGTAATACTGCGTGGTACCCATCCCATGGGTCCCAAGTCTCCAGGTTCAAGGGCATCTTCCTACATCGAAAACATGCATGAGAAACTCAGAAGATGGTACACCGTGTGATTTTGAAAGGTTTCTAAAACGCACCCCATTTCTCATCCCCTTGTGCTCGGGTTCGCCTTTCCAGCTACTTTACTAGCAATCAACTTACTTGGAGAATCAGCACCTTTAATCTCCTGTTCCCTACAGGTTGCAATTTGTCCTGAGGATGAACGGGAAGAGGAGCAACCAATGAGAGACTAGATCTAGGTGTTGGGACAGGCACAGGTCACTCTATTTTCCCATCAGGAAGAAGAATTAACCACAGGCTCAGCCTGCCGCCGGGAACCAGAATAGGGCCTGAGGAAATCCCGTGCTTTTGCGGCCAGCTCCCAAACAAGACAGTTGAAAAATGGAGCTCAGGGGCACTGCCATTCACAAACCTGCTGAGTTATAAATGATAACTCTCGTCCACAAATATATTGAGGGAAGGCAACGAAGAGGATTTGAAAGCAAGGCAGAATTGCAGGAAACAGGTTTCAGGAGGTAGATTCGAATCGCCTTTAAAGCACATGAAAAGCGGCAAAACGTCGACAATGATGCCCTTGGCCAAAAAGGGCGTATGCGTTTTTTCCTGAATATATTCAGGAAAAAACGCATACGCCCATTTTGGCCAACCAAGCAACCTGGAAAGGCAAATCAGTGCTACAAAGAAGTCTCGCTTCCAATCGGTCAAAAGGGTCATGCTGCAAAAAGTGTCAAAACCAGAAATGCAGGACAGGCCATGGAGAAATGGCAGCCTTGCTACGCTGATGGGCGGGATGTTAATTGCCAACAGCCACTCTGGAGAAGTGTACGGTGTGTCCTGAAACATCGAAAAAACACAGCTTAGGGAGCATAGGGCACGTCCACTCATGGGCGTATAAATTGGGAAAACTAAAAATCAGCAAGACACAGGCACCCCAAAGTTTAGGGCTGCTCTGTTGACAAGAACCTCCACTTCATGACAACTTAAATATCCCAGGAAAGAGAAAAATGGATAAAGAAGTTGTGGTCCTTATGTACAATGGAATATCACTCAGACATGAAATCAATGTCATAAGGCTAGTAGAAGCAAGATGAGTGGACTTAGGTACGACGATTCTAAGTGAAATAAGTCACACAGAAAAAGACACTTATCATAAGCTATCACTTATAGAGGGAATGTAAAAACCGCTACACTTGAACTGAATTACAAAACAGAACAGAGTCACACGTTTAGAAAACACACTATGGCTGCTTAACGGGAAAGGTGAGGTGGGGTGATGCATAAAACAAGGGTTTCAAATTCGCTCAGATACCGATCCATACACCCAATATATAATAGACAAGACCTACTCCTTGCTCAGTGAACTGGACTCAACAACCCCTATTCACCGCACAAGAATATATGTGACTAGTAAGAATCTTAAAACCTATGTATTGATATCTGTCTGGAAGTGAGTCAAGTGGGTGTAAAGCCGCATAAACACAGCCGTGAAAAGCAGCTAAACCCCATTATAAAAATAAATTACTTTTAAAAACCCGTAAAACAAAGACAGTGAAAGAGAGAGAAATTCTTACCCAATTCGTTCAGGGGCTGTGATGCAACCTGGATTGACCATATCTACACGCACAGCTGGATGAGACATAAGGGTGGACACTCTTGGGGCTGAAAGGTTGGGTTAGGTTGGGTGAGCAAACGCAGACCCTTTAAAGTAATACTGCGTGGTACCCATCCCATGGGTCCCAAGTCTTCAGGTTCAAGGGCATCTTCCTACATCGAAAACATGCATGAGAAACTCAGAAGATGGTACACCGTGTGATTTTGAAAGGTTCCTAAAACGCACCTCATTTCTCATCTCCTTGTGCTCGGGTTCGCCATTCCAGCTACTTTACTAGCAATCTCCCTACTTGGAGAATCAGCACCTTTAACCTCCTTTTCCCTACAGGTTGCAATTTGCCCTGAGGATGAACGGGAAGAGGGGGAACCAATGAGAGACTAGATCTAGCTGTTGGGACAGGCACAGGTCACTCTATTTTCCCATCAGGAAGAAGAATTAACCACAGGCTCAGCCTGCTGCCAGGAACCAGAATAGGGCCTGAGGCAATCCCGTGCTTTTGCGGCCAGCTCTCAAAAAAGACAGTTGAAAAATGGAGCTCAGGGACACTGCAATTCACAAACCCACAGAGTTATAAGTGATAACTCTCATCCACAGATATATTGAGGGAAGGCAACGAAGAGGATTTGAAAGCAAGGCAGAATTGCAGGAAACAGATTTCAGGAGGTAGATTCGAATCGCCTTTAAGGCACATGAAAAGCGGCAAAACGTCGACAATGATGCCCTTGGCCAAAAAGGGCGTATGCGTTTTTTCCTGAATATATTCAGGAAAAAACGCATACGCCCTTTTTGGCCAACCAAGCAACCTGGAAAGGCAAATCAGCGCTACAAAGAAGTCTCGCTTCCCATCGGCCAAAAGGGACATGCTGCAAAAAGTGTCAAAACCAGAAATGCAGGACAGGCCATGGAGAAATGGCAGCCTTGCTACGCTGATGGGCGGGATGTAAATTGCCAACAGCCACTCTGGAGAAGTGTACGGTGTGTCCTGAAACATCGAAAAAACACAGCTTAGTGAGCATAGGGCACGTCCACTCATGGGCGTATAAATTGGGAAAACTAAAAATGAGCAAGACACAGGCACCCCAAAGTTTGGGGCTGCTCTGTTGACAAGAACCTCCACTTCATGACACCTTAAATATCCCAGGAAAGAGAAAAATGGATAAAAAAGTTGTGGTCCTTATGTACAATTGAATATCACTCAGACATGAAATCAATGTCATAAGGCTAGTAGAAGCAAGATGAGTGGACTTAGGTACGACGATTCTAAGTGAAATAAGTCACACAGAAAAAGACACTTATCATAAGCTATCACTTATAGAGGGAATGTAAAAACCGCTACACTTGAACTGAATTACAAAACAGAACAGAGTACACACGTTTAGAAAACACACTATGGCTGCTTAACGGGAAAGGTGAGGTGGGGTGATGCATAAAACAAGGGGTTCAAATTCGCTCAGATACCGTTCCATACACCCAATATGTAATAGACAAGACCTACTCCTTGCTAAGTGAACTGGACTCAACACCCCCTATTCACCGCACAAGAATATATGTGACTAGTAACAATCTTAAAACCTATGTATTGATATCTGTCTCGAAGTGAGTCAAGTGGGTGTAAAGCTGCATAAACACAGCCGTGAAAAGCAGCTAAACCCCATTATAAAAATAAATTACTTTTAAAAACCCGTAAAACAAAGACAGTGAAAGAGAGAGAAATTCTTACAAAATTCGTTCAGGGGCTGTGATGCCACCTGGATTGACCATATCTAGACCCACAGCTGGATGAGACATAAGGGTGGACACTCTTGGGGCTGAGAGGTTGGGTGAGCAAACGCAGACCCTTTAAAGTAATACTGCGTGATACCCATCCCATGGGTCCCAAATCTCCAGGTTCAAGGGCATCTTCCTACATCGAAAACATGCATGAGAAACTCAGAAGATGGTACACCGTGTGATTTTGAAAGGTTTCTAAAACACACCCCATTTCTCATCTCCTTGTGCTCGGGTTCTCCTTTCCAGCTACTTTACTAGCAATCAACTTACTTGGAGAATCAGCACCTTTAACCTCCTGTTCCCTACAGGTTGCAATTTGTCCTGAGGATGAACGGGAAGAGGGGCAACCAATGAGAGACTAGATCTAGGTGTTGGGACAGGCACAGGTCACTCTATTTTCCCATCAGGAAGAAGAATTAATCACAGGCTCAGCCTGCCGCCCAGAAGCACAATAGGGCCTGAGGCAATCCCGCGCTTTTGCGGCCAGCTCCCAAAAAAGCGAGTTGAAAAATGGAGCTCAGGGACACTGCAATTCACAAACCCGCAGAGTTATAAATGATAACTCTCATCCACAGATATATTGAGGGAAGGCAACGAAGAGGATTTGAAAGCAAGGCAGAATTGCAGGAAACAGATTTCAGGAGGTAGATTCGAATCGCCTGTAAAGCACATGAAAAGCGGCAAAACGTCGACAATGATGCCCTTGGCCAAAAAGGGCGTATGCGTTTTTTCCTGAATATATTCAGGAAAAAACGCATACGCCCTTTTTGGCCAACCAAGCAACCTGGAAAGGCAAATCAGCGCTACAAAGAAGTCTCGCTTCCCATCGGTCAAAAGGGCCATGCTGCAAAAAGTGTCAAAACCAGAAATGCAGGACAGGCCATGGAGAAATGGCAGCCTTGCTACGCTGATGGGCGGGATGTAAACTGCCAACAGCCACTCTGGAGAAGTGTACGGTGTGTCCTGAAACATCGAAAAAACACAGCTTAGGGAGCATAGGGCACGTCCACTCATGGGCGTATAAATTGGGAAAACTAAAAATCAGCAAGACACAGGCACCCCAAAGTTTAGGGCTGCTCTGTTGACAAGAACCTCCACTTCATGACACCTTAAATATCCCAGGAAAGAGAAAAATGGATAAAGAAGTTGTGGTCCTTATGTACAATGGAATATCACTCAGACATGAAATCAATGTCATAAGGCTAGTAGAAGCAAGATGAGTGGACTTAGGTACGACGATTCTAAGTGAAATAAGTCACACAGAAAAAGACACTTATCATAAGCTATCACTTATAGAGGGAATGTAAAAACCGCTACACTTGAACTGAATTACAGAACAGAACAGAATCACACGTTTAGAAAACACACTATGGCTGCTTAACGGGAAAGGTGAGGTGGGGTGATGCATAAAACAATGGGTTCAAATTCGCTCAGATACCGTTCCATACACCCAATATGTAGTAGACAAGACCTACTCCTTGCTCAGTGAACTGGACTCAACACCCCCTATTCATCGCACAAGAATATATGTGACTAGTAACAATCTTAAAACCTATGTATTGATATCTGTCTGGAAGTGAGTCAAGTGGGTGTAAAGCCGCATAAACACAGCCGTGAAAAGCAGCTAAACCCCATTATAAAAATAAATTACTTTTAAAAACCCGTAAAACAAAGACAGTGAAAGAGAGAGAAATTCTTACAAAATTCGTTCAGGGGCTGTGATGCAACCTGGATTGACCATATCTAGACCCACAGCTGGATGAGACATAAGGGTGGACACTCTTGGGGCTGAGAGGTTGGGTGAGGTTGGGTGAGCAAACGCAGACCCTTTAAAGTAATACTGCATGGTACCCATCCCATGGGTCCCAAATCTCCAGGTTGAAGGGCATCTTCCTACATCGAAATCTTGCATGAGGAACCCAGAAGAAGGTACACCGTGTGATTTTCAATGGTTTCTAAAACGCACCTCATTTCTCATCTCCTTGTGCTCGGGTTCGCCATTCCAGCTACTTCACTAGCAATCTCCCTACTTGGAGAATCAGCACCTTTAACCTCCTGTTCTGTACAGGTTGCAATTTGTCCTGAGGATGAACGGGAAGAGGGGCAACCAATGAGAGACTAGATCTAGGTGTTGTGACAGGCACAGGTCACTCTATTTTCCCATTAGCAAAAAGAATTAACCACAGGCTCAGCCTGCCGCCGGGAACCAGAATAGGGCCTGAGGCAATCCCGTGCTTTTGCGGCCAGCTCCCAAACAAGACAGTTGAAAAATGGAGCTCAGGGACACTGCAATTCACAAACCCGCAGAGTTATAAGTGATAACTCTCATCCACAGATATATTGAGGGAAGGCAACGAAGAGGATTTGAAAGCAAGGCAGAATTGCAGGAAACAGATTTCAGGAGGTAGATTCGAATCGCCTTTAAGGCACATGAAAAGCGGCAAAACGTCGACAATGATGCCCTTGGCCAAAAAGGGCGTATGCGTTTTTTCCTGAATATATTCAGGAAAAAACGCATACGCCCTTTTTGGCCAACCAAGCAACCTGGAAAGGCAAATCAGCGCTAAAAAGAAGTCTCGCTTCCCATCGGCCAAAAGGGACATGCTGCAAAAAGTGTCAAAACCAGAAATGCAGGACAGGCCATGGAGAAATGGCAGCCTTGCTACGCTGATGGGCGGGATGTTAATTGCCAACAGCCACTCTGGAGAAGTGTACGGTGTGTCCTGAAACATCGAAAAAACACAGCTTAGTGAGCATAGGGCACGTCCACTCATGGGCGTATAAATTGGGAAAACTAAAAATGAGCAAGACACAGGCACCCCAAAGTTTGGGGCTGCTCTGTTGACAAGAACCTCCACTTCATGACACCTTAAATATCCCAGGAAAGAGAAAAATGGATAAAAAAGTTGTGGTCCTTATGTACAATGGAATATCACTCAGACATGAAATCAATGTCATAAGGCTAGTAGAAGCAAGATGAGTGGACTTAGGTACGACGATTCTAAGTGAAATAAGTCACACAGAAAAAGACACTTATCATAAGCTATCACTTATAGAGGGAATGTAAAAACCGCTACACTTGAACTGAATTACAAAACAGAACAGAGTCACACGTTTAGAAAACACACTATGGCTGCTTAACGGGAAAGGTGAGGTGGGGTGATGCATAAAACAAGGGGTTCAAATTTGCTCAGATACCGTTCCATACACCCAATATGTAATAGAGAAGACCTACTCCTTGCTCCGTGAACTGGACTCAACACCCCCTATTCACCGCACAAGAATATATGTGACTAGTAACAATCTTAAAACCTATGTATTGATATCTGTCTGGAAGTGAGTCAAGTGGGTGTAAATCCGCATAAACACAGCCGTGAAAAGCAGCTAAACCCCATTATAAAAATAAATTACTTTTAAAAACCCGTAAAACAAAGACAGTGAAAGAGAGAGAAATTCTTACAAAATTCGTTCAGGGGCTGTGATGCCACCTGGATTGACCATATCTAGACCCACAGCTGGATGAGACATAAGGGTGGACACTCTTGGGGCTGAGAGGTTGGGTGAGCAAACGCAGACCCTTTAAAGTAATACTGCGTGATACCCATCCCATGGGTCCCAAATCTCCAGGTTCAAGGGCATCTTCCTACATCGAAAACATGCATGAGAAACTCAGAAGATGGTACACCGTGTGATTTTGAAAGGTTTCTAAAACACACCCCATTTCTCATCTCCTTGTGCTCGGGTTCGCCTTTCCAGCTACTTTACTAGCAATCAACTTACTTGGAGAATCAGCACCTTTAACCTCCTGTTCCCTACAGGTTGCAATTTGTCCTGAGGATGAACGGGAAGAGGGGCAACCAATGAGAGACTAGATCTAGGTGTTGGGACAGGCACAGGTCACTCTATTTTCCCATCAGGAAGAAGAATTAATCACAGGCTCAGCCTGCCGCCCAGAAGCACAATAGGGCCTGAGGCAATCCCGCGCTTTTGCGGCCAGCTCCCAAAAAAGCGAGTTGAAAAATGGAGCTCCGGGACACTGCAATTCACAAAACCGCAGAGTTATAAATGATAACTCTCATCCACAGATATATTGAGGGAAGGCAACGAAGAGGATTTGAAAGCAAGGCAGAATTGCAGGAAACAGATTTCAGGAGGTAGATTCGAATCGCCTGTAAAGCACATGAAAAGCGGCAAAACGTCGACAATGATGCCCTTGGCCAAAAAGGGCGTATGCGTTTTTTCCTGAATATATTCAGGAAAAAACGCATACGCCCTTTTTGGCCAACGAAGCAACCTGGAAAGGCAAATCAGCGCTACAAAGAAGTCTCGCTTCCCATCGGTCAAAAGGGCCATGCTGCAAAAAGTGTCAAAACCAGAAATGCAGGACAGGCCATGGAGAAATGGCAGCCTTGCTACGCTGATGAGCGGGATGTAAGTTGCCAACAGCCACTCTGGAGAAGTGTACCGTGTGTCCTGAAACATCGAAAAAAAACAGCTTAGGGAGCATAGGGCACGTCCACTCATGGGCGTATAAATTGGGAAAACTAAAAATCAGCAAGACACAGGCACCCCAAAGTTTAGGGCTGCTCTGTTGACAAGAACCTCCACTTCATGACAACTTAAATATCCCAGGAAAGAGAAAAATGGATAAAGAAGTTGTGGTCCTTATGTACAATGGAATATCACTCAGACATGAAATCAATGTCATAAGGCTAGTAGAAGCAAGATGAGTGGACTTAGGTACGACGATTCTAAGTGAAATAAGTCACACAGAAAAAGACACTTATCATAAGCTATCACTTATAGAGGGAATGTAAAAACCGCTACACTTGAACTGAATTACAAAACAGAACAGAGTCACACGTTGAGAAAACACACTATGGCTGCTTAACGGGAAAGGTGAGGTGGGGTGATGCATAAAACAAGGGTTTCAAATTCGCTCAGATACCGTTCCATAAACCCAATATGTAATAGACAAGACCTACTCCTTACTCCGTGAACTGGACTCAACACCCCCTATTCACCGCACAAGAATATATGTGACTAGTAAGAATCTTAAAACCTATGTATTGATATCTGTCTGGAAGTGAGTCAAGTGGGTGTAAAGCCGCATAAACACAGCCGTGAAAAGCAGCTAAACCCCATTATAAAAATAAATTACTTTTAAAAACCCGTAAAACAAAGACAGTGAAAGAGAGAGAAATTCTTACAAAATTCGTTCAGAGGCTGTGATGCAACCTGGATTGACCATATCTACACGCACAGCTGGATGAGACATAAGGATGGACACTCTTGGGGCTGAAAGTTTGGGTTAGGTTGGGTGAGCAAACGCAGACCCTTCAAAGTAATACTGCGTGGTACCCATCCCATGGGTCCCAAGTCTCCAGGTTCAAGGGCATCTTCCTACATCGAAAACATGCATGAGAAACTCAGAAGACGGTACACCGTGTGATTTTGAAAGGTTTCTAAAACGCACCTTATTTGTCATCTCCTTGTGCTTGGGTTCGCCATTCCAGCTACTTTACTAGCAATCTCCCTACTTGGAGAATCAGCACCTTTAACCTCCTGTTCCCTACAGGTTGCAATTTGTCGTGAGGATGAACGGGAAGAGGGGCAACCAATGAGAGACTAGATCTAGCTGTTGGGACAGGCACAGGTCACTCTATTTTCCCATCAGGAAGAAGAATTAACCACAGGCTCAGCCTGCTTCCAGGAACCAAAATAGGGCCTGAGGCAATCCGGTGCTTTTGCGGCCAGCTCTCAAATAGACAGTTGAAAAATGGAGCTCAGGGACACTGCAATTCACAAACCCGCAGAGTTATAAGTGATAACTCTCATCCACAGATATATTGAGGGAAGGCAACGAAGAGGATTTGAAAGCAAGGCAGAATTGCAGGAAACAGATTTCAGGAGGTAGATTCAAATCGCCTTTAAGGCACATGAAAAGCGGCAAAACGTCGACAATGATGCCCTTGGCCAAAAAGGGCGTATGCGTTTTTTCCTGAATATATTCAGGGAAAAACGCATACGCCCTTTTTGGCCAACCAAGCAACCTGGAAAGGCAAATCAGCGCTAAAAAGAAGTCTCGCTTCCCATCGGCCAAAAGGGACATGCTGCAAAAAGTGTCAAAACCACAAATGCAGGACAGGCCATGGAGAAATGGCAGCCTTGCTACGCTGATGGGCGGGATGTTAATTGCCAACAGCCACTCTGGAGAAGTGTACGGTGTGTCCTGAAACATCGAAAAAACACAGATTAGTGAGCATAGGGCACGTCCACTCATGGGCGTATAAATTGGGAAAACTAAAAATGAGCAAGACACAGGCACCCCAAAGTTTGGGGCTGCTCTGTTGACAAGAACCTCCACTTCATGACACCTTAAATATCCCAGGAAAGAGAAAAATGGATAAAAAAGTTGTGGTCCTTATGTACAATGGAATATCACTCAGACATGAAATCAATGTCATAAGGCTAGTAGAAGCAAGATGAGTGGACTTAGGTACGACGATTCTAAGTGAAATAAGTCACACAGAAAAAGACACTTATCATAAGCTATCACTTATAGAGGGAATGTAAAAACCGCTACACTTGAACTGAATTACAAAACAGAACAGAGTCACACGTTTAGAAAACACACTATGGCTGCTTAACGGGAAAGGTGAGGTGGGGTGATGCATAAAACAAGGGGTTCAAATTCGCTCAGATACCGTTCCATACACCCAATATGTAATAGACAAGACCTACTCCTTGCTAAGTGAACTGGACTCAACACCCCCTATTCACCGCACAAGAATATATATGACTAGTAACAATCTTAAAACCTATGTATTGATATCTGTCTGAAAGTGAGTCAAGTGGGTGTAAATCCGCATAAACACAGCCGTGAAAAGCAGCTAAACCCCATTATAAAAATAAATTACTTTTAAAAACCCGTAAAACAAAGACAGTGAAAGAGAGAGAAATTGTTACAAAATTCGTTCAGGGGCTGAGATGCAACCTGCATTGACCATATCTAGACCGACAGCTGGATGAGACATAAGGGTGGACACACTTGGGGCTGAGAGGTTGGGTGAGCAAACGCAGACCCTTTAAAGTAATACTGCGTGGTACCCATCCCATGGGTCCCAAATCTGCAGGTTCAAGGGCATCTTCCTACATCGAAAACATGCATGAGAAACTCAGAAGATGGTACACCGTGTGATTTTGAAAGGTTTCTAAAACACACCCCATTTCTCATCTCCTTGTGCTCGGGTTCGCCTTTCCAGCTACTTTACTAGCAATCAACTTACTTGGAGAATCAGCACCTTTAATCTCCTGTTCCCTACAGGTTGCAATTTGTCCTGAGGATGAACGGGAAGAGGAGCAACCAATGAGAGACTAGATCTAGGTGTTGGGACAGGCACAGGTCACTCTATTTTCCCATCAGGAAGAAGAATTAACCACAGGCTCAGCCTGCCGCCGGGAACCAGAATAGGGCCTGAGGAAATCCCGTGCTTTAGCGGCCAGCTCCCAAACAAGACAGTTGAAAAATGGAGCTCAGGGGCACTGCCATTCACAAACCTGCTGAGTTATAAATGATAACTCTCATCCACAGATATATTGAGGGAAGGCAACGAAGAGGATTTGAAAGCAAGGCAGAATTGAAGGAAACAGGTTTCAGGAGGTAGATTCGAATCGCCTTTAAAGCACATGAAAAGCGGCAAAACGTCGACAATGATGCCCTTGGCCAAAAAGGGCGTATGCGTTTTTTCCTGAATATATTCAGGAAAAAACGCATACGCCCTTTTTGGCCAACCAAGCAACCTGGAAAGGCAAATCAGTGCTACAAAGATGTCTCGCTTCCCATCGGTCAAAAGGGTCATGCTGCAAAAAGTGTCAAAACCAGAAATGCAGGACAGGCCATGGAGAAATGGCAGCCTTGCTACGCTGATGGGCGGGATGTTAATTGCCAACAGCCACTCTGGAGAAGTGTACGGTGTGTCCTGAAACATCGAAAAAACACAGCTTAGGGAGCATAGGGCACGTCCACTCATGGGCGTATAAATTGGGAAAACTAAAAATGAGCAAGACACAGGCACCCCAAAGTTTGGGGCTGCTCTGTTGACAAGAACCTCCACTTCATGACACCTTAAATATCCCAGGAAAGAGAAAAATGGATAAAAAAGTTGTGGTCCTTATGTACAATGGAATATCACTCAGACATGAAATCAATGTCATAAGGCTAGTAGAAGCAAGATGAGTGGACTTAGGTACGACGATTCTAAGTGAAATAAGTCACACAGAAAAAGACACTTATCATAAGCTATCACTTATAGAGGGAATGTAAAAACCGCTACACTTGAACTGAATTACAAAACAGAACAGAGTCACACGTTTAGAAAACACACTATGGCTGCTTAACGGGAAAGGTGAGGTGGGGTGATGCATAAAACAAGGGTTTCAAATTCGCTCAGATACCGTTCCATACACCCAATATGTAATAGACAAGACCTACTCCTTGCTCAGTGAACTGGACTCAACAACCCCTATTCAACGCACAATAATATATCTGACTAGTAAGAATCTTAAAACCTATGTATTGATATCTGTCTGGAAGTGAGTCAAGTGGGTGTAAATCCGCATAAACACAGCCGTGAAAAGCAGCTAAACCCCATTATAAAAATAAATTACTTTTAAAAACCCGTAAAACAAGGACAGTGAAAGAGAGAGAAATTCTTACAAAATTCGTTCAGAGGCTGTGATGCAACCTGGATTGACCGTATCTACACGCACAGCTGGATGAGACATAAGGGTGGACACTCTTGGGGCTGAAAGGTTTGGTTAGGTTGGGTGAGCAAACGCAGACCCTTTAAAGTAATACTGCGTGGTACCCATCCCATGGGTCCCAAGTCTCCAGGTTCAAGGGCATCTTCCTACATCGAAAACATGCATGAGAAACTCAGAAGATGGTACACCGTGTGACTTTGAAAGGTTCCTAAAACGCACCTCATTTCTCATCTCCTTGTGCTCGGGTTCGCCATTCCAGCTACTTTACTAGCAATCTCCCTACTTGGATAATCAGCACCTTTAACCTCCTGTTCCCTACAGGTTGCAATTTGTCCTGAGGATGAACGGGAAGAGGGGGAACCAATGAGAGACTAGATCTAGGTGTTGGGACAGGCACAGGTCACTCTATTTTCCCATCAGGAAGAAGAATTAACCACAGGCTCAGCCTGCTGCCAGGAACCAGAATAAGGCCTGAGGCAATCCCGCGCTTTTGCGGCCAGCTCTCAAAAAAGACAGTTGAAAAATGGAGCTCAGGGACACTGCAATTCACAAACCCGCAGAGTTATAAGTGATAACTCTCATCCACAGATATATTGAGGGAAGGCAACGAAGAGGATTTGAAAGCAAGGCAGAATTGCAGGAAACAGATTTCAGGAGGTAGATTCGAATCGCCTTTAAGGCACATGAAAAGCGGCAAAACGTCGACAATGATGCCCTTGGCCAAAAAGGGCGTATGCGTTTTTTCCTGAATATATTCAGGAAAAAACGCATACGCCCTTTTTGGCCAACCAAGCAACCTGGAAAGGCAAATCAGTGCTACAAAGAAGTCTCGCTTCCCATCGGTCAAAAGGGTCATGCTGCAAAAAGTGTCAAAACCAGAAATGCAGGACAGGCCATGGAGAAATGGCAGCCTTGCTACGCTGATGGGCGGGATGTAAATTGCCAACAGCCACTCTGGAGAAGTGTACGGTGTGTCCTGAAACATCGAAAAAACACAGCTTAGGGAGCATAGGGCACGTCCACTCATGGGCGTATAAATTGGGAAAACTAAAAATCAGCAAGACACAGGCACCCCAAAGTTTAGGGCTGCTCTGTTGACAAGAACCTCCACTTCATGACAACTTAAATATCCCAGGAAAGAGAAAAATGGATAAAGAATTTGTGGTCCTTATGTACAATGGAATATCACTCAGACATGAAATCAATGTCATAAGGCTAGTAGAAGCAAGATGAGTGGACTTAGGTACGACGATTCTAAGTGAAATAAGTCACACAGAAAAAGACACTTATCATAAGCTATCAATTATAGAGGGAATGTAAAAACCGCTACACTTGAACTGAATTACAAAACAGAACAGAGTCACACGTTTAGAAAACACACTATGGCTGCTTAACGGGAAAGGTGAGGTGGGGTGATGCATAAAACAAGGGTTTCAAATTCGCTCAGATACCGATCCATACACCCAGTATGTAATAGACAAGACCTACTCCTTGCTCAGTGAACTGGACTCAACAACCCCTATTCACCGCACAAGAATATATGTGACTAGTAAGAATCTTAAAACCTATGTATTGATATCTGTCTGGAAGTGAGTCAAGTGGGTGTAAAGCAGCATAAACACAGCCGTGAAAAGCAGCTAAACCCCATTATAAAAATAAATTACTTTTAAAAACCCGTAAAACAAAGACAGTGAAAGAGAGAGAAATTCTTACCCAATTCGTTCAGGGGCTGTGATGCAACCTGGATTGACCATATCTACACGCACAGCTGGATGAGACATAAGGGTGGACACTCTTGGGGCTGAAAGGTTGGGTTAGGTTGGGTGAGCAAACGCAGACCCTTTAAAGTAATACTGCGTGGTACCCATCCCATGGGTCCCAAGTCTCCAGGTTCAAGGGCATCTTCCTACATCGAAAACATGCATGAGAAACTAAGAAGATGGTACACCGTGTGATTTTGAAAGGTTCCTAAAACGCACCTCATTTCTCATCTCCTTGTGCTCGGGTTCGCCATTCCAGCTACTTCACTACCAATCTCCCTACTTGGAGAATCAGCACCTTTAACCTCCTGTTCTGTACAGGTTGCAATTTGTCCTGAGGATGAACGGGAAGAGAGGCAACCAATGAGAGAATAGATCTAGGTGTTGGGACAGGCACAGGTCACTCTATTTTCCCATCAGGAAGAAGAATTAACCACAGGCTCAGACTGCCGCCGGGAACCAGAATAGGGCCTGAGGGAATCCCGTGCTTTTGCGGCCAGCTCCCAAAGAAGACAGTTGAAAAATGGATCTCAGGGGCACTGCTATTCACAAACCTGCTGAGTTATAAATGATAACTCTCGTCCACAAATATATTGAGGGAAGGCAACGAAGAGGATTTGAAAGCAAGGCAGAATTGCAGGAAACAGGTTTCAGGAGGTAGATTCGAATCGCCTTTAAAGCACATGAAAAGCGGCAAAACGTCGACAATGATGCCCTTGGCCAAAAAGGGCGTATGCGTTTTTTCCTGAATATATTCAGGAAAAAACGCATACGCCCTTTTTGGCCAACCAAGCAACCTGGAAAGGCAAATCAGCGCTACAAAGAAGTCTCGCTTCCCATCGGTCAAAAGGGCCATGCTGCAAAAAGTGTCAAAACCAGAAATGCAGGACAGGCCATGGAGAAATGGCAGCCTTGCTACGCTGATGAGCGGGATGTAAATTGCCAACAGCCACTCTGGAGAAGTGTACGGTGTGTCCTGAAACATCGAAAAAACACAGCTTAGGGAGCATAGGGCACGTCCACTCATGGGCGTATAAATTGGGAAAACTAAAAATCAGCAAGACACAGGCACCCCAAAGTTTAGGGCTGCTCTGTTGACAAGAACCTCCACTTCATGACACCTTAAATATCCCAAGAAAGAGAAAAATGGATAAAGAATTTGTGGTCCTTATGTACAATGCAATATCACTCAGACATGAAATCAAGGTCATAAGGCTAGTAGAAGCAAGATGAGTGGATTTAGGTACGACGATTCTAAGTGAAATAAGTCACACAGAAAAAGACACTTATCATAAGCTATCACTTATAGAGGGAATGTAAAAACCGCTACACTTGAACTGAATTACAGAACAGAACAGAATCACACGTTTAGAAAACACACTATGGCTGCTTAACGGGAAAGGTGAGGTGGGGTGATGCATAAAACAAGGGGTTCAAATTCGCTCAGATACCGTTCCATACACCCAATATGTAATAGACAAGACCTACTCCTTGCTCAGTGAACTGGACTCAACACCCCCTATTCACCGCACAAGAATATATGTGACTAGTAAGAATCTTAAAACCTATGTATTGATATCTGTCTGGAAGTGAGTCAAGTGGGTGTAAATCCGCATAAACACAGCCGTGAAAATCAGCTAAACCCCATTATAAAAATAAATTACTTTTAAAAACCCATAAAACAAAGACAGTGAAAGAGAGAGAAATTCTTACAAAATTCGTTCAGGGGCTGTGATGCAACCTGGATTGACCATATCTAGACCCACAGCTGGATGAGACATAAGGGTGGACACTCTTGGGGCTGAGAGGTTGGGTGAGCAAACGCAGACCCTTTAAAGTAATACTGCGTGGTACCCATCCCATGGGTCCCAAATCTCCAGGTTCAAGGGCATCTTCCTACATCGAAAACATGCATGAGAAACTCAGAAGATGGTACACCGTGTGATTTTGAAAGGTTTCTAAAACACACCCCATTACTCATCTCCTTGTGCTCGGGTTCGCCTTTCCAGCTACTTTACTAGCAATCAAATTACTTGGAGAATCAGCACCTTTAACCTCCTGTTCCCTACAGGTTGCAATTTGTCCTGAGGATGAACGGGAAGAGGGGCAACCAATGAGAGACTAGATCTAGGTGTTGGGACAGGCACAGGTCACTCTATTTTCCCATCAGGAAGAAGAATTAACCACAGGCTCAGCCTGCCGCCCAGAAGCAGAATAGGGCCTGAGGCAATCCCGCGCTTTTGCGGCCAGCTCCCAAAAAAGCGAGTTGAAAAATGGAGCTCAGGGACCCTGCAATTCACAAACCCGCAGAGTTATAAATGATAACTCTCATCCACAGATATATTGAGGGAAGGCAACGAAGAGGATTTGAAATCAAGGCAGAATTGCAGGAAACAGATTTCAGGAGGTAGATTCGAATCGCCTGTAAAGCACATGAAAAGCGGCAAAACGTCGACAATGATGCCCTTGGCCAAAAAGGGCGTATGCGTTTTTTCCTGAATATATTCAGGAAAAAACGCATACGCCCTTTTTGGCCAACCAAGCAACCTGGAAAGGCAAATCAGCGCTACAAAGAAGTCTCGCTTCCCATCGGTCAAAAGGGCAATGCTGCAAAAAGTGTCAAAACCAGAAATGCAGGACAGGCCATGGAGAAATGGCAGCCTTGCTACGCTGATGGGCGGGATGTAAGTTGCCAACAGCCACTCTGGAGAAGTGTACGGTGTGTCCTGAAACATCGAAAAAACACAGCTTAGGGAGCATAGGGCACGTCCACTCATGGGCGTATAAATTGGGAAAACTAAAAATCAGCAAGACACAGGCACCCCAAAGTTTAGGGCTGCTCTGTTGACAAGAACCTCCACTTCATGACACCTTAAATATCCCAGGAAAGAGAAAAATGGATAAAGAAGTTGTGGTCCTTATGTACAATGGAATATCACTCAGACATGAAATCAATGTCATAAGGCTAGTAGAAGCAAGATGAGTGGACTTAGGTACGACGATTCTAAGTGAAATAAGTCACACAGAAAAAGACACTTATCATAAGCTATCACTTATAGAGGGAATGTAAAAACCGCTACACTTGAACTGAATTACAGAACAGAACAGAATCACACGTTTAGAAAACACACTATGGCTGCTTAACGGGAAAGGTGAGGTGGGGTGATGCATAAAACAAGGGGTTCAAATTCGCTCAGATACCGTTCCATACACCCAATATGTAGTAGACAAGACCTACTCCTTGCTCAGTGAACTGGACTCAACACCCCCTATTCACCGCACAAGAATATATGTGACTAGTAACAATCTTAAAACCTATGTATTGATATCTGTCTGGAAGTGAGTCAAGTGGGTGTAAAGCCGCATAAACACAGCCGTGAAAAGCAGCTGAACCCCATTATAAAAATAAATTACTTTTAAAAACCCGTAAAACAAAGACAGTGAAAGAGAGAGAAATTCTTACAAAATTCGTTCAGGGGCTGTGATGCAACCTGGATTGACCATATCTAGACCCACAGCTGGATGAGACATAAGGGTGGACACTCTTGGGGCTGAGAGGTTGGGTGAGGTTGGGTGAGCAAACGCAGACCCTTTAAAGTAATACTGCATGGTACCCATCCCATGGGTCCCAAATCTCCAGGTTCAAGGGCATCTTCCTACATCGAAAACTTGCATGAGGAACCCAGAAGAAGGTACACCGTGTGATTTTGAAAGGTTTCTAAAACGCACCTCATTTCTCATCTGCTTGTGCTCGGGTTCGCCATTCCAGCTACTTCACTAGCAATCTCCCTACTTGGAGAATCAGCACCTTTAACCTCCTGTTCTTTACAGGTTGCAATTTGTCGTGAGGATGAACGGGAAGAGGGGAAACCAATGAGAGAATAGATCTAGGTGTTGGGACAGGCACAGGTCACTCTATTTTCCCATCAGGAAGAAGAATTAACCACAGGCTCAGCCTGCCGCCGGGAACCAGAATAGGGCCTGAGGCAATCACGTGCTTTTGCGGCCAGCTCCCAAAAAAGACAGTTGAAAAATGGAGCGCAGGGGGACTGCCATTCACAAACCTGCTGAGTTATAAATGATAACTCTCGTCCACAAATATATTGAGGGAAGGCAACGAAGAGGATTTGAAAGCAAGGCAGAATTGGAGGAAACAGGTTTCAGGAGGTAGATTCGAATCGCCTTTAAAGCACATGAAAAGCGGCAAAACGTCGACAATGATGCCCTTGGCCAAAAAGGGCGTATGCGTTTTTTCCTGAATATATTCAGGAAAAAACGCATACGCCCTTTTTGCCCAACCAAGCAACCTGGAAAGGCAAATCAGTGCTACAAAGAAGTCTCGCTACCCATCGGTCAAAAGGGTCATGCTGCAAAAAGTGTCAAAACCAGAAATGCAGGACAGGCCATGGAGAAATGGCAGCCTTGCTACGCTGATGGCCGGGATGTTAATTGCCAACAGCCACTCTGGAGAAGTGTACAGTGTGTCCTGAAACATCGAAAAAACACAGCTTAGGGAGCATAGGGCACGTCCACTCATGGGCGTATAAATTGGGAAAAATAAAAATCAGCAAGACACAGGCACCCCAAACTTTAGGGCTGCTCTGTTGACAAGAACCTCCACTTCATGACACCTTAAATATCCCAGGAAAGAGAAAAATGGATAAAGAAGTTGTGGTCCTTATGTACAATGCAATATCACTCAGACATGAAATCAATGTCATAAGGCTAGTAGAAGCAAGATGAGTGGACTTAGGTACGACGAATCTAAGTGAAATAAGTCACACAGAAAAAGACACTTATCATAAGCTATCACTTATAGAGGGAATGTAAAAACCGCTACACTTGAACTGAATTACAAAACAGAACAGAGTCACACGTTTAGAAAACACACTATGGCTGCTTAACGGGAAAGGTGAGGTGGGGTGATGCATAAAACAAGGGGTTCAAATTTGCTCAGATACCGTTCCATACACCCAATATGTAATAGACAAGACCTACTCCTTGCTCCGTGAACTGGACTCAACACCCCCTATTCACCGCACAAGAATATATGTGACTAGTAACAATCTTAAAACCTATGTATTGATATCTGTCTGGAAGTGAGTCAAGTGGGTGTAAATCCGCATAAACACAGCCGTGAAAAGCAGCTAAACCCCATTTTAAAAATAAATTACTTTTAAAAACCCGTAAAACAAAGACAGTGAAAGAGAGAGAAATTCTTACAAAATTCGTTCAGGGGCTGTGATGCCACCTGGATTGACCATATCTAGACCCACAGCTGGATGAGACATAAGGGTGGACACTCTTGGGGCTGAGAGGATGGGTGAGCAAACGCAGACCCTTTAAAGTAATACTGCGTGATACCCATCCCATGGGTCCCAAATCTCCAGGTTCAAGGGCATCTTCCTACATCGAAAACATGCATGAGAAACTCAGAAGATGGTACACCGTGTGATTTTGAAAGGTTTCTAAAACACACCCCATTTCTCATCTCCTTGTGCTCGGGTTCGCCTTTCCAGCTACTTTACTAGAAATCAACTTACTTGGAGAATCAGCACCTTTAACCTCCTGTTCCCTACAGGTTGCAATTTGTCCTGAGGATGAACGGGAAGAGGGGCAACCAATGAGAGACTAGATCTAGGTGTTGGGACAGGCACAGGTCACTCTATTTTCCCATCAGGAAGAAGAATTAATCACAGGCTCAGCCTGCCGCCCAGAAGCACAATAGGGCCTGAGGCAATCCCGCGCTTTTGCGGCCAGCTCCCAAAAAAGCGAGTTGAAAAATGGAGCTCAGGGACACTGCAATTCACAAACCCGCAGAGTTATAAATGATAACTCTCATCCACAGATATATTGAGGGAAGGCAACGAAGAGGATTTGAAAGCAAGGCAGAATTGCAGGAAACAGATTTCAGGAGGTAGATTCGAATCGCCTGTAAAGCACATGAAAAGCGGCAAAACGTCGACAGTGATGCCCTTGGCCAAGAAGGGCGTATGCGTTTTTTCCTGAATATATTCAGGAAAAAACGCATACGCCCTTTTTGGCCAACCAAGCAACCTGGAAAGGCAAATCAGCGCTACAAAGAAGTCTCGCTTCCCATCGGTCAAAAGGGCCATGCTGCAAAAAGTGTCAAAACCAGAAATGCAGGACAGGCCATGGAGAAATGGCAGCCTTGCTACGGTGATGGGCGGGATGTAAATTGACAACAGCCACTCTGGAGAAGTGTACGGTGTGTCCTGATCCTGAAACATCGAAAAAACACAGCTTAGTGAGCATAGGGCACGTCCACTCATGGGCGTATAAATTGGGAAAACTAAAAATCAGCAAGACACAGGCACCCGAAAGTTTGGGGCTGCTCTGTTGACAAGAACCTCCACTTCATGACACCTTAAATATCCCAGGAAAGAGAAAAATGGATAAAGAAGTTGTGGTCCTTATGTACAATGCAATATCACTCAGACATGAAATCAATGTCATAAGGCTAGTAGAAGCAAGATGAGTGGACTTAGGTACGACGATTCTAAGTGAAATAAGTCACACAGAAAAAGACACTTATCATAAGCTATCACTTATAGAGGGAATGTAAAAACCGCTACACTTGAACTGAATTACAAAACAGAACAGAGTCACACGTTTAGAAAACACACTATGGCTGCTTAACGGGAAAGGTGAGGTGGGGTGATGCATAAAACAAGGGGTTCAAATTTGCTCAGATACCGTTCCATACACCCAATATGTAATAGACAAGACCTACTCCTTGCTCCATGAACTGGACTCAACACCCCCTATTCACCGCACAAGAATATATGTGACTAGTAACAATCTTAAAACCTATGTATTGATATCTGTCTGGAAGTGAGTCAAGTGGGTGTAAATCCGCATAAACACAGCCGTGAAAAGCAGCTAAACCCCATTATAAAAATAAATTACTTTTAAAAACCCGTAAAACAAAGACAGTGAAAGAGAGAGAAATTCTTACAAAATTCGTTCAGGGGCTGTGATGCCACCTGGATTGACCATATCTAGACCCACAGCTGGATGAGACATAAGGGTGGACACTCTTGGGGCTGAGAGGTTGGGTGAGCAAACGCAGACCCTTTAAAGTAATACTGCGTGGTACCCATCCCATGGGTCCCAAATCTCCAGGTTCAAGGGCATCTTCCTACATCGAAAACATGCATGAGAAACTCAGAAGATGGTACACCGTGTGATTTTGAAAGGTTTCTAAAACACACCCCATTTCTCATCTCCTTGTGCTCGGGTTCGCCTTTCCAGCTACTTTACTAGCAATCAACTTACTTGGAGAATCAGCACCTTTAACCTCCTGTTCCCTACAGGTTGCAATTTGTCCTGAGGATGAACGGGAAGAGGGGCAACCAATGAGAGACTAGATCTAGGTGTTGGGACAGGCACAGGTCACTCTATTTTCCCATCAGGAAGAAGAATTAATCACAGGCTCAGCCTGCCGCCCAGAAGCACAATAGGGCCTGAGGCAATCCCGCGCTTTTGCGGCCAGCTCCCAAAAAGGCGAGTTGAAAAATGGAGCTCAGGGACACTGCAATTCACAAACCCGCAGAGTTATAAATGATAACTCTCATCCACAGATATATTGAGGGAAGGCAACGAAGAGGATTTGAAAGCAAGCATAATTCCAGGAAACAGATTTCAGGAGGTAGATTCGAATCGCCTGTAAAGCACATGAAAAGCGGCAAAACGTCGACAATGATGCCCTTGGCCAAGAAGGGCGTATGCGTTTTTTCCTGAATATATTCAGGAAAAAACGCATACGCCCTTTTTGGCCAACCAAGCAACCTGGAAAGGCAAATCAGCGCTACAAAGAAGTCTCGCTTCCCATCGGTCAAAAGGGCCATGCTGCAAAAAGTTTCAAAACCAGAAATGCAGGACAGGCCATGGAGAAATGGCAGCCTTGCTACGCTGATGAGCGGGATGTAAGTTGCCAACAGCCACTCTGGAGAAGTGTACGGTGTGTCCTGAAACATCGAAAAAACACAGCTTAGGGAGCATAGGGCACGTCCACTCATGGGCCTATAAATTGGGAAAACTAAAAATCAGCAAGACACAGGCACCCCAAAGTTTAGGGCTGCTCTGTTGACAAGAACCTCCACTTCATGACACCTTAAATATCCCAGGAAAGAGAAAAATGGATAAAGAAGTTGTGGACCTTATGTACAATGCAATATCACTCAGACATGAAATCAATGTCATAAGGCTAGTAGAAGCAAGATGAGTGGACTTAGGTACGACGATTCTAAGTGAAATAAGTCACACAGAAAAAGACACTTATCATAAGCTATCACTTATAGAGGGAATGTAAAAACCGCTACACTTGAACTGAATTACAGAACAGAACAGAATCACACGTTTAGAAAACACACTATGGCTGCTTAACGGGAAAGGTGAGGTGGGGTGATGCATAAAACAAGGGGATCAAATTTGCTCAGATACCGTTCCATACACCCAATATGTAATAGACAAGACCTACTCCTTGCTCCGTGAACTGGACTCAACACCCCCTATTCACCGCACAAGAATATATATGACTAGTAACAATCTTAAAACCTATGTATTGATATCTGTCTGGAAGTGAGTCAAGTGGGTGTAAATCCGCATAAACACAGCCGTGAAAAGCAGCTAAACCCCATTATAAAAATAAATTACTTTTAAAAACCCGTAAAACAAAGACAGTGAAAGAGAGAGAAATTCTTACAAAATTCGTTCAGGGGCTGAGATGCAACCTGGATTGACCATATCTAGACCGACAGCTGGATGAGACATAAGGGTGGACACTCTTGGGGCTGAGAGGTTGGGTGAGCAAACGCAGACCCTTTAAAGTAATACTGCGTGGTACCCATCCCATGGGTCCCAAATCTCCAGGTTCAAGGGCATCTTCCTTCATCGAAAACATGCATGAGAAACTCAGAAGATGGTACACCGTGTGATTTTGAAAGGTTCCTAAAACGCACCTCATTTCTCATCTGCTTGTGCTCGGGTTCGCCATTCCAGCTACTTTACTAGCAATCTCCCTACTTGGAGAATCAGCACCTTTAACCTCCTGTTCCCTACAGGTTGCAATTTGTCCTGAGGATGAACGGGAAGAGGGGGAACCAATGAGAGACTAGATCTAGGTGTTGGGACAGGCACAGGTCACTCTATTTTCCCATCAGGAAGAAGAATTAACCACAGGCTCAGCCTGCTGCCAGGAACCAGAATAGGGCCTGAGGCAATCCCGTGCTTTTGCGGCCAGCTCTCAAAAAAGACAGTTGAAAAATGGAGCTCAGGGACACTGCAATTCACAAACCCGCAGAGTTATAAGTGATAACTCTCATCCACAGATATATTGAGGGAAGGCAACGAAGAGGATTTGAAAGCAAGGCAGAATTGCAGGAAACAGATTTCAGGAGGTAGATTCGAATCGCCTTTAAGGCACATGAAAAGCGGCAAAACGTCGACAATGATGCCCTTGGCCAAAAAGGGCGTATGCGTTTTTTCCTGAATATATTCAGGAAAAAACGCATACGCCCTTTTTGGCCAACCAAGCAACCTGGAAAGGCAAATCAGCGCTACAAAGAAGTCTCGCTTCCCATCGGCTAAAAGGGACATGCTGCAAAAAGTGTCAAAACCAGAAATGCAGGACAGGCCATGGAGAAATGGCAGCCTTGCTACGCTGATGGGCGGGATGTAAATTGACAACAGCCACTCTGGAGAAGTGTACGGTGTGTCCTGATCCTGAAACATCGAAAACACACAGCTTAGTGAGCATAGGGCACGTCCACTCATGGGCGTATAAATTGGGAAAACTAAAAATCAGCAAGACACAGGCACCCGAAAGTTTGGGGCTGCTCTGTTGACAAGAACCTCCACTTCATGACACCTTAAATATCCCAGGAAAGAGAAAAATGGATAAAGAAGTTGTGGTCCTTATGTACAATGCAATATCACTCAGACATGAAATCAATGTCATAAGGCTAGTAGAAGCAAGATGAGTGGACTTAGGTACGACGATTCTAAGTGAAATAAGTCACACAGAAAAAGACACTTATCATAAGCTATCACTTATAGAGGGAATGTAAAAACCGCTACACTTGAACTGAATTACAAAACAGAACAGAGTCACACGTTTAGAAAACACACTATGGCTGCTTAACGGGAAAGGTGAGGTGGGGTGATGCATAAAACAAGGGGTTCAAATTTGCTCAGATACCGTTCCATACACCCAATATGTAATAGACAAGACCTACTCCTTGCTCCGTGAACTGGACTCAACACCCAATATTCACCGCACAAGAATATATGTGACTAGTAACAATCCTAAAACCTATGTATTGATATCTGTCTGGAAGTGAGTCAAGTGGGTGTAAATCCGCATAAACACAGCCGTGAAAAGCAGCTAAACCCCATTATAAAAATAAATTACTTTTAAAAACCCGTAAAACAAAGACAGTGAAAGAGAGAGAAATTCTTACAAAATTCGTTCAGGGGCTGTGATGCCACCTGGATTGACCATATCTAGACCCACAGCTGGATGAGACATAAGGGTGGACACTCTTGGGGCTGAGAGGTTGGGTGAGCAAACGCAGACCCTTTAAAGTAATACTGCGTGGTACCCATCCCATGGGTCCCAAATCTCCAGGTTCAAGGGCATCTTCCTACATCGAAAACATGCATGAGAAACTCAGAAGATGGTACACCGTGTGATTTTGAAAGGTTTCTAAAACACACCCCATTTCTCATCTCCTTGTGCTCGGGTTCGCCTTTCCAGCTACTTTACTAGCAATCAACTTACTTGGAGAATCAGCACCTTTAACCTCCTGTTCCCTACAGGTTGCAATTTGTCCTGAGGATGAACGGGAAGAGGGGCAACCAATGAGAGACTAGATCTAGGTGTTGGGACAGGCACAGGTCACTCTATTTTCCCATCAGGAAGAAGAATTAATCACAGGCTCAGCCTGCCGCCCAGAAGCACAATAGGGCCTGAGGCAATCCCGCGCTTTTGCGGCCAGCTCCCAAAAAGGCGAGTTGAAAAATGGAGCTCAGGGACACTGCAATTCACAAACCCGCAGAGTTATAAATGATAACTCTCATCCACAGATATATTGAGGGAAGGCAACGAAGAGGACTTGAAAGCAAGGCAGAATTCCAGGAAACAGATTTCAGGAGGTAGATTCGAATCGCCTGTAAAGCACATGAAAAGCGGCAAAACGTCGACAATGATGCCCTTGGCCAAGAAGGGCGTATGCGTTTTTTCCTGAATATATTCAGGAAAAAACGCATACGCCCTTTTTGGCCAACCAAGCAACCTGGAAAGGCAAATCAGCGCTACAAAGAAGTCTCGCTTCCCATCGGTCAAAAGGGCCATGCTGCAAAAAGTTTCAAAACCAGAAATGCAGGACAGGCCATGGAGAAATGGCAGCCTTGCTACGCTGATGAGCGGGATGTAAGTTGCCAACAGCCACTCTGGAGAAGTGTACGGTGTGTCCTGAAACATCGAAAAAACACAGCTTAGGGAGCATAGGGCACGTCCACTCATGGGCCTATAAATTGGGAAAACTAAAAATCAGCAAGACACAGGCACCGCAAAGTTTAGGGCTGCTCTGTTGACAAGAACCTCCACTTCATGACACCTTAAATATCCCAGGAAAGAGAAAAATGGATAAAGAAGTTGTGGTCCTTATGTACAATGCAATATCACTCAGACATGAAATCAATGTCATAAGGCTAGTAGAAGCAAGATGAGTGGACTTAGGTACGACGATTCTAAGTGAAATAAGTCACACAGAAAAAGACACTTATCATAAGCTATCACTTATAGAGGGAATGTAAAAACCGCTACACTTGAACTGAATTACAGAACAGAACAGAATCACACGTTTAGAAAACACACTATGGCTGCTTAACGGGAAAGGTGAGGTGGGGTGATGCATAAAACAAGGGGATCAAATTTGCTCAGATACCGTTCCATACACCCAATATGTAATAGACAAGACCTACTCCTTGCTCCGTGAACTGGACTCAACACCCCCTATTCACCGCACAAGAATATATATGACTAGTAACAATCTTAAAACCTATGTATTGATATCTGTCTGAAAGTGAGTCAAGTGGGTGTAAATCCGCATAAACACAGCCGTGAAAAGCAGCTAAACCCCATTATAAAAATAAATTACTTTTAAAAACCCGTAAAACAAAGACAGTGAAAGAGAGAGAAATTCTTACAAAATTCGTTCAGGGGCTGAGATGCAACCTGGATTGACCATATCTATACCGACAGCTGGATGAGACATAAGGGTGGACACTCTTGGGGCTGAGAGGTTGGGTGAGCAAACGCAGACCCTTTAAAGTAATACTGCGTGGTACCCATCCCATGGGTCCCAAATCTCCAGGTTCAAGGGCATCTTCCTACATCGAAAACATGCATGAGAAACTCAGAAGATGGTACACCGTGTGATTTTGAAAGGTTCCTAAAACGCACCTCATTTCTCATCTCCTTGTGCTCAGGTTCGCCATTCCAGCTACTTTACTAGCAATCTCCCTACTTGGAGAATCAGCACCTTTAACCTCCTGTTCCCTACAGGTTGCAAATTGTCCTGAGGATGAACGGGAAGAGGGGGAACCAATGAGAGACTAGATCTAGGTGTTGGGACAGGCACAGGTCACTCTATTTTCCCATCAGGAAGAAGAATTAACCACAGGCTCAGCCTGCTGCCAGGAACCAGAATAGGGCCTGAGGCAATCCCGTGCTTTTGCGGCCAGCTCTCAAAAAAGACAGTTGAAAAATGGAGCTCAGGGACACTGCAATTCACAAACCCGCAGAGTTATAAGTGATAACTCTCATCCACAGATATATTGAGGGAAGGCAACGAAGAGGATTTGAAAGCAAGGCAGAATTGCAGGAAAAAGATTTCAGGAGGTAGATTCGAATCGCCTTTAAGGCACATGAAAAGCGGCAAAACGTCGACAATGATGCCCTTGGCCAAAAAGGGCGTATGCGTTTTTTCCTGAATATATTCAGGAAAAAACGCATACGCCCTTTTTGGCCAACCAAGCAACCTGGAAAGGCAAATCAGCGCTACAAAGAAGTCTCGCTTCCCATCGGCTAAAAGGGACATGCTGCAAAAAGTGTCAAAACCAGAAATGCAGGACAGGCCATGGAGAAATGGCAGCCTTGCTACGCTGATGGGCGGGATGTAAATTGCCAACAGCCACTCTGGAGAAGTGTACGCTGTGTCCTGAAACATCGAAAAAACACAGCTTAGGGAGCATAGGGCACGTCCACTCATGGGCGTATAAATTGGGAAAACTAAAAATGAGCAAGACACAGGCACCCCAAAGTTTGGGGCTGCTCTGTTGACAAGAACCTCCACTTCATGACACCTTAAATATCCCAGGAAAGAGAAAAATGGATAAAAAAGTTGTGGTCCTTATGTACAATGGAATATCACTCAGACATGAAATCAATGTCATAAGGCTAGTAGAAGCAAGATGAGTGGACTTAGGTACGACGATTCTAAGTGAAATAAGTCACACAGAAAAAGACACTTATCATAAGCTATCACTTATAGAGGGAATGCAAAAACCGCTACACTTGAACTGAATTACAAAACAGAACAGAGTCACACGTTTAGAAAACACACTATGGCTGCTTAACGGGAAAGGTGAGGTGGGGTGATGCATAAAACAAGGGTTTCAAATTCGCTCAGATACCGTTCCATACACCCAATATGTAATACACAAGACCTACTCCTTGCTCAGTGAACTGGACTCAACACCCCCTATTCACCGCACAAGAATATATATGACTAGTAACAATCTTAAAACCTATGTATTGATATCTGTCTGGAAGTGAGTCAAGTGGGTGTAAATCCGCATAAACACAGCCGTGAAAAGCAGCTAAACCCCATTATAAAAATAAATTACTTTTAAAAACCTGTAAAACAAAGACAGTGAAAGAGAGAGAAATTCTTACAAAATTCGATCAGGGGCTGAGATGCAACCTGGATTGACCATATCTAGACCCACAGCTGGATGAGACATAAGGGTGGACACTCTTGGGGCTGAGAGGTTGGGTGAGCAAACGCAGACCCTTTAAAGTAATACTGCGTGGTACCCATCCCATGGGTCCCAAATCTCCAGGTTCAAGGGCATCTTCCTACATCGAAAACTTGCATGAGGAACCCAGAAGAAGGTACACCGTGTGATTTTGAAAGGTTTCTAAAACGCACCTCATTTCTCATCTCCTTGTGCTTGGGTTCGCCATTCCAGCTACTTCACTAGCAATCTCCCTACTTGGAGAATCAGCACCTTTAACCTCCTGTTCTGTACAGGTTGCAATTTGTCCTGAGGATGAACGGGAAGAGGGGAAACCAATGAGAGACTAGATCTAGGTGTTGGGACAGGCACAGGTCACTCTATTTTCCCATCAGGAAGAAGAATTAACCACAGGCTCAGCCTGCCGCCGGGAACCAGAATAGGGCCTGAGGCAATCCCGTGCTTTTGCGGCCAGCTCCCAAAAAAGACAGTTGAAAAATGGAGCGCAGGGGGACTGCCATTCAGAAACCTGCTGAGTTATAAATGATAACTCTCGTCCACAAATATATTGAGGGAAGGCAACGAAGAGGATTTGAAAGCAAGGCAGAATTGGAGGAAACAGGTTTCAGGAGGTAGATTCGAATCGCCTTTAAAGCACATGAAAAGCGGCAAAACGTCGACAATGATGCCCTTGGCCAAAAAGGGCGTATGCGTTTTTTCCTGAATATATTCAGGAAAAAACGCATACGCCCTTTTTGGCCAACCAAGCAACCTGGAAAGGCAAATCAGCGCTACAAAGAAGTCTCGCTTCCCATCGGTCAAAAGGGCCATACTGCAAAAAGTGTCAAAACCAGAAATGCAGGACAGGCCATGGAGAAATGGCAGCCTTGCTACGCTGATGGCCGGGATGTTAATTGCCAACAGCCACTCTGGAGAAGTGTACGGTGTGTCCTGAAACATCGAAAAAACACAGCTTAGTGAGCATAGGGCACGTCCACTCATGGGCGTATAAATTGGGAAAACTAAAAATCAGCAAGACACAGGCACCCGAAAGTTTGGGGCTGCTCTGTTGACAAGAACCTCCACTTCATGACACCTTAAATATCCCAGGAAAGAGAAAAATGGATAAAAAATTGTGGTCCTTATGTACAATGGAATATCACTCAGACATGAAATCAATGTCATAAGGCTAGTAGAAGCAAGATGAGTGGACTTAGGTACGACGATTCTAAGTGAAATAAGTCACACAGAAAAAGACACTTATCATAAGCTATCACTTATAGAGGGAATGTAAAAACCGCTACACTTGAACTGAATTACAAAACAGAACAGAGTCACACGTTTAGAAAACACACTATGGCTGCTTAACGGGAAAGGTGAGGTGGGGTGATGCATAAAACAAGGGGTTCAAATTTGCTCAGATACCGTTCCATACACCCAATATGTAATAGACAAGACCTACTCCTTGCTCCGTGAACTGGACTCAACACCCCCTATTCACCGCACAAGAATATATGTGACTAGTAACAATCTTAAAACCTATGTATTGATATCTGTCTGGAAGTGAGTCAAGTGGGTGTAAATCCGCATAAACACAGCCGTGAAAAGCAGCTAAACCCCATTATAAAAATAAATTACTTTTAAAAACCCGTAAAACAAAGACAGTGAAAGAGAGAGAAATTCTTACAAAATTCGTTCAGGGGCTGTGATGCCACCTGGATTGACCATATCTAGACCCACAGCTGGATGAGACATAAGGGTGGACACTCTTGGGGCTGAGAGGATGGGTGAGCAAACGCAGACCCTTTAAAGTAATACTGCCTGATACCCATCCCATGGGTTCCAAATCTCCAGGTTCAAGGGCATCTTCCTACATCGAAAACATGCATGAGAAACTCAGAAGATGGTACACCGTGTGATTTTGAAAGGTTTCTAAAACACACCCCATTTCTCATCTCCTTGTGCTCGGGTTCGCCTTTCCAGCTACTTTACTAGCAATCAACTTACTTGGAGAATCAGCACCTTTAACCTCCTGTTCCCTACAGGTTGCAATTTGTCCTGAGGATGAACGGGAAGAGGGGCAACCAATGAGAGACTAGATCTAGGTGTTGGGACAGGCACAGGTCACTCTATTTTCCCATCAGGAAGAAGAATTAATCACAGGCTCAGCCTGCCGCCCAGAAGCACAATAGGGCCTGAGGCAATCCCTCGCTTTTGCGGCCAGCTCCCAAAAAAGCGAGTTGAAAAATGGAGCTCAGGGACACTGCAATTCACAAACCCGCAGAGTTATAAATGATAACTCTCATCCACAGATATATTGAGGGAAGGCAACGAAGAGGATTTGAAAGCAAGGCAGAATTGCAGGAAACAGATTTCAGGAGGTAGATTATAATCCCCTGTAAAGCACATGAAAAGCGGCAAAACGTCGACAATGATGCCCTTGGACAAGAAGGGCGTATGCGTTTTTTCCTGAATATATTCAGGAAAAAATGCATACGCCCTTTTTGGCCAACCAAGCAACCTGGACAGGCAAATCAGCGCTACAAAGAAGTCTCGCTTCCCATCGGTCAAAAGGGCCATGCTGCAAAAAGTGTCAAAACCAGAAATGCAGGACAGGCCATGGAGAAATGGCAGCCTTGCTACGCTGATGAGCGGGATGTAAGTTGCCAACAGCCACTCTGGAGAAGTGTACGGTGTGTCCTGAAACATCGAAAAAACACAGCTTAGGGAGCATAGGGCACGTCCACTCATGGGCCTATAAATTGGGAAAACTAAAAATCAGCAAGACACAGGCACCCCAAAGTTTAGGGCTGCTCTGTTGACAAGAACCTCCACTTCATGACACCTTAAATATCCCAGGAAAGAGAAAAATGGATAAAGAAGTTGTGGACCTTATGTACAATGCAATATCACTCAGACATGAAATCAATGTCATAAGGCTAGTAGAAGCAAGATGAGTGGACTTAGGTACGACGATTCTAAGTGAAATAAGTCACACAGAAAAAGACACTTATCATAAGCTATCACTTATAGAGGGAATGTAAAAACCGCTACACTTGAACTGAATTACAGAACAGAACAGAATCACACGTTTAGAAAACACACTATGGCTGCTTAACGGGAAAGGTGAGGTGGGGTGATGCATAAAACAAGGGGATCAAATTTGCTCAGATACCGTTCCATACACCCAATATGTAATAGACAAGACCTACTCCTTGCTCCGTGAACTGGACTCAACACCCCCTATTCACCGCACAAGAATATATATGACTAGTAACAATCTTAAAACCTATGTATTGATATCTGTCTGGAAGTGAGTCAAGTGGGTGTAAATCCGCATAAACACAGCCGTGAAAAGCAGCTAAACCCCATTATAAAAATAAATTACTTTTAAAAACCCGTAAAACAAAGACAGTGAAAGAGAGAGAAATTCTTACAAAATTCGTTCAGGGGCTGAGATGCAACCTGGATTGACCATATCTAGACCGACAGCTGGATGAGACATAAGGGTGGACACTCTTGGGGCTGAGAGGTTGGGTGAGCAAACGCAGACCCTTTAAAGTAATACTGCGTGGTACCCATCCCATGGGTCCCAAATCTCCAGGTTCAAGGGCATCTTCCTTCATCGAAAACATGCATGAGAAACTCAGAAGATGGTACACCGTGTGATTTTGAAAGGTTCCTAAAACGCACCTCATTTCTCATCTGCTTGTGCTCGGGTTCGCCATTCCAGCTACTTTACTAGCAATCTCCCTACTTGGAGAATCAGCACCTTTAACCTCCTGTTCCCTACAGGTTGCAATTTGTCCTGAGGATGAACGGGAAGAGGGGGAACCAATGAGAGACTAGATCTAGCTGTTGGGACAGGCACAGGTCACTCTATTTTCCCATCAGGAAGAAGAATTAACCACAGGCTCAGCCTGCTGCCAGGAACCAGAATAGGGCCTGAGGCAATCCCGTGCTTTTGCGGCCAGCTCTCAAAAAAGACAGTTGAAAAATGGAGCTCAGGGACACTGCAATTCACAAACCCGCAGAGTTATAAGTGATAACTCTCATCCACAGATATATTGAGGGAAGGCAACGAAGAGGATTTGAAAGCAAGGCAGAATTGCAGGAAACAGATTTCAGGAGGTAGATTCGAATCGCCTTTAAGGCACATGAAAAGCGGCAAAACGTCGACAATGATGCCCTTGGCCAAAAAGGGCGTATGCGTTTTTTCCTGAATATATTCAGTAAAAAACGCATACGCCCTTTTTGGCCAACCAAGCAACCTGGAAAGGCAAATCAGCGCTACAAAGAAGTCTCGCTTCCCATCGGCTAAAAGGGACATGCTGCAAAAAGTGTCAAAACCAGAAATGCAGGACAGGCCATGGAGAAATGGCAGCCTTGCTACACTGATGGGCGGGATGTAAATTGACAACAGCCACTCTGGAGAAGTGTACGGTGTGTCCTGATCCTGAAACATCGAAAACACACAGCTTAGTGAGCATAGGGCACGTCCACTCATGGGCGTATAAATTGGGAAAACTAAAAATCAGCAAGACACAGGCACCCGAAAGTTTGGGGCTGCTCTGTTGACAAGAACCTCCACTTCATGACACCTTAAATATCCCAGGAAAGAGAAAAATGGATAAAGAAGTTGTGGTCCTTATGTACAATGCAATATCACTCAGACATGAAATCAATGTCATAAGGCTAGTAGAAGCAAGATGAGTGGACTTAGGTACGACGATTCTAAGTGAAATAAGTCACACAGAAAAAGACACTTATCATAAGCTATCACTTATAGAGGGAATGTAAAAACCGCTACACTTGAACTGAATTACAAAACAGAACAGAGTCACACGTTTAGAAAACACACTATGGCTGCTTAACGGGAAAGGTGAGGTGGGGTGATGCATAAAACAAGGGGTTCAAATTTGCTCAGATACCGTTCCATACACCCAATATGTAATAGACAAGACCTACTCCTTGCTCCGTGAACTGGACTCAACACCCAATATTCACCGCACAAGAATATATGTGACTAGTAACAATCCTAAAACCTATGTATTGATATCTGTCTGGAAGTGAGTCAAGTGGGTGTAAATCCGCATAAACACAGCCGTGAAAAGCAGCTAAACCCCATTATAAAAATAAATTACTTTTAAAAACCCGTAAAACAAAGACAGTGAAAGAGAGAGAAATTCTTACAAAATTCGTTCAGGGGCTGTGATGCCACCTGGATTGACCATATCTAGACCCACAGCTGGATGAGACATAAGGGTGGACACTCTTGGGGCTGAGAGGTTGGGTGAGCAAACGCAGACCCTTTAAAGTAATACTGCGTGGTACCCATCCCATGGGTCCCAAATCTCCAGGTTCAAGGGCATCTTCCTACATCGAAAACATGCATGAGAAACTCAGAAGATGGTACACCGTGTGATTTTGAAAGGTTTCTAAAACACACCCCATTTCTCATCTCCTTGTGCTCGGGTTCGCCTTTCCAGCTACTTTACTAGCAATCAACTTACTTGGAGAATCAGCACCTTTAACCTCCTGTTCCCTACAGGTTGCAATTTGTCCTGAGGATGAACGGGAAGAGGGGCAACCAATGAGAGACTAGATCTAGGTGTTGGGACAGGCACAGGTCACTCTATTTTCCCATCAGGAAGAAGAATTAATCACAGGCTCAGCCTGCCGCCCAGAAGCACAATAGGGCCTGAGGCAATCCCGCGCTTTTGCGGCCAGCTCCCAAAAAGGCGAGTTGAAAAATGGAGCTCAGGGACACTGCAATTCACAAACCCGCAGAGTTATAAATGATAACTCTCATCCACAGATATATTGAGGGAAGGCAACGAAGAGGACTTGAAAGCAAGGCAGAATTCCAGGAAACAGATTTCAGGAGGTAGATTCGAATCGCCTGTAAAGCACATGAAAAGCGGCAAAACGTCGACAATGATGCCCTTGGCCAAGAAGGGCGTATGCGTTTTTTCCTGAATATATTCAGGAAAAAACGCATACGCCCTTTTTGGCCAACCAAGCAACCTGGAAAGGCAAATCAGCGCTAAAAAGAAGTCTCGCTTCCCATCGGTCAAAAGGGCCATGCTGCAAAAAGTTTCAAAACCAGAAATGCAGGACAGGCCATGGAGAAATGGCAGCCTTGCTACGCTGATGAGCGGGATGTAAGTTGCCAACAGCCACTCTGGAGAAGTGTACGGTGTGTCCTGAAACATCGAAAAAACACAGCTTAGGGAGCATAGGGCACGTCCACTCATGGGCCTATAAATTGGGAAAACTAAAAATCAGCAAGACACAGGCACCGCAAAGTTTAGGGCTGCTCTGTTGACAAGAACCTCCACTTCATGACACCTTAAATATCCCAGGAAAGAGAAAAATGGATAAAGAAGTTGTGGTCATTATGTACAATGCAATATCACTCAGACATGAAATCAATGTCATAAGGCTAGTAGAAGCAAGATGAGTGGACTTAGGTACGACGATTCTAAGTGAAATAAGTCACACAGAAAAAGACACTTATCATAAGCTATCACTTATAGAGGGAATGTAAAAACCGCTACACTTGAACTGAATTACAGAACAGAACAGAATCACACGTTTAGAAAACACACTATGGCTGCTTAACGGGAAAGGTGAGGTGGGGTGATGCATAAAACAAGGGGATCAAATTTGCTCAGATACCGTTCCATACACCCAATATGTAATAGACAAGACCTACTCCTTGCTCCGTGAACTGGACTCAACACCCCCTATTCACCGCACAGGAATATATATGACTAGTAACAATCTTAAAACCTATGTATTGATATCTGTCTGAAAGTGAGTCAAGTGGGTGTAAATCCGCATAAACACAGCCGTGAAAAGCAGCTAAACCCCATTATAAAAATAAATTACTTTTAAAAACCCGTAAAACAAAGACAGTGAAAGAGAGAGAAATTCTTACAAAATTCGTTCAGGGGCTGAGATGCAACCTGGATTGACCATATCTAGACCGACAGCTGGATGAGACATAAGGGTGGACACTCTTGGGGCTGAGAGGTTGGGTGAGCAAACGCAGACCCTTTAAAGTAATACTGCGTGGTACCCATCCCATGGGTCCCAAATCTCCAGGTTCAAGGGCATCTTCCTACATCGAAAACATGCATGAGAAACTCAGAAGATGGTACACCGTGTGATTTTGAAAGGTTCCTAAAACGCACCTCATTTCTCATCTCCTTGTGCTCAGGTTCGCCATTCCAGCTACTTTACTAGCAATCTCCCTACTTGGAGAATCAGCACCTTTAACCTCCTGTTCCCTACAGGTTGCAAATTGTCCTGAGGATGAACGGGAAGAGGGGGAACCAATGAGAGACTAGATCTAGGTGTTGGGACAGGCACAGGTCACTCTATTTTCCCATCAGGAAGAAGAATTAACCACAGGCTCAGCCTGCTGCCAGGAACCAGAATAGGGCCTGAGGCAATCCCGTGCTTTTGCGGCCAGCTCTCAAAAAAGACAGTTGAAAAATGGAGCTCAGGGACACTGCAATTCACAAACCCGCAGAGTTATAAGTGATAACTCTCATCCACAGATATATTGAGGGAAGGCAACGAAGAGGATTTGAAAGCAAGGCAGAATTGCAGGAAAAAGATTTCAGGAGGTAGATTCGAATCGCCTTTAAGGCACATGAAAAGCGGCAAAACGTCGACAATGATGCCCTTGGCCAAAAAGGGCGTATGCGTTTTTTCCTGAATATATTCAGGAAAAAACGCATACGCCCTTTTTGGCCAACCAAGCAACCTGGAAAGGCAAATCAGCGCTACAAAGAAGTCTCGCTTCCCATCGGCTAAAAGGGACATGCTGCAAAAAGTGTCAAAACCAGAAATGCAGGACAGGCCATGGAGAAATGGCAGCCTTGCTACGCTGATGGGCGGGATGTAAATTGCCAACAGCCACTCTGGAGAAGTGTACGCTGTGTCCTGAAACATCGAAAAAACACAGCTTAGGGAGCATAGGGCACGTCCACTCATGGGCGTATAAATTGGGAAAACTAAAAATGAGCAAGACACAGGCACCCCAAAGTTTGGGGCTGCTCTGTTGACAAGAACCTCCACTTCATGACACCTTAAATATCCCAGGAAAGAGAAAAATGGATAAAAAAGTTGTGGTCCTTATGTACAATGGAATATCACTCAGACATGAAATCAATGTCATAAGGCTAGTAGAAGCAAGATGAGTGGACTTAGGTACGACGATTCTAAGTGAAATAAGTCACACAGAAAAAGACACTTATCATAAGCTATCACTTATAGAGGGAATGCAAAAACCGCTACACTTGAACTGAATTACAAAACAGAACAGAGTCACACGTTTAGAAAACACACTATGGCTGCTTAACGGGAAAGGTGAGGTGGGGTGATGCATAAAACAAGGGTTTCAAATTCGCTCAGATACCGTTCCATACACCCAATATGTAATACACAAGACCTACTCCTTGCTCAGTGAACTGGACTCAACACCCCCTATTCACCGCACAAGAATATATATGACTAGTAACAATCTTAAAACCTATGTATTGATATCTGTCTGGAAGTGAGTCAAGTGGGTGTAAATCCGCATAAACACAGCCGTGAAAAGCAGCTAAACCCCATTATAAAAATAAATTACTTTTAAAAACCTGTAAAACAAAGACAGTGAAAGAGAGAGAAATTCTTACAAAATTCGATCAGGGGCTGAGATGCAACCTGGATTGACCATATCTAGACCCACAGCTGGATGAGACATAAGGGTGGACACTCTTGGGGCTGAGAGGTTGGGTGAGCAAACGCAGACCCTTTAAAGTAATACTGCGTGGTACCCATCCCATGGGTCCCAAATCTCCAGGTTCAAGGGCATCTTCCTACATCGAAAACATGCATGAGAAACTCAGAAGATGGTACACCGTGTGATTTTGAAAGGTTTCTAAAACACACCCCATTTCTCATCTCCTTGTGCTCGGGTTCGCCTTTCCAGCTACTTTACTAGCAATCAACTTACTTGGAGAATCAGCACCTTTAACCTCCTGTTCCCTACAGGTTGCAATTTGTCCTGAGGATGAACGGGAAGAGGGGCAACCAATGAGAGACTAGATCTAGGTGTTGGGACAGGCACAGGTCACTCTATTTGCCCATCAGGAAGAAGAATTAACCACAGGCTCAGCCTGCCGCCCAGAAGCAGAATAGGGCCTGAGGCAATCCCACGATTTTGTGGCCAGCTCCCAAAAAAGCGAGTTGAAAAATGGAGCTCAGGGACACTGCAATTCACAAACCCGCAGAGTTATAAATGATAACTCTCATCCACAGATATATTGAGGGAAGGCAACGAAGAGGATTTGAAAGCAAGGCAGAATTGCAGGAAACAGATTTCAGGAGGTAGATTCGAATCGCCTGTAAAGCACATGAAAAGCGGCAAAACGTCGACAATGATGCCCTTGGCCAAAAAGGGCGTATGCGTTTTTTCCTGAATATATTCAGGAAAAAACGCATACGCCCTTTTTGGCCAACCAAGCAACCTGGAAAGGCAAATCAGCGCTACAAAGAAGTCTCGCTTCCCATCGGTCAAAAGGGCAATGCTGCAAAAAGTGTCAAAACCAGAAATGCAGGACAGGCCATGGAGAAATGGCAGCCTTGCTACGCTGATGGGCGGGATGTAAGTTGCCAACAGCCACTCTGGAGAAGTGTACGGTGTGTCCTGAAACATCGAAAAAACACAGCTTAGGGAGCATAGGGCACGTCCACTCATGGGCGTATAAATTGGGAAAACTAAAAATCAGCAAGACACAGGCACCCTAAAGTTTAGGGCTGCTCTGTTGACAAGAACCTCCACTTCATGACACCTTAAATATCCCAGGAAAGAGAAAAATGGATAAAGAAGTTGTGGTCCTTATGTACAATGGAATATCACTCAGACATGAAATCAATGTCATAAGGCTAGTAGAAGCAAGATGAGTGGACTTAGGTACGACGATTCTAAGTGAAATAAGTCACACAGAAAAAGACACTTATCATAAGCTATCACTTATAGAGGGAATGTAAAAACCGCTACACTTGAACTGAATTACAGAACAGAACAGAATCACACGTTTAGAAAACACACTATGGCTGCTTAACGGGAAAGGTGAGGTGGGGTGATGCATAAAACAAGGGGTTCAAATTAGCTCAGATACCGTTCCATACACCCAATATGTAATAGACAAGACCTACTCCTTGCTCAGTGAACTGGACTCAACAACCCCTATTCACCGCACAAGAATATATGTGACTAGTAACAATCTTAAAACCTATGTATTGATATCTGTCTGGAAGTGAGTCAAGTGTGTGTAAAGCCGCATAAACACAGCCGTGAAAAGCAGCTAAACCCCATTATAAAAATAAATTACTTTTAAAAACCCGTAAAACAAAGACAGTGAAAGAGAGAGAAATTCTTACAAAATTCGTTCAGGGGCTGTGATGCAACCTGGATTGACCATATCTAGACCCACAGCTGGATGAGACATAAGGGTGGACACTCTTGGGGCTGAGAGGTTGGGTGAGGTTGGGTGAGCAAACGCAGACCCTTTAAAGTAATACTGCATGGTACCGATCCCATGGGTCCCAAATCTCCAGGTTCAAGGGCATCTTCCTACATCGAAAACTTGCATGAGGAACCCAGAAGAAGGTACACCGTGTGATTTTGAAAGGTTTCTAAAACGCACCTCATTTCTCATCTCCTTGTGCTTGGGTTCGCCATTCCAGCTACTTCACTAGCAATCTCCCTACTTGGAGAATCAGCACCTTTAACCTCCTGTTCTGTACAGGTTGCAATTTGTCCTGAGGATGAACGGGAAGAGGGGAAACCAATGAGAGACTAGATCTAGGTGTTGGGACAGGCACAGGTCACTCTATTTTCCCATCAGGAAGAAGAATTAACCACAGGCTCAGCCTGCCGCCGGGAACCAGAATAGGGCCTGAGGCAATCCCGTGCTTTTGCGGCCAGCTCCCAAAAAAGACAGTTGAAAAATGGAGCGCAGGGGGACTGCCATTCAGAAACCTGCTGAGTTATAAATGATAACTCTCGTCCACAAATATATTGAGGGAAGGCAACGAAGAGGATTTGAAAGCAAGGCAGAATTGGAGGAAACAGGTTTCAGGAGGTAGATTCGAATCGCCTTTAAAGCACATGAAAAGCGGCAAAACGTCGACAATGATGCCCTTGGCCAAAAAGGGCGTATGCGTTTTTTCCTGAATATATTCAGGAAAAAACGCATACGCCCTTTTTGGCCAACCAAGCAACCTGGAAAGGCAAATCAGCGCTACAAAGAAGTCTCGCTTCCCATCGGTCAAAAGGGCCATACTGCAAAAAGTGTCAAAACCAGAAATGCAGGACAGGCCATGGAGAAATGGCAGCCTTGCTACGCTGATGGCCGGGATGTTAATTGCCAACAGCCACTCTGGAGAAGTGTACGGTGTGTCCTGAAACATCGAAAAAACACAGCTTAGTGAGCATAGGGCACGTCCACTCATGGGCGTATAAATTGGGAAAACTAAAAATCAGCAAGACACAGGCACCCGAAAGTTTGGGGCTGCTCTGTTGACAAGAACCTCCACTTCATGACACCTTAAATATCCCAGGAAAGAGAAAAATGGATAAAAAATTGTGGTCCTTATGTACAATGGAATATCACTCAGACATGAAATCAATGTCATAAGGCTAGTAGAAGCAAGATGAGTGGACTTAGGTACGACGATTCTAAGTGAAATAAGTCACACAGAAAAAGACACTTATCATAAGCTATCACTTATAGAGGGAATGTAAAAACCGCTACACTTGAACTGAATTACAAAACAGAACAGAGTCACACGTTTAGAAAACACACTATGGCTGCTTAACGGGAAAGGTGAGGTGGGGTGATGCATAAAACAAGGGGTTCAAATTTGCTCAGATACCGTTCCATACACCCAATATGTAATAGACAAGACCTACTCCTTGCTCCGTGAACTGGACTCAACACCCCCTATTCACCGCACAAGAATATATGTGACTAGTAACAATCTTAAAACCTATGTATTGATATCTGTCTGGAAGTGAGTCAAGTGGGTGTAAATCCGCATAAACACAGCCGTGAAAAGCAGCTAAACCCCATTATAAAAATAAATTACTTTTAAAAACCCGTAAAACAAAGACAGTGAAAGAGAGAGAAATTCTTACAAAATTCGTTCAGGGGCTGTGATGCCACCTGGATTGACCATATCTAGACCCACAGCTGGATGAGACATAAGGGTGGACACTCTTGGGGCTGAGAGGATGGGTGAGCAAACGCAGACCCTTTAAAGTAATACTGCGTGATACCCATCCCATGGGTCCCAAATCTCCAGGTTCAAGGGCATCTTCCTACATCGAAAACATGCATGAGAAACTCAGAAGATGGTACACCGTGTGATTTTGAAAGGTTTCTAAAACACACCCCATTTCTCATCTCCTTGTGCTCGGGTTCGCCTTTCCAGCTACTTTACTAGCAATCAACTTACTTGGAGAATCAGCACCTTTAACCTCCTGTTCCCTACAGGTTGCAATTTGTCCTGAGGATGAACGGGAAGAGGGGCAACCAATGAGAGACTAGATCTAGGTGTTGGGACAGGCACAGGTCACTCTATTTTCCCATCAGGAAGAAGAATTAATCACAGGCTCAGCCTGCCGCCCAGAAGCACAATAGGGCCTGAGGCAATCCCGCGCTTTTGCGGCCAGCTCCCAAAAAAGCGAGTTGAAAAATGGAGCTCAGGGACACTGCAATTCACAAACCCGCAGAGTTATAAATGATAACTCTCATCCACAGATATATTGAGGGAAGGCAACGAAGAGGATTTGAAAGCAAGGCAGAATTGCAGGAAACAGATTTCAGGAGGTAGATTCGAATCGCCTGTAAAGCACATGAAAAGCGGCAAAACGTCGACAATGATGCCCTTGGCCAAGAAGGGCGTATGCGTTTTTTCCTGAATATATTCAGGAAAAAACGCATATGCCCTTTTTGGCCAACCAAGCAACCTGGAAAGGCAAATCAGCGCTACAAAGAAGTCTCGCTTCCCATCGGTCAAAAGGGCCATGCTGAAAAAAGTGTCAAAACCAGAAATGCAGGACAGGCCATGGAGAAATGGCAGCCTTGCTACGCTGATGGGCGGGATGTAAATTGACAACAGCCACTCTGGAGAAGTGTACGGTGTGTCCTGAAACATCGAAAAAACACAGCTTAGGGAGCATAGGGCACGTCCACTCATGGGCGTATAAATTGGGAAAACTGAAAATCAGCGAGACACAGGCACCCCAATGTTTAGGGCTGCTCTGTTGACAAGAACCTCCACTTCATGACACCTTAAATATCCCAGGAAAGAGAAAAATGGATAAAGAAGTTGTGGTCCTTATGTACAAAGGAATATCACTCAGACATGAAATCAATGTCATAAGGCTAGTAGAAGCAAGATGAGTGGATTTAGGTATGACGATTCTAAGTGAAATAAGTGACACAGAAAAAGACACTTATCATAAGCTATCACTTATAGAGGGAATGTAAAAACTGCTACACCTGAACTGAATTACAAAACAGAACAGAGTCACACGTTTAGAAAACAAACTATGGCTGCTTAACGGGAAAGGTGAGGTGGGGTGATGCATAAAACAAGGGTTTCAAATTCGCTCAGATACCGTTCCATACACCCAATATGTAATAGACAAGACCTACTCCTTGCTCAGTGAACTGGACTCAACACCCCCTATTCACCGCACAAGAATATATGTGACTAGTAAGAATCTTAAAACCTATGTATTGATATCTCTCTGGAAGTGTGTCAAGTGGGTGTAAAGCTGCATAAACACAGCCGTGAAAAGCAGCTAAACCCCATTATAAAAATAAATTACTTTTAAAAACCCGTAAAACAAAGACAGTGAAAGAGAGAGAAATTCTTACAAAATTCGTTCAGAGGCTGTGATGCAACCTGGACTGACCATATCTAGACCCACAGCTGGATGAGACATAAGGGTGGACACTCTTGGGGCTTAGAGGTTGGGTGAGGTTGGGTGAGCAAACGCAGACCCTTTAAAGTAATACTGTGTGGTACCCATCCCATGGGTCCCAAATCTCCAGGTTCAAGGGCATCTTCCTACATCGAAAACATGCATGAGAAACCCAGAAGATGGTACACCGTGTGATTTTGAAAGGTTTCTAAAACGCACCCCATTTCTCATCTACTTGTGCTAGGGTTCGCCTTTCCAGCTACTTTACTAGCAATCTCCCTACTTGGAGAATCAGCACCTTTAAGCTCCTGTTCCCTACAGGTTGCAATTTGTCCTGAGGATGAACGGGAAGAGGGGCAACCAATGAGAGACTAGATCTAGGTGTTGGGACAGGCACAGGTCACTCTATTTTCCCATCAGGAAGAAGAATTAATCACAGGCTCAGCCTGCCGCCCAGAAGCACAATAGGGCCTGAGGCAATCCCGCGCTTTTGCGGCCAGCTCCCAAAAAGGCGAGTTGAAAAATGGAGCTCAGGGACACTGCAATTCACAAACCCGCAGAGTTATAAATGATAACTCTCATCCACAGATATATTGAGGGAAGGCAACGAAGAGGACTTGAAAGCAAGGCAGAATTCCAGGAAACAGATTTCAGGAGGTAGATTCGAATCGCCTGTAAAGCACATGAAAAGCGGCAAAACGTCGACAATGATGCCCTTGGCCAAGAAGGGCGTATGCGTTTTTTCCTGAATATATTCAGGAAAAAACGCATACGCCCTTTTTGGCCAACCAAGCAACCTGGAAAGGCAAATCAGCGCTACAAAGAAGTCTCGCTTCCCATCGGTCAAAAGGGCCATGCTGAAAAAAGTGTCAAAACCAGAAATGCAGGACAGGCCATGGAGAAATGGCAGCCTTGCTACGCTGATGAGCGGGATGTAAGTTGCCAACAGCCACTCTGGAGAAGTGTACGGTGTGTCCTGAAACATCGAAAAAACACAGCTTAGGGAGCATAGGGCACGTCCACTCATGGGCCTATAAATTGGGAAAACTAAAAATCAGCAAGACACAGGCACCGCAAAGTTTAGGGCTGCTCTGTTGACAAGAACCTCCACTTCATGACACCTTAAATATCCCAGGAAAGAGAAAAATGGATAAAGAAGTTGTGGTCCTTATGTACAATGCAATATCACTCAGACATGAAATCAATGTCATAAGGCTAGTAGAAGCAAGATGAGTGGACTTAGGTACGACGATTCTAAGTGAAATAAGTCACACAGAAAAAGACACTTATCATAAGCTATCACTTATAGAGGGAATGTAAAAACCGCTACACTTGAACTGAATTACAGAACAGAACAGAATCACACGTTTAGAAAACACACTATGGCTGCTTAACGGGAAAGGTGAGGTGGGGTGATGCATAAAACAAGGGGATCAAATTTGCTCAGATACCGTTCCATACACCCAATATGTAATAGACAAGACCTACTCCTTGCTCCGTGAACTGGACTCAACACCCCCTATTCACCGCACAAGAATATATATGACTAGTAACAATCTTAAAACCTATGTATTGATATCTGTCTGAAAGTGAGTCAAGTGGGTGTAAATCCGCATAAACACAGCCGTGAAAAGCAGCTAAACCCCATTATAAAAATAAATTACTTTTAAAAACCCGTAAAACAAAGACAGTGAAAGAGAGAGAAATTCTTACAAAATTCGTTCAGGGGCTGAGATGCAACCTGGATTGACCATATCTAGACCGACAGCTGGATGAGACATAAGGGTGGACACTCTTGGGGCTGAGAGGTTGGGTGAGCAAACGCAGACCCTTTAAAGTAATACTGCGTGGTACCCATCCCATGGGTCCCAAATCTCCAGGTTCAAGGGCATCTTCCTACATCGAAAACATGCATGAGAAACTCAGAAGATGGTACACCGTGTGATTTTGAAAGGTTCCTAAAACGCACCTCATTTCTCATCTGCTTGTGCTCGGGTTCGCCATTCCAGCTAATTTACTAGCAATCTCCCTACATGGAGAATCAGCACCTTTAACCTCCTGTTCCCTACAGGTTGCAATTTGTCCTGAGGATGAACGGGAAGAGGGGGAACCAATGAGAGACTAGATCTAGGTGTTGGGACAGGCACAGGACACTCTATTTTCCCATCAGGAAGAAGAATTAACCACAGGCTCAGCCTGCTGCCAGGAACCAGAATAGGGCCTGAGGCAATCCCGTGCTTTTGTGGCCAGCTCTCAAAAAAGACAGTTGAAAAATGGAGCTCAGGGACACTGCAATTCACAAACCCGCAGAGTTATAAGTGATAACTCTCATCCACAGATATATTGAGGGAAGGCAACGAAGAGGATTTGAAAGCAAGGCAGAATTGGAGGAAACAGGTTTCAGGAGGTAGATTCGAATCGCCTTTAAAGCACATGAAAAGCGGCAAAACGTCGACAATGATGCCCTTGGCCAAAAAGGGCGTATGCGTTTTTTCCTGAATATATTCAGGAAAAAACGCATACGCCCTTTTTGGCCAACCAAGCAACCTGGAAAGGCAAATCAGCGCTACAAAGAAGTCTCGCTTCCCATCGGTCAAAAGGGCCATACTGCAAAAAGTGTCAAAACCAGAAATGCAGGACAGGCCATGGAGAAATGGCAGCCTTGCTACGCTGATGGCCGGGATGTTAATTGCCAACAGCCACTCTGGAGAAGTGTACGGTATGTCCTGAAACATCGAAAAAACACAGCTTAGTGAGCATAGGGCACGTCCACTCATGGGCGTATAAATTGGGAAAACTAAAAATCAGCAAGACACAGGCACCCGAAAGTTTGGGGCTGCTCTGTTGACAAGAACCTCCACTTCATGACACCTTAAATATCCCAGGAAAGAGAAAAATGGATAAAAAAGTTGTGGTCCTTATGTACAATGGAATATCACTCAGACATGAAATCAATGTCATAAGGCTAGTAGAAGCAAGATGAGTGGACTTAGGTACGACGATTCTAAGTGAAATAAGTCACACAGAAAAAGACACTTATCATAAGCTATCACTTATAGAGGGAATGCAAAAACCGCTACACTTGAACTGAATTACAAAACAGAACAGAGTCACACGTTTAGAAAACACACTATGGCTGCTTAACGGGAAAGGTGAGGTGGGGTGATGCATAAAACAAGGGGTTCATATTCGCTCAGATACCGTTCCATACACCCAATATATAATACACAAGACCTACTCCTTGCTCAGTGAACTGGACTCAACACCCCCTATTCACCGCACAAGAATATATATGACTAGTAACAATCTTAAAACCTATGTATTGATATCTGTCTGGAAGTGAGTCAAGTGGGTGTAAATCCGCATAAACACAGCCGTGAAAAGCAGCTAAACCCCATTATAAAAATAAATTACTTTTAAAAACCCGTAAAACAAAGACAGTGAAAGAGAGAGAAATTCTTACAAAATACGTTCAGGGGCTGAGATGCAACCTGGATTGACCATATCTAGACCGACAGCTGGATGAGACATAAGGGTGGACACTCTTGGAGCTGAGAGGTTGGGTGAGCAAACGCAGACCCTTTAAAGTAATACTGCGTGGTACCCATCCCATGGGTCCCAAATCTCCAGGTTCAAGGGCATCTTCCTACATCGAAAACATGCATGAGAAACTCAGAAGATGGTACACCGTGTGATTTTGAAAGGTTCCTAAAACGCACCTCATTTCTCATCTCCTTGTGCTCGGGTTCGCCATTCCAGCTACTTTACTAGCAATCTCCCTACTTGGAGAATCAGCACCTTTAACCTCCTGTTCCCTACAGGTTGCAAATTGTCCTGAGGATGAACGGGAAGAGGGGGAACCAATGAGAGACTAGATCTAGGTGTTGGGACAGGCACAGGTCACTCTATTTTCCCATCAGGAAGAAGAATTAACCACAGGCTCAGCCTGCTGCCAGGAACCAGAATAGGGCCTGAGGCAATCCCGTGCTTTTGCGGCCAGCTCTCAAAAAAGACAGTTGAAAAATGGAGCTCAGGGACACTGCAATTCACAAACCCGCAGAGTTATAAGTGATAACTCTCATCCACAGATATATTGAGGGAAGGCAACGAAGAGGATTTGAAAGCAAGGCAGAATTGCAGGAAAAAGATTTCAGGAGGTAGATTCGAATCGCCTTTAAGGCACATGAAAAGCGGCAAAACGTCGACAATGATGCCCTTGGCCAAAAAGGGCGTATGCGTTTTTTCCTGAATATATTCAGGAAAAAACGCATACGCCCTTTTTGGCCAACCAAGCAACCTGGAAAGGCAAATCAGCGCTACAAAGAAGTCTCGCTTCCCATCGGCTAAAAGGGACATGCTGCAAAAAGTGTCAAAACCAGAAATGCAGGACAGGCCATGGAGAAATGGCAGCCTTGCTACGCTGATGGGCGGGATGTAAATTGCCAACAGCCACTCTGGAGAAGTGTACGCTGTGTCCTGAAACATCGAAAAAACACAGCTTAGGGAGCATAGGGCACGTCCACTCATGGGCGTATAAATTGGGAAAACTAAAAATGAGCAAGACACAGGCACCCCAAAGTTTGGGCCTGCTCTGTTGACAAGAACCTCCACTTCATGACACCTTAAATATCCCAGGAAAGAGAAAAATGGATAAAAAAGTTGTGGTCCTTATGTACAATGGAATATCACTCAGACATGAAATCAATGTCATAAGGCTAGTAGAAGCAAGATGAGTGGACTTAGGTACGACGATTCTAAGTGAAATAAGTCACACAGAAAAAGACACTTATCATAAGCTATCACTTATAGAGGGAATGCAAAAACCGCTACACTTGAACTGAATTACAAAACAGAACAGAGTCACACGTTTAGAAAACACACTATGGCTGCTTAACGGGAAAGGTGAGGTGGGGTGATGCATAAAACAAGGGTTTCAAATTCGCTCAGATACCGTTCCATACACCCATTATGTAATACACAAGACCTACTCCTTGCTCAGTGAACTGGACTCAACACCCCCTATTCACCGCACAAGAATATATATGACTAGTAACAATCTTAAAACCTATGTATTGATATCTGTCTGGAAGTGAGTCAAGTGGGTGTAAATCCGCATAAACACAGCCGTGAAAAGCAGCTAAACCCCATTATAAAAATAAATTACTTTTAAAAACCTGTAAAACAAAGACAGTGAAAGAGAGAGAAATTCTTACAAAATTCGATCAGGGGCTGAGATGCAACCTGGATTGACCATATCTAGACCCACAGCTGGATGAGACATAAGGGTGGACACTCTTGGGGCTGAGAGGTTGGGTGAGCAAACGCAGACCCTTTAAAGTAATACTGCGTGGTACCCATCCCATGGGTCCCAAATCTCCAGGTTCAAGGGCATCTTCCTACATCGAAAACATGCATGAGAAACTCAGAAGATGGTACACCGTGTGATTTTGAAAGGTTTCTAAAACACACCCCATTTCTCATCTCCTTGTGCTCGGGTTCGCCTTTCCAGCTTCTTTACTAGCAATCAACTTACTTGGAGAATCAGCACCTTTAACCTCCTGTTCCCTACAGGTTGCAATTTGTCCTGAGGATGAACGGGAAGAGGGGCAACCAATGAGAGACTAGATCTAGGTGTTGGGACAGGCACAGGTCACTCTATTTGCCCATCAGGAAGAAGAATTAACCACAGGCTCAGCCTGCCCCCCAGAAGCAGAATAGGGCCTGAGGCAATCCCGCGCTTTTGTGGCCAGCTCCCAAAAAAGCGAGTTGAAAAATGGAGCTCAGGGACACTGCAATTCACAAACCCGCAGAGTTATAAATGATAACTCTCATCCACAGATATATTGAGGGAAGGCAACGAAGAGGATTTGAAAGCAAGGCAGAATTGCAGGAAACAGATTTCAGGAGGTAGATTCGAATCGCCTGTAAAGCACATGAAAAGCGGCAAAACGTCGACAATGATGCCCTTGGCCAAAAAGGGCGTATGCGTTTTTTCCTGAATATATTCAGGAAAAAACGCATACGCCCTTTTTGGCCAACCAAGCAACCTGGAAAGGCAAATCAGCGCTACAAAGAAGTCTCGCTTCCCATCGGTCAAAAGGGCAATGCTGCAAAAAGTGTCAAAACCAGAAATGCAGGACAGGCCATGGAGAAATGGCAGCCTTGCTACGCTGATGGGCGGGATGTAAGTTGCCAACAGCCACTCTGGAGAAGTGTACGGTGTGTCCTGAAACATCGAAAAAACACAGCTTAGGGAGCATAGGGCACGTCCACTCATGGGCGTATAAATTGGGAAAACTAAAAATCAGCAAGACACAGGCACCGTAAAGTTTAGGGCTGCTCTGTTGACAAGAACCTCCACTTCATGACACCTTAAATATCCCAGGAAAGAGAAAAATGGATAAAGAAGTTGTGGTCCTTATGTACAATGGAATATCACTCAGACATGAAATCAATGTCATAAAGCTAGTAGAAGCAAGATGAGTGGACTTAGGTACGACGATTCTAAGTGAAATAAGTCACACAGAAAAAGACACTTATCATAAGCTATCACTTATAGAGGGAATGTAAAAACCGCTACACTTGAACTGAATTACAGAACAGAACAGAATCACACGTTTAGAAAACACACTATGGCTGCTTAACGGGAAAGGTGAGGTGGGGTGATGCATAAAACAAGGGGTTCAAATTCGCTCAGATACCGTTCCATACACCCAATATGTAATAGACAAGACCTACTCCTTGCTCAGTGAACTGGACTCAACAACCCCTATTCACCGCACAAGAATATATGTGACTAGTAACAATCTTAAAACCTATGTATTGATATCTGTCTGGAAGTGAGTCAAGTGTGTGTAAAGCCGCATAAACACAGCCGTGAAAAGCAGCTAAACCCCATTATAAAAATAAATTACTTTTAAAAACCCGTAAAACAAAGACAGTGAAAGAGAGAGAAATTCTTACAAAATTCGTTCAGGGGCTGTGATGCAACCTGGATTGACCATATCTAGACCCACAGCTGGATGAGACATAAGGGTGGACACTCTTGGGGCTGAGAGGTTGGGTGAGGTTGGGTGAGCAAACGCAGACCCTTTAAAGTAATACTGCATGGTACCCATCCCATGGGTCCCAAATCTCCAGGTTCAAGGGCATCTTCCTACATCGAAAACTTGCATGAGGAACCCAGAAGAAGGTACACCGTGTGATTTTGAAAGGTTTCTAAAACGCACCTCATTTCTCATCTCCTTGTGCTTGGGTTCGCCATTCCAGCTACTTCACTAGCAATCTCCCTACTTGGAGAATCAGCACCTTTAACCTCCTGTTCTGTACAGGTTGCAATTTGTCCTGAGGATGAACGGGAAGAGGGGAAACCAATGAGAGACTAGATCTAGGTGTTGGGACAGGCACAGGTCACTCTATTTTCCCATCAGGAAGAAGAATTAACCACAGGCTCAGCCTGCCGCCGGGAACCAGAATAGGGCCTGAGGAAATCCCGTGCTTTTGCGGCCAGCTCCCAAAAAAGACAGTTGAAAAATGGAGCGCAGGGGGACTGCCATTCAGAAACCTGCTGAGTTATAAATGATAACTCTCGTCCACAAATATATTGAGGGAAGGCAACGAAGAGGATTTGAAAGCAAGGCAGAATTGGAGGAAACAGGTTTCAGGAGGTAGATTCGAATCGCCTTTAAAGCACATGAAAAGCGGCAAAACGTCGACAATGATGCCCTTGGCCAAAAAGGGCGTATGCGTTTTTTCCTGAATATATTCAGGAAAAAACGCATACGCCCTTTTTGGCCAACCAAGCAACCTGGAAAGGCAAATCAGCGCTACAAAGAAGTCTCGCTTCCCATCGGTCAAAAGGGCCATACTGCAAAAAGTGTCAAAACCAGAAATGCAGGACAGGCCATGGAGAAATGGCAGCCTTGCTACGCTGATGGCCGGGATGTTAATTGCCAACAGCCACTCTGGAGAAGTGTACGGTGTGTCCTGAAACATCGAAAAAACACAGCTTAGTGAGCATAGGGCACGTCCACTCATGGGCGTATAAATTGGGAAAACTAAAAATCAGCAAGACACAGGCACCCGAAAGTTTGGGGCTGCTCTGTTGACAAGAACCTCCACTTCATGACACCTTAAATATCCCAGGAAAGAGAAAAATGGATAAAAAATTGTGGTCCTTATGTACAATGGAATATCACTCAGACATGAAATCAATGTCATAAGGCTAGTAGAAGCAAGATGAGTGGAATTAGGTACGACGATTCTAAGTGAAATAAGTCACACAGAAAAAGACACTTATCATAAGCTATCACTTATAGAGGGAATGTAAAAACCGCTACACTTGAACTGAATTACAAAACAGAACAGAGTCACACGTTTAGAAAACACACTATGGCTGCTTAACGGGAAAGGTGAGGTGGGGTGATGCATAAAACAAGGGGTTCAAATTTGCTCAGATACCGTTCCATACACCCAATATGTAATAGACAAGACCTACTCCTTGCTCCGTGAACTGGACTCAACACCCCCTATTCACCGCACAAGAATATATGTGACTAGTAAGAATCTTAAAACCTATGTATTGATATCTGTCTGGAAGTGAGTCAAGTGGGTGTAAATCCGCATAAACACAGCCGTGAAAAGCAGCTAAACCCCATTATAAAAATAAATTACTTTTAAAAACCCGTAAAACAAAGACAGTGAAAGAGAGAGAAATTCTTACAAAATTCGTTCAGGGGCTGTGATGCCACCTGGATTGACCATATCTAGACCCACAGCTGGATGAGACATAAGGGTGGACACTCTTGGGGCTGAGAGGATGGGTGAGCAAACGCAGACCCTTTAAAGTAATACTGCCTGATACCCATCCCATGGGTCCCAAATCTCCAGGTTCAAGGGCATCTTCCTACATCGAAAACATGCATGAGAAACTCAGAAGATGGTACACCGTGTGATTTTGAAAGGTTTCTAAAACACACCCCATTTCTCATCTCCTTGTGCTCGGGTTCGCCTTTCCAGCTACTTTACTAGCAATCAACTTACTTGGAGAATCAGCACCTTTAACCTCCTGTTCCCTACAGGTTGCAATTTGTCCTGAGGATGAACGGGAAGAGGGGCAACCAATGAGAGACTAGATCTAGGTGTTGGGACAGGCACAGGTCACTCTATTTTCCCATCAGGAAGAAGAATTAATCACAGGCTCAGCCTGCCGCCCAGAAGCACAATAGGGCCTGAGGCAATCCCGCGCTTTTGCGGCCAGCTCCCAAAAAAGCGAGTTGAAAAATGGAGCTCAGGGACACTGCAATTCACAAACCCGCAGAGTTATAAATGATAACTCTCATCCACAGATATATTGAGGGAAGGCAACGAAGAGGATTTGAAAGCAAGGCAGAATTGCAGGAAACAGATTTCAGGAGGTAGATTATAATCGCCTGTAAAGCACATGAAAAGCGGCAAAACGTCGACAATGATGCCCTTGGACAAGAAGGGCGTATGCGTTTTTTCCTGAATATATTCAGGAAAAAATGCATACGCCCTTTTTGGCCAACCAAGCAACCTGGACAGGCAAATCAGCGCTACAAAAAGTCTCGCTTCCCATCGGTCAAAAGGGCCATGCTGCAAAAAGTGTCAAAACCAGAAATGCAGGACAGGCCATGGAGAAATGGCAGCCTTGCTACGCTGATGAGCGGGATGTAAGTTGCCAACAGCCACTCTGGAGAAGTGTACGGTGTGTCCTGAAACATCGAAAAAACACAGCTTAGGGAGCATAGGGCACGTCCACTCATGGGCGTATAAATTGGGAAAACTAAAAATCAGCAAGACAGAGGCACCCCAAAGTTTAGGGCTGCTCTGTTGACAAGAACCTCCACTTCATGACACCTTAAATATCCCAGGAAAGAGAAAAATGGATAAAGAAGTTGTGGTCCTTATGTACAATGCAATATCACTCAGACATGAAATCAATGTCATAAGGCTAGTAGAAGCAAGATGAGTGGACTTAGGTACGACGATTCTAAATGAAATAAGTCACACAGAAAAAGACACTTATCATAAGCTATCACTTATAGAGGGAATGTAAAAACCGCTACACTTGAACTGAATTACAGAACAGAACAGAATCACACGTTTAGAAAACACACTATGGCTGCTTAACGGGAAAGGTGAGGTGGGGTGATGCATAAAACAAGGGGTTCAAATTCGCTCAGATACCGTTCCATACACCCAATATGTAATAGACAAGACCTACTCCTTGCTCAGTGAACTGGACTCAACACGCCCTATTCACCGCACAAGAATATATGTGACTAGTAACAATCTTAAAACCTATGTATTGATATCTGTCTGGAAGTGAGTCAAGTGGGTGTAAATCCGCATAAACACAGCCGTGAAAAGCAGCTAAACCCCATTATAAAAATAAATTACTATTAAAAAACCGTAAAACAAAGACAGTGAAAGAGAGAGAAATTCTTACAAAATTCGTTCAGGGGCTGTGATGCAACCTGGATTGACCATATCTAGACCCACAGCTGGATGAGACATAAGGGTGGACACTCTTGGGGCTGAGAGTTTGGGTGAGGTTGGGTGAGCAAACGCAGACCCTTTAAAGTAATACTGCATGGTACCCATCCCATGGGTCCCAAATCTCCAGGTTCAAGGGCATCTTCCTACATCGAAAACTTCCATGAGGAACCCAGAAGAAGGTACACCGTGTGATTTTGAAAGGTTTCTAAAACGCACCTCATTTCTCATCCCCTTGTGCTCGGGTTCGCCATTCCAGCTACTTCACTAGCAATCTCCCTACTTGGAGAATCAGCACCTTTAACCTCCTGTTCCCTACAGGTTGCAATTTGTCCTGAGGATGAACGGGAAGAGGGGGAACCAATGAGAGACTAGATCTAGCTGTTGGGACAGGCACAGGTCACTCTATTTTCCCATCAGGAAGAAGAATTAACCACAGGCTCAGCCTGCTGCCAGGAACCAGAATAGGGCCTGAGGCAATCCCGTGCTTTTGCGGCCAGCTCTCAAAAAAGACAGTTGAAAAATGGAGCTCAGGGACACTGCAATTCACAAACCCGCAGAGTTATAAGTGATAACTCTCATCCGCAGATATATTGAGGGAAGGCAACGAAGAGGATTTGAAAGCAAGGCAGAATTGCAGGAAACAGATTTCAGGAAGTAGATTCGAATCGCCTTTAAGGCACATGAAAAGCGGCAAAACGTCGACAATGATGCCCTTGGCCAAAAAGGGCGTATGCGTTTTTTCCTGAATATATTCAGGAAAAAACGCATATGCCCTTTTTGGCCAACCAAGCAACCTGGAAAGGCAAATCAGCGCTAAAAAGAAGTCTCGCTTCCCATCGGCCAAAAGGGACATGCTGCAAAAAGTGTCAAAACCAGAAATTCAGGACAGGCCATGGAGAAATGGCAGCCTTGCTACGCTGATGGGCGGGATGTTAATTGCCAACAGCCACTCTGGAGAAGTGTACGGTGTGTCCTGGAACATCGAAAAAACACAGCTTAGTGAGCATAGGGCACGTCCACTCATGGGCGTATAAATTGGGAAAACTAAAAATGAGCAAGACACAGGCACCCCAAAGTTTGGGGATGCTCTGTTGACAAGAACCTCCACTTCATGACACCTTAAATATCCCAGGAAAGAGAAAAATGGATAAAAAAGTTGTGGTCCTTATGTACAATGGAATATCACTCAGACATGAAATCAATGTCATAAGGCTAGTAGAAGCAAGATGAGTGGACTTAGGTACGACGATTCTAAGTGAAATAAGTCACACAGAAAAAGACACTTATCATAAGCTATCACTTATAGAGGGAATGTAAATACCGCTACACTTGAACTGAATTACAAAACAGAACAGAGTCACACGTTTAGAAAACACACTATGGCTGCTTAACGGGAAAGGTGAGGTGGGGTGATGCATAAAACAAGGGGTTCAAATTCGCTCAGATACCGTTCCATACACCCAATATGTAATAGACAAGACGTACTCCTTACTAAGTGAACTGGACTCAACACCCCCTATTCACCGCACAAGAATATATATGACTAGTAACAATCTTAAAACCTATGTATTGATATCTGTCTGGAAGTGAGTCAAGTGGGTGTAAAGCCGCATAAACACAGCCGTGAAAAGCAGCTAAACCCCATTATAAAAATAAATTACTTTTAAAAACCCGTAAAACAAAGACAGTGAAAGAGAGAGAAATTCTTACAAAATTCGTTCAGGGGCTGAGATGCAACCTGGATTGACCATATCTAGACCCACAGCTGGATGAGACATAAGGGTGGACACTCTTGGGGCTGAGAGGTTGGGTGAGCAAACGCAGACCCTTTAAAGTAATACTGCGTGGTACCCATCCCATGGGTCCCAAATCTCCAGGTTCAAGGGCATCTTCCTACATCGAAAACATGCATGAGAAACTCAGAAGATGGTACACCGTGTGATTTTGAAAGGTTTCTAAAACACACCCCATTTCTCATCTCCTTGTGCTCGGGTTCGCCTTTCCAGCTACTTTACTAGCAATCAACTTACTTGGAGAATCAGCACCTTTAACCTCCTGTACCCTACAGGTTGCAATTTGTCCTGAGGATGAACGGGAAGAGGAGCAACCAATGAGAGACTAGATCTAGGTGTTGGGACAGGCACAGGTCACTCTATTTTCCCATCAGGAAGAAGAATTAACCACAGGCTCAGCCTGCCGCCCAGAAGCAGAATACGGCCTGAGGCAATCCCGCGCTTTTGCGGCCAGCTCCCAAAAAAGCGAGTTGAAAAATGGAGCTCAGGGACACTGCAATTCACAAACTCGCAGAATTATAAATGATAACTCTCATCCACAGATATATTGAGGGAAGGCAACGAAGAGGATTTGAAAGCAAGGCAGAATTGCAGGAAACAGATTTCAGGAGGTAGATTCGAAACGCCTGTAAAGCACATGAAAAGCGGCAAAACGTCGACAATGATGCCCTTGGCCAAAAATGGCATATGCGTTTTTTCCTGAATAAATTCAGGAAAAAACGCATACGCCCTTTTTGGCCAACCAAGCAACCTGGAAAGGCAAATCAGCGCTACAAAGAAGTCTCGCTTCCCATCGGTCAAAAGGGACATGCTGCAAAAAGTGTCAAACCAGAAATGCAGGACAGGCCATGGAGAAATGGCAGCCTTGCTACGCTGATGAGCGGGATGTAAGTTGCCAACAGCCACTCTGGAGAAGTGTACGGTGTGTCCTGAAACATCGAAAAAACACAGCTTAGGGAGCATAGGGCACGTCCACTCATGGGCGTATAAATTGGGAAAACTAAAAATCAGCAAGACACAGGCACCCCAAAGTTTAGGGCTGCTCTGTTGACAAGAACCTCCACTTCATGACAACTTAAATATCCCAGGAAAGAGAAAAATGGATAAAGAAGTTGTGGTCCTTATATACAATGCAATATCACTCAGACATGAAATCAATGTCATAAGGCTAGTAGAAGCAAGATGAGTGGACTTAGGTACGACGATTCTAAGTGAAATAAGTCACACAGAAAAAGACACTTATCATAAGCTATCACTTATAGAGGGAATGTAAAAACCGCTACACTTGAACTGAATTACAGAACAGAACAGAATCACACGTTTAGAAAACACACTATGGCTGCTTAACGGGAAAGGTGAGGTGGGGTGATGCATAAAACAAGGGGTTCAAATTCGCTCAGATACCGTTCCATACACCCAATATGTAATAGACAAGACCTACTCCTTGCTCAGTGAACTGGACTCAACACGCCCTATTCACCGCACAAGAATATATGTGACTAGTAACAATCTTAAAACCTATGTATTGATATCTGTCTGGAAGTGAGTCAATTGGGTGTAAATCCGCATAAACACAGCCGTGAAAAGCAGCTAAACCCCATTATAAAAATAAATTACTTTTAAAAACCCGTAAAACAAAGACAGTGAAAGAGAGAGAAATTCTTACAAAATTCGTTCAGGTGCTGTGATGCAACCTGGATTGACCATATCTGGACCCACAGCTGGATGAGACATAAGGGTGGACACTCTTGGGGCTGAGAGGTTGGGTGAGGTTGGGTGAGCAAACGCAGACCCTTTAAAGTAATACTGCATGGTACCCATCCCATGGGTCCCAAATCTCCAGGTTCAAGGGCATCTTCCTACATCGAAAACTTGCATGAGGAACCCAGAAGAAGGTACACCGTGTGATTTTGAAAGGTTTCTAAAACGCACCTCATTTCTCATCTCCTTGTGCTCGGGTTCGCCATTCCAGCTACTTCACTAGCAATCTCCTTACTTGGAGAATCAGCACCTTTAACCTCCTGTTCTGTACAGGTTGCAATTTGTCCTGAGGATGAACGGGAAGAGGGGAAACCAATGAGAGACTAGATCTAGGTGTTGGGACAGGCACAGGTCACTCTATTTTCCCATCAGGAAGAAGAATTAACCACAGGCTCAGCCTGCCGCCGGGAACCAGAATAGGGCCTGAGGCAATCCCGTGCTTTTGCGGCCAGCTCCCAAAAAAGACAGTTGAAAAATGGAGCGCAGGGGGACTGCCATTCACAAACCTGCTGAGTTATAAATGATAACTCTCGTCCACAAATATATTGAGGGAAGGCAACGAAGAGGATTTGAAAGCAAGGCAGAATTGGAGGAAACAGGTTTCAGGAGGTAGATTCGAATCGCCTTTAAAGCACATGAAAAGCGGCAAAACGTCGACAATGATGCCCTTGGCCAAAAAGGGCGTATGCGTTTTTTCCTGAATATATTCAGGAAAAAACGCATACACCCTTTTTGCCCAACCAAGCAACCTGGAAAGGCAAATCAGTGCTACAAAGAAGTCTCGCTTCCCATCGGTCAAAAGGGTCATGCTGCAAAAAGTGTCAAAACCAGAAATGCAGGACAGGCCATGTAGAAATGGCAGCCTTGCTACGCTGATGGCCGGGATGTTAATTGCCAACAGCCACTCTGGAGAAGTGTACAGTGTGTCCTGAAACATCGAAAAAACACAGCTTAGGGAGCATAGGGCACGTCCACTCATGGGCGTATAAATTGGGAAAACTAAAAATCAGCAAGACACAGGCACCCCAAAGTTTAGGGCTGCTCTGTTGACAAGAACCTCCACTTCATGACACCTTAAATATCCCAGGAAAGAGAAAAATGGATAAAGAAGTTGTGGTCCTTATGTACAATGCAATATCACTCAGACATGAAATCAATGTCATAAGGCTAGTAGAAGCAAGATGAGTGGACTTAGGTACGACGAATCTAAGTGAAATAAGTCACACAGAAAAAGACACTTATCATAAGCTATCACTTATAGAGGGAATGTAAAAACCGCTACACTTGAACTGAATTACAAAACAGAACAGAGTCACACGTTTAGAAAACACACTATGGCTGCTTAACGGGAAAGGTGAGGTGGGGTGATGCATAAAACAAGGGGTTCAAATTTGCTCAGATACCGTTCCATACACCCAATATGTAATAGACAAGACCTACTCCTTGCTCCGTGAACTGGACTCAACACCCCCTATTCACCGCACAAGAATATATGTGACTAGTAACAATCTTAAAACCTATGTATTGATATCTGTCTGGAAGTGAGTCAAGTGGGTGTAAAGCCGCATAAACACAGCCGTGAAAAGCAGCTAAACCCCATTATAAAAATAAATTACTTTTAAAAACCCGTAAAACAAAGACAGTGAAAGAGAGAGAAATTCTTACAAAATTCGTTCAGTGGCTGTGATGCCACCTGGATTGACCATATCTAGACCCACAGCTGGATGAGACATAAGGGTGGACACTCTTGGGGCTGAGAGGATGGGTGAGCAAACGCAGACCCTTTAAAGTAATACTGCGTGATACCCATCCCATGGGTCCCAAATCTCCAGGTTCAAGGGCATCTTCCTACATCGAAAACATGCATGAGAAACTCAGAAGATGGTACACCGTGTGATTTTGAAAGGTTTCTAAAACACACCCCATTTCTCATCTCCTTGTGCTCGGGTTCGCCTTTCCAGCTACTTTACTAGCAATCAACTTACTTGGAGAATCAGCACCTTTAACCTCCTGTTCCCTACAGGTTGCAATTTGTCCTGAGGATGAACGGGAAGAGGGGCAACCAATGAGAGACTAGATCTAGGTGTTGGGACAGGCACAGGTCACTCTATTTTCCCATCAGGAAGAAGAATTAATCACAGGCTCAGCCTGCCGCCCAGAAGCACAATAGGGCCTGAGGCAATCCCGCGCTTTTGCGGCCAGCTCCCAAAAAAGCGAGTTGAAAAATGGAGCTCAGGGACACTGCAATTCACAAACCCGCAGAGTTATAAATGATAACTCTCATCCACAGATATATTGAGGGAAGGCAACGAAGAGGATTTGAAAGCAAGGCAGAATTGCAGGAAACAGATTTCAGGAGGTAGATTCGAATCGCCTGTAAAGCACATGAAAAGCGGCAAAACGTCGACAATGATGCCCTTGGCCAAGAAGGGCGTATGCGTTTTTTCCTGAATATATTCAGGAAAAAACGCATACGCCCTTTTTGGCCAACCAAGCAACCTGGAAAGGCAAATCAGCGCTACAAAGAAGTCTCGCTTCCCATCGGTCAAAAGGGCCATGCTGAAAAAAGTGTCAAAACCAGAAATGCAGGACAGGCCATGGAGAAATGGCAGCCTTGCTACGCTGATGGGCGGGATGTAAATTGACAACAGCCACTCTGGAGAAGTGTACGGTGTGTCCTGAAACATCGAAAAAACACAGCTTAGGGAGCATAGGGCACGTCCACTCATGGGCGTATAAATTGGGAAAACTGAAAATCAGCGAGACACAGGCACCCCAATGTTTAGGGCTGCTATGTTGACAAGAACCTCCACTTCATGACACCTTAAATATCCCAGGAAAGAGAAAAATGGATAAAGAAGTTGTGGTCCTTATGTACAAAGGAATATCACTCAGACATGAAATCAATGTCATAAGGCTAGTAGAAGCAAGATGAGTGGATTTAGGTATGACGATTCTAAGTGAAATAAGTGACACAGAAAAAGACACTTATCATAAGCTATCACTTATAGAGGGAATGTAAAAACCGCTACACCTGAACTGAATTACAAAACAGAACAGAGTCACACGTTTAGAAAACACACTATGGCTGCTTAACGGGAAAGGTGAGGTGGGGTGATGCATAAAACAAGGGTTTCAAATTCGCTCAGATACCGTTCCATACACCCAATATGTAATAGACAAGACCTACTCCTTGCTCAGTGAACTGGACTCAACACCCCCTATTCACCGCACAAGAATATATGTGACTAGTAAGAATCTTAAAACCTATGTATTGATATCTCTCTGGAAGTGTGTCAAGTGGGTGTAAAGCTGCATAAACACAGCCGTGAAAAGCAGCTAAACCCCATTATAAAAATAAATTACTTTTAAAAACCCGTAAAACAAAGACAGTGAAAGAGAGAGAAATTCTTACAAAATTCGTTCAGAGGCTGTGATGCAACCTGGACTGACCATATCTAGACCCACAGCTGGATGAGACATAAGGGTGGACACTCTTGGGGCTTAGAGGTTGGGTGAGGTTGGGTGAGCAAACGCAGACCCTTTAAAGTAATACTGTGTGGTACCCATCCCATGGGTCCCAAATCTCCAGGTTCAAGGGCATCTTCCTACATCGAAAACATGCATGAGAAACCCAGAAGATGGTACACCGTGTGATTTTGAAAGGTTTCTAAAACGCACCCCATTTCTCATCTACTTGTGCTAGGGTTCGCCTTTCCAGCTACTTTACTAGCAATCTCCCTACTTGGAGAATCAGCACCTTTAAGCTCCTGTTCCCTACAGGTTGCAATTTGTCCTGAAGATGAACGGGAAGAGGGGCAACCAATGAGAGACTAGATCTAGGTGTTGGGACAGGCACAGGTCACTCTATTTTCCCATCAGGAAGAAGAATTAACCACAGGCTCTGCCTGCCTCCAGGAACCAGAATAGGGCCTGAGGCAATCTCGCGCTTTTGTGGCCAGCTCCCAAAAAAGCGAGTTGAAAAATGGAGCTCAGGGACACTGCAATTCACAAACCCGCAGAGTTATAAATGATAACTCTCATCCACAGATATATTGAGGGAAGGCAACGAAGAGGATTTGAAAGCAAGGCAGAATTGCAGGAAAGAGATTTCAGGAGGTAGATTATAATCGCCTTTAAAGCACATGAAAAGCGGCAAAACGTCGACAATGATGCCCTTGGCCAAAAAGGGCGTATGCGTTTTTTCCTGAATATATTCAGGAAAAAACGCATACGCCCTTTTTGGCCAACCAAGCAACCTGGAAAGGCAAATCAGCGCTACAAAGACGTCTCGCTTCCCATCGGTCAAAAGGGCCATGCTGCAAAAAGTGTCAAAACCAGAAATGCAGTACAGGCCAATGAGAAATGGCAGCCTTGCTACGCTGATGGGCGGGATGTAAATTGCCAACAGCCACTCTGGAGAAGTGTACGGTGTGTCCTGAAACATCGAAAAAACACAGCTTAGGGAGCATAGGGCACGTCCACTCATGGGCGTATAAATTGGGAAAACTAAAAATCAGCAAGACACAGGCACCCCAATGTTTAGGGCTGCTATGTTGACAAGAACCTCCACTTCATGACACCTTAAATATCCCAGGAAAGAGAAAAATGGATAAAGAAGTTGTGGTCCTTATGTACAAAGGAATATCACTCAGACATGAAATCAATGTCATAAGGCTAGTAGAAGCAAGATGAGTGGATTTAGGTATGACGATTCTAAGTGAAATAAGTGACACAGAAAAAGACACTTATCATAAGCTATCACTTATAGAGGGAATGTAAAAACCGCTACACCTGAACTGAATTACAATACAGAACAGAGTCACACGTTTAGAAAACACACTATGGCTGCTTAACGGGAAAGGTGAGGTGGGGTGATGCATAAAACAAGGGTTTCAAATTCGCTCAAATACCGTTCCATACACCCAATATGTAATAGACAAGACCTACTCCTTGCTCAGTGAACTGGACTCAACACCCCCTATTCACCGCACAAGAATATATGTGACTAGTAAGAATCTTAAAACCTATGTATTGATATCTCTCTGGAAGTGTGTCAAGTGGGTGTAAAGCTGCATAAACACAGCCGTGAAAAGCAGCTAAACCCCATTATAAAAATAAATTACTTTTAAAAACCCGTAAAACAAAGACAGTGAAAGAGAGAGAAATTCTTACAAAATTCGTTCAGAGGCTGTGATGCAACCTGGACTGACCATATCTAGACCCACAGCTGGATGAGACATAAGGGTGGACACTCTTGGGGCTTAGAGGTTGGGTGAGGTTGGGTGAGCAAACGCAGACCCTTTAAAGTAATACTGTGTGGTACCCATCCCATGGGTCCCAAATCTCCAGGTTCAAGGGCATCTTCCTACATCGAAAACATGCATGAGAAACCCAGAAGATGGTACACCGTGTGATTTTGAAAGGTTTCTAAAACGCACCCCATTTCTCATCTACTTGTGCTAGGGTTCGCCTTTCCAGCTACTTTACTAGCAATCTCCCTACTTGGAGAAACAGCACCTTTAAGCTCCTGTTCCCTACAGGTTGCAATTTGTCCTGAAGATGAACGGGAAGAGGGGCAACCAATGAGAGACTAGATCTAGGTGTTGGGACAGGCACAGGTCACTCTATTTTCCCATCAGGAAGAAGAATTAACCACAGGCTCAGCCTGCCTCCAGGAACCAGAATAGGGCCTGAGGCAATCTCGCGCTTTTGTGGCCAGCTCCCAAAAAAGCGAGTTGAAAAATGGAGCTCAGGGACACTGCAATTCACAAACCCGCAGAGTTATAAATGATAACTCTCATCCACAGATATATTGAGGGAAGGCAACGAAGAGGATTTGAAAGCAAGGCAGAATTGCAGGAAAGAGATTTCAGGAGGTAGATTCGAATCGCCTTTAAAGCACATGAAAAGCGGCAAAACGTCGACAATGATGCCCTTGGCCAAAAAGGGCGTATGCGTTTTTTCCTGAATATATTCAGGAAAAAACGCATACGCCCTTTTTGGCCAACCAAGCAACCTGGAAAGGCAAATCAGCGCTACAAAGACGTCTCGCTTCCCATCGGTCAAAAGGGCCATGCTGCAAAAAGTGTCAAAACCAGAAATGCAGTACAGGCCATGGAGAAATGGCAGCCTTGCTACGCTGATGGGCGGGATGTAAATTGCCAACAGCCACTCTGGAGAAGTGTACGGTGTGTCCTGAAACATCGAAAAAACACAGCTTAGGGAGCATAGGGCACGTCCACTCATGGGCGTATAAATTGGGAAAACTAAAAATCAGCAAGACACAGGCACCCCAATGTTTAGGGCTGCTATGTTGACAAGAACCTCCACTTCATGACACCTTAAATATCCCAGGAAAGAGAAAAATGGATAAAGAAGTTGTGGTCCTTATGTACAAAGGAATATCACTCAGACATGAAATCAATGTCATAAGGCTAGTAGAAGCAAGATGAGTGGATTTAGGTATGACGATTCTAAGTGAAATAAGTGACACAGAAAAAGACACTTATCATAAGCTATCACTTATAGAGGGAATGTAAAAACCGCTACACCTGAACTGAATTACAAAACAGAACAGAGTCACACGTTTAGAAAACACACTATGGCTGCTTAACGGGAAAGGTGAGGTGGGGTGATGCATAAAACAAGGGTTTCAAATTCGCTCAGATACCATTCCATACACCCAATATGTAATAGACAAGACCTACTCCTTGCTCAGTGAACTGGACTCAACACCCCCTATTCACCGCACAAGAATATATGTGACTAGTAAGAATCTTAAAACCTATGTATTGATATCTGTCTGGAAGTGAGTCAAGTGGGTGTAAAGCCGCATAAACACAGCCGTGAAAAGCAGCTAAACCCCATTATAAAAATAAATTACTTTTAAAAACCCGTAAAACAAAGACAGTGAAAGAGAGAGAAATTCTTACAAAATTCGTTCAGAGGCTGTGATGCAACCTGGATTGACCATATCTAGACCCACAGCTGGATGAGACATAAGGGTGGACACTCTTGGGGCTTAGAGGTTGGGTGAGGTTGGGTGAGCCAATGCAGACCCTTTAAAGTAATACTGTGTGGTACCCATCCCATGGGTCCCAAATCTCCAGGTTCAAGGGCATCTTCCTACATCGAAAACATGCATGAGAAACCCAGAAGATGGTACACCGTGTGATTTTGAAAGGTTTCTAAAACGCACCCAATTTCTCATCACCTTGTGCTCGGGTTCGCCTTTCCAGCTACTTTACTAGCAATCTCCCTACTTGGAGAATCAGCACCTTTAAGCTCCTGTTCCCTACAGGTTGCAATTTGTCCTGAGGATGAACGGGAAGAGGGGCAACCAATGAGAGACTAGATCTAGGTGTTGGGACAGGCACAGGTCACTCTATTTTCCCATCAGGAAGAACAATTAACCACAGGCTCTGCCTGCCTCCAGGAACCAGAATAGGGCCTGAGGCAATCCCGCGCTTTTGCGGCCAGCTCCCAAAAAAGCGTGTTGAAAAATGGAGCTCAGGGACACTGCAATTCACAAACCCGCAGAGTTATAAATGATAACTCTCATCCACAGATATATTGAGGGAAGGCAACGAAGAGGATTTGAAAGCAAGGCAGAATTGCAGGAAAGAGATTTCAGGAGGTAGATTCGAATCGCCTTTAAAGCACATGAAAAGCGGCAAAACGTCGACAATGATGCCCTTGGCCAAAAAGGGCGTATGCGTTTTTTCCTGAATATATTCAGGAAAAAACGCATACGCCCTTTTTGGCCAACCAAGCAACCTGGAAAGGCAAATCAGCGCTACAAAGACGTCTCGCTTCCCATCGGTCAAAAGGGCCATGCTGCAAAAAGTGTCAAAACCAGAAATGCAGTACAGGCCATGGAGAAATGGCAGCCTTGCTACGCTGATGGGCGGGATGTAAATTGCCAGCAGCCACTCTGGAGAAGTGTACGGTGTGTCCTGAAACATCGAAAAAACACAGCTTAGGGAGCATAGGGCACATCCACTCATGGGCGTATAAATTGGGAAAACTAAAAATCAGCAAGACACAGGCACCCCAATGTTTAGGGCTGCTATGTTGACAAGAACCTCCACTTCATGACACCTTAAATATCCCAGGAAAGAGAAAAATGGATAAAGAAGTTGTGGTCCTTATGTACAAAGGAATATCACTCAGACATGTAATCAATGTCATAAGGCTAGTAGAAGCAAGATGAGTGGATTTAGGTATGACGATTCTAAGTGAAATAAGTGACACAGAAAAAGACACTTATCATAAGCTATCACTTATAGAGGGAATGTAAAAACCGCTACACCTGAACTGAATTACAATACAGAACAGAGTCACACGTTTAGAAAACACACTATGGCTGCTTAACGGGAAAGGTGAGGTGGGGTGATGCATAAAACAAGGGTTTCAAATTCGCTCAGATACCGTTCCATACACCCAATATGTAATAGACAAGACCTACTCCTTGCTCAGTGAACTGGACTCAACACCCCCTATTCACCGCACAAGAATATATGTGACTAGTAAGAATCTTAAAACCTATGTATTGATATCTCTCTGGAAGTGTGTCAAGTGGGTGTAAAGCTGCATAAACACAGCCGTGAAAAGCAGCTAAACCCCATTATAAAAATAAATTACTTTTAAAAACCCGTAAAACAAAGACAGTGAAAGAGAGAGAAATTCTTACAAAATTCGTTCAGAGGCTGTGATGCAACCTGGACTGACCATATCTAGACCCACAGCTGGATGAGACATAAGGGTGGACACTCTTGGGGCTTAGAGGTTGGGTGAGGTTGGGTGAGCAAACGCAGACCCTTTAAAGTAATACTGTGTGGTACCCAACCCATGGGTCCCAAATCTCCAGGTTCAAGGGCATCTTCCTACATCGAAAACATGCATGAGAAACCCAGAAGATGGTACACCGTGTGATTTTGAAAGGTTTCTAAAACGCACCCCATTTCTCATCTACTTGTGCTAGGGTTCGCCTTTCCAGCTACTTTACTAGCAATCTCCCTACTTGGAGAAACAGCACCTTTAAGCTCCTGTTCCCTACAGGTTGCAATTTGTCCTGAAGATGAACGGGAAGAGGGGCAACCAATGAGAGACTAGATCTAGGTGTTGGGACAGGCACAGGTCACTCTATTTTCCCATCAGGAAGAAGAATTAACCACAGGCTCAGCCTGCCTCCAGGAACCAGAATAGGGCCTGAGGCAATCTCGCGCTTTTGTGGCCAGCTCCCAAAAAAGCGAGTTGAAAAATGGAGCTCAGGGACACTGCAATTCACAAACCCGCAGAGTTATAAATGATAACTCTCATCCACAGATATATTGAGGGAAGGCAACGAAGAGGATTTGAAAGCAAGGCAGAATTGCAGGAAAGAGATTTCAGGAGGTAGATTCGAATCGCCTTTAAAGCACATGAAAAGCGGCAAAACGTCGACAATGATGCCCTTGGCCAAAAAGGGCGTATGCGTTTTTTCCTGAATATATTCAGGAAAAAACGCATACGCCCTTTTTGGCCAACCAAGCAACCTGGAAAGGCAAATCAGCGCTACAAAGACGTCTCGCTTCCCATCGGTCAAAAGGGCCATGCTGCAAAAAGTGTCAAAACCAGAAATGCAGTACAGGCCATGGAGAAATGGCAGCCTTGCTACGCTGATGGGCGGGATGTAAATTGCCAACAGCCACTCTGGAGAAGTGTACGGTGTGTCCTGAAACATCGAAAAAACACAGCTTAGGGAGCATAGGGCACGTCCACTCATGGGCGTATAAATTGGGAAAACTAAAAATCAGCAAGACACAGGCACCCCAATGTTTAGGGCTGCTATGTTGACAAGAACCTCCACTTCATGACACCTTAAATATCCCAGGAAAGAGAAAAATGGATAAAGAAGTTGTGGTCCTTATGTACAAAGGAATATCACTCAGACATGAAATCAATGTCATAAGGCTAGTAGAAGCAAGATGAGTGGATTTAGGTATGACGATTCTAAGTGAAATAAGTGACACAGAAAAAGACACTTATCATAAGCTATCACTTATAGAGGGAATGTAAAAACCGCTACACCTGAACTGAATTACAAAACAGAACAGAGTCACACGTTTAGAAAACACACTATGGCTGCTTAACGGGAAAGGTGAGGTGGGGTGATGCATAAAACAAGGGTTTCAAATTCGCTCAGATACCGTTCCATACACCCAATATGTAATAGACAAGACCTACTCCTTGCTCAGTGAACTGGACTCAACACCCCCTATTCACCGCACAAGAATATATGTGACTAGTAAGAATCTTAAAACCTATGTATTGATATCTGTCTGGAAGTGAGTCAAGTGGGTGTAAAGCCGCATAAACACAGCCGTGAAAAGCAGCTAAACCCCATTATAAAAATAAATTACTTTTAAAAACCCGTAAAACAAAGACAGTGAAAGAGAGAGAAATTCTTACAAAATTCGTTCAGAGGCTGTGATGCAACCTGGATTGACCATATCTAGACCCACAGCTGGATGAGACATAAGGGTGGACACTCTTGGGGCTTAGAGGTTGGGTGAGGTTGGGTGAGCCAACGCAGACCCTTTAAAGTAATACTGTGTGGTACCCATCCCATGGGTCCCAAATCTCCAGGTTCAAGGGCATCTTCCTACATCGAAAACATGCATGAGAAACCCAGAAGATGGTACACCGTGTGATTTTGAAAGGTTTCTAAAACGCACCCAATTTCTCATCACCTTGTGCTCGGGTTCGCCTTTCCAGCTACTTTACTAGCAATCTCCCTACTTGGAGAATCAGCACCTTTAAGCTCCTGTTCCCTACAGGTTGCAATTTGTCCTGAGGATGAACGGGAAGAGGGGCAACCAATGAGAGACTAGATCTAGGTGTTGGGACAGGCACAGGTCACTCTATTTTCCCATCAGGAAGAACAATTAACCACAGGCTCTGCCTGCCTCCAGGAACCAGAATAGGGCCTGAGGCAATCCCGCGCTTTTGCGGCCAGCTCCCAAAAAAGCGTGTTGAAAAATGGAGCTCAGGGACACTGCAATTCACAAACCCGCAGAGTTATAAATGATAACTCTCATCCACAGATATATTGAGGGAAGGCAACGAAGAGGATTTGAAAGCAAGGCAGAATTGCAGGAAAGAGATTTCAGGAGGTAGATTCGAATCGCCTTTAAAGCACATGAAAAGCGGCAAAACGTCGACAATGATGCCCTTGGCCAAAAAGGGCGTATGCTTTTTTTCCTGAATATATTCAGGAAAAAACGCATACGCCCTTTTTGGCCAACCAAGCAACCTGGAAAGGCAAATCAGCGCTACAAAGACGTCTCGCTTCCCATCGGTCAAAAGGGCCATGGTGCAAAAAGTGTCAAAACCAGAAATGCAGTACAGGCCATGGAGAAATGGCAGCCTTGCTACGCTGATGGGCGGGATGTAAATTGCCAACAGCCACTCTGGAGAAGTGTACGGTGTGTCCTGAAACATCGAAAAAACACAGCTTAGGGAGCATAGGGCACGTCCACTCATGGGCGTATAAATTGGGAAAACTGAAAATCAGCGAGACACAGGCACCCCAATGTTTAGGGCTGCTATGTTGACAAGAACCTCCACTTCATGACACCTTAAATATCCCAGGAAAGAGAAAAATGGATAAAGAAGTTGTGGTCCTTATGTACAAAGGAATATCACTCAGACATGAAATCAATGTCATAAGGCTAGTAGAAGCAAGATGAGTGGATTTAGGTATGACGATTCTAAGTGAAATAAGTGACACAGAAAAAGACACTTATCATAAGCTATCACTTATAGAGGGAATGTAAAAACCGCTACACCTGAACTGAATTACAAAACAGAACAGAGTCACACGTTTAGAAAACACACTATGGCTGCTTAACGGGAAAGGTGAGGTGGGGTGATGCATAAAACAAGGGTTTCAAATTCGCTCAGATACCGTTCCATACACCCAATATGTAATAGACAAGACCTACTCCTTGCTCAGTGAACTGGACTCAACACCCCCTATTCACCGCACAAGAATATATGTGACTAGTAAGAATCTTAAAACCTATGTATTGATATCTCTCTGGAAGTGTGTCAAGTGGGTGTAAAGCTGCATAAACACAGCCGTGAAAAGCAGCTAAACCCCATTATAAAAATAAATTACTTTTAAAAACCCGTAAAACAAAGACAGTGAAAGAGAGAGAAATTCTTACAAAATTCGTTCAGAGGCTGTGATGCAACCTGGACTGACCATATCTAGACCCACAGCTGGATGAGACATAAGGGTGGACACTCTTGGGGCTTAGAGGTTGGGTGAGGTTGGGTGAGCAAACGCAGACGCTTTAAAGTAATACTGTGTGGTACCCATCCCATGGGTCCCAAATCTCCAGGTTCAAGGGCATCTTCCTACATCGAAAACATGCATGAGAAACCCAGAAGATGGTACACCGTGTGATTTTGAAAGGTTTCTAAAACGCACCCCATTTCTCATCTACTTGTGCTAGGGTTCGCCTTTCCAGCTACTTTACTAGCAATCTCCCTACTTGGAGAATCAGCACCTTTAAGCTCCTGTTCCCTACAGGTTGCAATTTGTCCTGAAGATGAACGGGAAGAGGGGCAACCAATGAGAGACTAGATCTAGGTGTTGGGACAGGCACAGGTCACTCTATTTTCCCATCAGGAAGAAGAATTAACCACAGGCTCTGCCTGCCTCCAGGAACCAGAATAGGGCCTGAGGCAATCTCGCGCTTTTGTGGCCAGCTCCCAAAAAAGCGAGTTGAAAAATGGAGCTCAGGGACACTGCAATTCACAAACCCGCAGAGTTATAAATGATAACTCTCATCCACAGATATATTGAGGGAAGGCAACGAAGAGGATTTGAAAGCAAGGCAGAATTGCAGGAAAGAGATTTCAGGAGGTAGATTATAATCGCCTTTAAAGCACATGAAAAGCGGCAAAACGTCGACAATGATGCCCTTGGCCAAAAAGGGCGTATGCGTTTTTTCCTGAATATATTCAGGAAAAAACGCATACGCCCTTTTTGGCCAACCAAGCAACCTGGAAAGGCAAATCAGCGCTACAAAGACGTCTCGCTTCCCATCGGTCAAAAGGGCCATGCTGCAAAAAGTGTCAAAACCAGAAATGCAGTACAGGCCAATGAGAAATGGCAGCCTTGCTACGCTGATGGGCGGGATGTAAATTGCCAACAGCCACTCTGGAGAAGTGTACGGTGTGTCCTGAAACATCGAAAAAACACAGCTTAGGGAGCATAGGGCACGTCCACTCATGGGCGTATAAATTGGGAAAACTAAAAATCAGCAAGACACAGGCACCCCAATGTTTAGGGCTGCTATGTTGACAAGAACCTCCACTTCATGACACCTTAAATATCCCAGGAAAGAGAAAAATGGATAAAGAAGTTGTGGTCCTTATGTACAAAGGAATATCACTCAGACATGAAATCAATGTCATAAGGCTAGTAGAAGCAAGATGAGTGGATTTAGGTATGACGATTCTAAGTGAAATAAGTGACACAGAAAAAGACACTTATCATAAGCTATCACTTATAGAGGGAATGTAAAAACCGCTACACCTGAACTGAATTACAAAACAGAACAGAGTCACACGTTTAGAAAACACACTATGGCTGCTTAACGGGAAAGGTGAGGTGGGGTGATGCATAAAACAAGGGTTTCAAATTCGCTCAGATACCGTTCCATACACCCAATATGTAATAGACAAGACCTACTCCTTGCTCAGTGAACTGGACTCAACACCCCCTATTCACCGCACAAGAATATATGTGACTAGTAAGAATCTTAAAACCTATGTATTGATATCTGTCTGGAAGTGAGTCAAGTGGGTGTAAAGCCGCATAAACACAGCCGTGAAAAGCAGCTAAACCCCATTATAAAAATAAATTACTTTTAAAAACCCGTAAAACAAAGACAGTGAAAGAGAGAGAAATTCTTACAAAATTCGTTCAGAGGCTGTGATGCAACCTGGATTGACCATATCTAGACCCACAGCTGGATGAGACATAAGGGTGGACACTCTTGGGGCTTAGAGGTTGGGTGAGGTTGGGTGAGCAAACGCAGACCCTTTAAAGTAATACTGAGTGGTACCCATCCCATGGGTCCCAAATCTCCAGGTTCAAGGGCATCTTCCTACATCGAAAACATGCATGAGAAACCCAGTAGATGGTACACCGTGTGATTTTGAAAGGTTTCTAAAACGCACCCAATTTCTCATCTCCTTGTGCTCGGGTTCGCCTTTCCAGCTACTTTACTAGCAATCTCCCTACTTGGAGAATCAGCACCTTTAAGCTCCTGTTCCCTACAGGTTGCAATTTGTCCTGAGGATGAACGGGAAGAGGGGCAACCAATGAGAGACTAGATCTAGGTGTTGGGACAGGCACAGGTCACTCTATTTTCCCATCAGGAAGAAGAATTAACCACAGGCTCTGCCTGCCTCCAGGAACCAGAATAGTGCCTGAGGCAATCCCGCGCTTTTGCGGCCAGCTCCCAAAAAAGCGAGTTGAAAAATGGAGCTCAGGGACACTGCAATTCACAAACCCGCAGAGTTATAAATGATAACTCTCATCCACAGATATATTGAGGGAAGGCAACGAAGAGGATTTGAAAGCAAGGCAGAATTGCAGGAAAGAGATTTCAGGAGGTAGATTCGAATCGCCTTTAAAGCACATGAAAAGCGGCAAAACGTCGACAATGATGCCCTTGGCCAAAAAGGGCGTATGCGTTTTTTCCTGAATATATTCAGGAAAAAACGCATACGCCCTTTTTGGCCAACCAAGCAACCTGGAAAGGCAAATCAGCGCTACAAAGACGTCTCGCTTCCCATCGGTCAAAAGGGCCATGCTGCAAAAAGTGTCAAAACCAGAAATGCAGTACAGGCCATGGAGAAATGGCAGCCTTGCTACGCTGATGGGCGGGATGTAAATTGCCAACAGCCACTCTGGAGAAGTGTACGGTGTGTCCTGAAACATCGAAAAAACACAGCTTAGGGAGCATAGGGCACGTCCACTCATGGGCGTATAAATTGGGAAAACTGAAAATCAGCGAGACACAGGCACCCCAATGTTTAGGGCTGCTATGTTGACAAGAACCTCCACTTCATGACACCTTAAATATCCCAGGAAAGAGAAAAATGGATAAAGAAGTTGTGGTCCTTATGTACAAAGGAATATCACTCAGACATGAAATCAATGTCATAAGGCTAGTAGAAGCAAGATGAGTGGATTTAGGTATGACAATTCTAAGTGAAATAAGTGACACAGAAAAAGACACTTATCATAAGCTATCACTTATAGAGGGAATGTAAAAACCGCTACACCTGAACTGAATTACAATACAGAACAGAGTCACACGTTTAGAAAACACACTATGGCTGCTTAACGGGAAGGTGAGGTGGGGTGATGCATAAAACAAGGGTTTCAAATTCGCTCAGATACCGTTCCATACACCCAATATGTAATAGACAAGACCTACTCCTTGCTCAGTGAACTGGACTCAACACCCCCTATTCACCGCACAAGAATATATGTGACTAGTAAGAATCTTAAAACCTATGTATTGATATCTCTCTGGAAGTGTGTCAAGTGGGTGTAAAGCTGCATAAACACAGCCGTGAAAAGCAGCTAAACCCCATTATAAAAATAAATTACTTTTAAAAACCCGTAAAACAAAGACAGTGAAAGAGAGAGAAATTCTTACAAAATTCGTTCAGAGGCTGTGATGCAACCTGGACTGACCATATCTAGACCCACAGCTGGATGAGACATAAGGGTGGACACTCTTGGGGCTTAGAGGTTGGGTGAGGTTGGGTGAGCAAACGCAGACCCTTTAAAGTAATACTGTGTGGTACCCATCCCATGGGTCCCAAATCTCCAGGTTCAAGGGCATCTTCCTACATCGAAAACATGCATGAGAAACCCAGAAGATGGTACACCGTGTGATTTTGAAAGGTTTCTAAAACGCACCCCATTTCTCATCTACTTGTGCTAGGGTTCGCCTTTCCAGCTACTTTACTAGCAATCTCCCTACTTGGAGAAACAGCACCTTTAAGCTCCTGTTCCCTACAGGTTGCAATTTGTCCTGAAGATGAACGGGAAGAGGGGCAACCAATGAGAGACTAGATCTAGGTGTTGGGACAGGCACAGGTCACTCTATTTTCCCATCAGGAAGAAGAATTAACCACAGGCTCAGCCTGACTCCAGGAACCAGAATAGGGCCTGAGGCAATCTCGCGCTTTTGTGGCCAGCTCCCAAAAAAGCGAGTTGAAAAATGGAGCTCAGGGACACTGCAATTCACAAACCCGCAGAGTTATAAATGATAACTCTCATCCACAGATATATTGAGGGAAGGCAACGAAGAGGATTTGAAAGCAAGGCAGAATTGCAGGAAAGAGATTTCAGGAGGTAGATTCGAATCGCCTTTAAAGCACATGAAAAGCGGCAAAACGTCGACAATGATGCCCTTGGCCAAAAAGGGCGTATGCGTTTTTTCCTGAATATATTCAGGAAAAAACGCATACGCCCTTTTTGGCCAACCAAGCAACCTGGAAAGGCAAATCAGCGCTACAAAGACGTCTCGCTTCCCATCGGTCAAAAGGGCCATGCTGCAAAAAGTGTCAAAACCAGAAATGCAGTACAGGCCATGGAGAAATGGCAGCCTTGCTACGCTGATGGGCGGGATGTAAATTGCCAACAGCCACTCTGGAGAAGTGTACGGTGTGTCCTGAAACATCGAAAAAACACAGCTTAGGGAGCATAGGGCACGTCCACTCATGGGCGTATAAATTGGGAAAACTAAAAATCAGCAAGACACAGGCACCCCAATGTTTAGGGCTGCTATGTTGACAAGAACCTCCACTTCATGACACCTTAAATATCCCAGGAAAGAGAAAAATGGATAAAGAAGTTGTGGTCCTTATGTACAAAGGAATATCACTCAGACATGAAATCAATGTCATAAGGCTAGTAGAAGCAAGATGAGTGGATTTAGGTATGACGATTCTAAGTGAAATAAGTGACACAGAAAAAGACACTTATCATAAGCTATCACTTATAGAGGGAATGTAAAAACCGCTACACCTGAACTGAATTACAAAACAGAACAGAGTCACACGTTTAGAAAACACACTATGGCTGCTTAACGGGAAAGGTGAGGTGGGGTGATGCATAAAACAAGGGTTTCAAATTCGCTCAGATACCGTTCCATACACCCAATATGTAATAGACAAGACCTACTCCTTGCTCAGTGAACTGGACTCAACACCCCCTATTCACCGCACAAGAATATATGTGACTAGTAAGAATCTTAAAACCTATGTATTGATATCTGTCTGGAAGTGAGTCAAGTGGGTGTAAAGCCGCATAAACACAGCCGTGAAAAGCAGCTAAACCCCATTATAAAAATAAATTACTTTTAAAAACCCGTAAAACAAAGACAGTGAAAGAGAGAGAAATTCTTACAAAATTCGTTCAGAGGCTGTGATGCAACCTGGATTGACCATATCTAGACCCACAGCTGGATGAGACATAAGGGTGGACACTCTTGGGGCTTAGAGGTTGGGTGAGGTTGGGTGAGCCAACGCAGACCCTTTAAAGTAATACTGTGTGGTACCCATCCCATGGGTCCCAAATCTCCAGGTTCAAGGGCATCTTCCTACATCGAAAACATGCATGAGAAACCCAGAAGATGGTACACCGTGTGATTTTGAAAGGTTTCTAAAACGCACCCAATTTCTCATCACCTTGTGCTCGGGTTCGCCTTTCCAGCTACTTTACTAGCAATCTCCCTACTTGGAGAATCAGCACCTTTAAGCTCCTGTTCCCTACAGGTTGCAATTTGTCCTGAGGATGAACGGGAAGAGGGGCAACCAATGAGAGACTAGATCTAGGTGTTGGGACAGGCACAGGTCACTCTATTTTCCCATCAGGAAGAACAATTAACCACAGGCTCTGCCTGCCTCCAGGAACCAGAATAGGGCCTGAGGCAATCCCGCGCTTTTGCGGCCAGCTCCCAAAAAAGCGTGTTGAAAAATGGAGCTCAGGGACACTGCAATTCACAAACCCGCAGAGTTATAAATGATAACTCTCATCCACAGATATATTGAGGGAAGGCAACGAAGAGGATTTGAAAGCAAGGCAGAATTGCAGGAAAGAGATTTCAGGAGGTAGATTCGAATCGCCTTTAAAGCACATGAAAAGCGGCAAAACGTCGACAATGATGCCCTTGGCCAAAAAGGGCGTATGCGTTTTTTCCTGAATATATTCAGGAAAAAACGCATACGCCCTTTTTGGCCAACCAAGCAACCTGGAAAGGCAAATCAGCGCTACAAAGACGTCTCGCTTCCCATCGGTCAAAAGGGCCATGGTGCAAAAAGTGTCAAAACCAGAAATGCAGTACAGGCCATGGAGAAATGGCAGCCTTGCTACGCTGATGGGCGGGATGTAAATTGCCAACAGCCACTCTGGAGAAGTGTACGGTGTGTCCTGAAACATCGAAAAAACACAGCTTAGGGAGCATAGGGCACGTCCACTCATGGGCGTATAAATTGGGAAAACTGAAAATCAGCGAGACACAGGCACCCCAATGTTTAGGGCTGCTATGTTGACAAGAACCTCCACTTCATGACACCTTAAATATCCCAGGAAAGAGAAAAATGGATAAAGAAGTTGTGGTCCTTATGTACAAAGGAATATCACTCAGACATGAAATCAATGTCATAAGGCTAGTAGAAGCAAGATGAGTGGATTTAGGTATGACGATTCTAAGTGAAATAAGTGACACAGAAAAAGACACTTATCATAAGCTATCACTTATAGAGGGAATGTAAAAACCGCTACACCTGAACTGAATTACAAAACAGAACAGAGTCACACGTTTAGAAAACACACTATGGCTGCTTAACGGGAAAGGTGAGGTGGGGTGATGCATAAAACAAGGGTTTCAAATTCGCTCAGATACCGTTCCATACACCCAATATGTAATAGACAAGACCTACTCCTTGCTCAGTGAACTGGACTCAACACCCCCTATTCACCGCACAAGAATATATGTGACTAGTAAGAATCTTAAAACCTATGTATTGATATCTCTCTGGAAGTGTGTCAAGTGGGTGTAAAGCTGCATAAACACAGCCGTGAAAAGCAGCTAAACCCCATTATAAAAATAAATTACTTTTAAAAACCCGTAAAACAAAGACAGTGAAAGAGAGAGAAATTCTTACAAAATTCGTTCAGAGGCTGTGATGCAACCTGGACTGACCATATCTAGACCCACAGCTGGATGAGACATAAGGGTGGACACTCTTGGGGCTTAGAGGTTGGGTGAGGTTGGGTGAGCAAACGCAGACGCTTTAAAGTAATACTGTGTGGTACCCATCCCATGGGTCCCAAATCTCCAGGTTCAAGGGCATCTTCCTACATCGAAAACATGCATGAGAAACCCAGAAGATGGTACACCGTGTGATTTTGAAAGGTTTCTAAAACGCACCCCATTTCTCATCTACTTGTGCTAGGGTTCGCCTTTCCAGCTACTTTACTAGCAATCTCCCTACTTGGAGAATCAGCACCTTTAAGCTCCTGTTCCCTACAGGTTGCAATTTGTCCTGAAGATGAACGGGAAGAGGGGCAACCAATGAGAGACTAGATCTAGGTGTTGGGACAGGCACAGGTCACTCTATTTTCCCATCAGGAAGAAGAATTAACCACAGGCTCTGCCTGCCTCCAGGAACCAGAATAGGGCCTGAGGCAATCTCGCGCTTTTGTGGCCAGCTCCCAAAAAAGCGAGTTGAAAAATGGAGCTCAGGGACACTGCAATTCACAAACCCGCAGAGTTATAAATGATAACTCTCATCCACAGATATATTGAGGGAAGGCAACGAAGAGGATTTGAAAGCAAGGCAGAATTGCAGGAAAGAGATTTCAGGAGGTAGATTATAATCGCCTTTAAAGCACATGAAAAGCGGCAAAACGTCGACAATGATGCCCTTGGCCAAAAAGGGCGTATGCGTTTTTTCCTGAATATATTCAGGAAAAAACGCATACGCCCTTTTTGGCCAACCAAGCAACCTGGAAAGGCAAATCAGCGCTACAAAGACGTCTCGCTTCCCATCGGTCAAAAGGGCCATGCTGCAAAAAGTGTCAAAACCAGAAATGCAGTACAGGCCAATGAGAAATGGCAGCCTTGCTACGCTGATGGGCGGGATGTAAATTGCCAACAGCCACTCTGGAGAAGTGTACGGTGTGTCCTGAAACATCGAAAAAACACAGCTTAGGGAGCATAGGGCACGTCCACTCATGGGCGTATAAATTGGGAAAACTAAAAATCAGCAAGACACAGGCACCCCAATGTTTAGGGCTGCTATGTTGACAAGAACCTCCACTTCATGACACCTTAAATATCCCAGGAAAGAGAAAAATGGATAAAGAAGTTGTGGTCCTTATGTACAAAGGAATATCACTCAGACATGAAATCAATGTCATAAGGCTAGTAGAAGCAAGATGAGTGGATTTAGGTATGACGATTCTAAGTGAAATAAGTGACACAGAAAAAGACACTTATCATAAGCTATCACTTATAGAGGGAATGTAAAAACCGCTACACCTGAACTGAATTACAAAACAGAACAGAGTCACACGTTTAGAAAACACACTATGGCTGCTTAACGGGAAAGGTGAGGTGGGGTGATGCATAAAACAAGGGTTTCAAATTCGCTCAGATACCGTTCCATACACCCAATATGTAATAGACAAGACCTACTCCTTGCTCAGTGAACTGGACTCAACACCCCCTATTCACCGCACAAGAATATATGTGACTAGTAAGAATCTTAAAACCTATGTATTGATATCTGTCTGGAAGTGAGTCAAGTGGGTGTAAAGCCGCATAAACACAGCCGTGAAAAGCAGCTAAACCCCATTATAAAAATAAATTACTTTTAAAAACCCGTAAAACAAAGACAGTGAAAGAGAGAGAAATTCTTACAAAATTCGTTCAGAGGCTGTGATGCAACCTGGATTGACCATATCTAGACCCACAGCTGGATGAGACATAAGGGTGGACACTCTTGGGGCTTAGAGGTTGGGTGAGGTTGGGTGAGCAAACGCAGACCCTTTAAAGTAATACTGAGTGGTACCCATCCCATGGGTCCCAAATCTCCAGGTTCAAGGGCATCTTCCTACATCGAAAACATGCATGAGAAACCCAGTAGATGGTACACCGTGTGATTTTGAAAGGTTTCTAAAACGCACCCAATTTCTCATCTCCTTGTGCTCGGGTTCGCCTTTCCAGCTACTTTACTAGCAATCTCCCTACTTGGAGAATCAGCACCTTTAAGCTCCTGTTCCCTACAGGTTGCAATTTGTCCTGAGGATGAACGGGAAGAGGGGCAACCAATGAGAGACTAGATCTAGGTGTTGGGACAGGCACAGGTCACTCTATTTTCCCATCAGGAAGAAGAATTAACCACAGGCTCTGCCTGCCTCCAGGAACCAGAATAGTGCCTGAGGCAATCCCGCGCTTTTGCGGCCAGCTCCCAAAAAAGCGAGTTGAAAAATGGAGCTCAGGGACACTGCAATTCACAAACCCGCAGAGTTATAAATGATAACTCTCATCCACAGATATATTGAGGGAAGGCAACGAAGAGGATTTGAAAGCAAGGCAGAATTGCAGGAAAGAGATTTCAGGAGGTAGATTCGAATCGCCTTTAAAGCACATGAAAAGCGGCAAAACGTCGACAATGATGCCCTTGGCCAAAAAGGGCGTATGCGTTTTTTCCTGAATATATTCAGGAAAAAACGCATACGCCCTTTTTGGCCAACCAAGCAACCTGGAAAGGCAAATCAGCGCTACAAAGACGTCTCGCTTCCCATCGGTCAAAAGGGCCATGCTGCAAAAAGTGTCAAAACCAGAAATGCAGTACAGGCCATGGAGAAATGGCAGCCTTGCTACGCTGATGGGCGGGATGTAAATTGCCAACAGCCACTCTGGAGAAGTGTACGGTGTGTCCTGAAACATCGAAAAAACACAGCTTAGGGAGCATAGGGCACGTCCACTCATGGGCGTATAAATTGGGAAAACTGAAAATCAGCGAGACACAGGCACCCCAATGTTTAGGGCTGCTATGTTGACAAGAACCTCCACTTCATGACACCTTAAATATCCCAGGAAAGAGAAAAATGGATAAAGAAGTTGTGGTCCTTATGTACAAAGGAATATCACTCAGACATGAAATCAATGTCATAAGGCTAGTAGAAGCAAGATGAGTGGATTTAGGTATGACGATTCTAAGTGAAATAAGTGACACAGAAAAAGACACTTATCATAAGCTATCACTTATAGAGGGAATGTAAAAACCGCTACACCTGAACTGAATTACAAAACAGAACAGAGTCACACGTTTAGAAAACACACTATGGCTGCTTAACGGGAAAGGTGAGGTGGGGTGATGCATAAAACAAGGGTTTCAAATTCGCTCAGATACCGTTCCATACACCCAATATGTAATAGACAAGACCTACTCCTTGCTCAGTGAACTGGACTCAACACCCCCTATTCACCGCACAAGAATATATGTGACTAGTAAGAATCTTAAAACCTATGTATTGATATCTGTCTGGAAGTGAGTCAAGTGGGTGTAAAGCCGCATAAACACAGCCGTGAAAAGCAGCTAAACCCCATTATAAAAATAAATTACTTTTAAAAACCCGTAAAACAAAGACAGTGAAAGAGAGAGAAATTCTTACAAAATTCGTTCAGAGGCTGTGATGCAACCTGGATTGACCATATCTAGACCCACAGCTGGATGAGACATAAGGGTGGACACTCTTGGGGCTTAGAGGTTGGGTGAGGTTGGGTGAGCAAACGCAGACCCTTTAAAGTAATACTGAGTGGTACCCATCCCATGGGTCCCAAATCTCCAGGTTCAAGGGCATCTTCCTACATCGAAAACATGCATGAGAAACCCAGTAGATGGTACACCGTGTGATTTTGAAAGGTTTCTAAAACGCACCCAATTTCTCATCTCCTTGTGCTCGGGTTCGCCTTTCCAGCTACTTTACTAGCAATCTCCCTACTTGGAGAATCAGCACCTTTAAGCTCCTGTTCCCTACAGGTTGCAATTTGTCCTGAGGATGAACGGGAAGAGGGGCAACCAATGAGAGACTAGATCTAGGTGTTGGGACAGGCACAGGTCACTCTATTTTCCCATCAGGAAGAAGAATTAACCACAGGCTCTGCCTGCCTCCAGGAACCAGAATAGTGCCTGAGGCAATCCCGCGCTTTTGCGGCCAGCTCCCAAAAAAGCGAGTTGAAAAATGGAGCTCAGGGACACTGCAATTCACAAACCCGCAGAGTTATAAATGATAACTCTCATCCACAGATATATTGAGGGAAGGCAACGAAGAGGATTTGAAAGCAAGGCAGAATTGCAGGAAAGAGATTTCAGGAGGTAGATTCGAATCGCCTTTAAAGCACATGAAAAGCGGCAAAACGTCGACAATGATGCCCTTGGCCAAAAAGGGCGTATGCGTTTTTTCCTGAATATATTCAGGAAAAAACGCATACGCCCTTTTTGGCCAACCAAGCAACCTGGAAAGGCAAATCAGCGCTACAAAGACGTCTCGCTTCCCATCGGTCAAAAGGGCCATGCTGCAAAAAGTGTCAAAACCAGAAATGCAGTACAGGCCATGGAGAAATGGCAGCCTTGCTACGCTGATGGGCGGGATGTAAATTGCCAACAGCCACTCTGGAGAAGTGTACGGTGTGTCCTGAAACATCGAAAAAACACAGCTTAGGGAGCATAGGGCACGTCCACTCATGGGCGTATAAATTGGGAAAACTGAAAATCAGCGAGACACAGGCACCCCAATGTTTAGGGCTGCTATGTTGACAAGAACCTCCACTTCATGACACCTTAAATATCCCAGGAAAGAGAAAAATGGATAAAGAAGTTGTGGTCCTTATGTACAAAGGAATATCACTCAGACATGAAATCAATGTCATAAGGCTAGTAGAAGCAAGATGAGTGGATTTAGGTATGACGATTCTAAGTGAAATAAGTGACACAGAAAAAGACACTTATCATAAGCTATCACTTATAGAGGGAATGTAAAAACCGCTACACCTGAACTGAATTACAAAACAGAACAGAGTCACACGTTTAGAAAACACACTATGGCTGCTTAACGGGAAAGGTGAGGTGGGGTGATGCATAAAACAAGGGTTTCAAATTCGCTAAGATACCGTTCCATACACCCAATATGTAATAGACAAGACCTACTCCTTGCTCAGTGAACTGGACTCAACACCCCCTATTCACCGCACAAGAATATATGTGACTAGTAAGAATCTTAAAACCTATGTATTGATATCTGTCTGGAAGTGAGTCAAGTGGGTGTAAAGCCGCATAAACACAGCCGTGAAAAGCAGCTAAACCCCATTATAAAAATAAATTACTTTTAAAAACCCGTAAAACAAAGACAGTGAAAGAGAGAGAAATTCTTACAAAATTCGTTCAGAGGCTGTGATGCAACCTGGATTGACCATATCTAGACCCACAGCTGGATGAGACATAAGGGTGGACACTCTTGGGGCTTAGAGGTTGGGTGAGGTTGGGTGAGCAAACGCAGACCCTTTAAAGTAATACTGTGTGGTACCCATCCCATGGGTCCCAAATCTCCAGGTTCAAGGGCATCTTCCTACATCGAAAACATGCATGAGAAACCCAGTAGATGGTACACCGTGTGATTTTGAAAGGTTTCTAAAACGCACCCAATTTCTCATCTCCTTGTGCTCGGGTTCGCCTTTCCAGCTACTTTACTAGCAATCTCCCTACTTGGAGAATCAGCACCTTTAAGCTCCTGTTCCCTACAGGTTGCAATTTGTCCTGAGGATGAACGGGAAGAGGGGCAACCAATGAGAGACTAGATCTAGGTGTTGGGACAGGCCCAGGTCACTCTATTTTCCCATCAGGAAGAAGAATTAACCACAGGCTCAGCCTGCCGCCAGGAACCAGAATAGGGCCTGAGGCAATCCCGCGCTTTTGCGGCCAGCTCCCAAAAAAGCGAGTTGAAAAATGGAGCTCAGGGACACTGCAATTCACAAACCCGCAGAGTTAAAAGTGATAACTCTCATCCACAGATATATTGAGGGAAGGCAACGAAGAGGATTTGAAAGCAAGGCAGAATTGCAGGAAACAGGTTTCAGGAGGTAGATTCGAATCGCCTTTAAAGCACATGAAAAGCGGCAAAACATCGACAATGATGCCCTTGGCCAAAAAGGGCGTATGCGTTTTTTCCTGAATATATTCAGGAAAAAACGCATACGCCCTTTTTGGCCAACCAAGCAACCTGGAAAGGCAAAACAGCGCTACAAAGAGGTCTCGCTTCCCATCGGTCAAAAGGGCCATGCTGCAAAAAGTGTCAAAACCAGAAATGCAGGACAGGCCATGGAGAAATGGCAGCCTTGCTACGCTGATGGGCGGGATGTAAATTGCCAACAGCCACTCTGGAGATGTGTACGGTGTGTCCTGAAACATCGAAAAAACACAGCTTAGGGAGCATAGGGCACGTCCACTCATGGGCGTATAAATTGGGAAAACTAAAAATCAGCAAGACACAGGCACCCCAATGTTTAGGGCTGCTATGTTGACAAGAACCTCCACTTCATGACACCTTAAATATCCCAGGAAAGAGAAAAATGGATAAAGAAGTTGTGGTCCTTATGTACAAAGGAATATCACTCAGACATGAAATCAATGTCATAAGGCTAGTAGAAGCAAGATGAGTGGATTTTGGTATGACGATTCTAAGTGAAATAAGTGACACAGAAAAAGACACTTATCATAAGCTATCACTTATAGAGGGAATGTAAAAACCGCTACACCTGAACTGAATTACAAAACAGAACAGAGTCACACGTTTAGAAAACACACTATGGCTGCTTAACGGGAAAGGTGAGGTGGGGTGATGCATAAAACAAGGGTTTCAAATTCGCTCAGATACCGTTCCATACACCCAATATGTAATAGACAAGGCCTACTCCTTGCTCAGTGAACTGGACTCAACACCCCCTATTCACCGCACAAGAATATATGTGACTAGTAAGAATCTTAAAACCTATGTATTGATATCTCTCTGGAAGTGTGTCAAGTGGGTGTAAAGCTGCATAAACACAGCCGTGAAAAGCAGCTAAACCCCATTATAAAAATAAATTACTTTTAAAAACCCGTAAAACAAAGACAGTGAAAGAGAGAGAAATTCTTACAAAATTCGTTCAGAGGCTGTGATGCAACCTGGATTGACCATATCTAGACCCACAGCTGGATGAGACATAAGGGTGGACACTCTTGGGGCTTAGAGGTTGGGTGAGGTTGGGTGAGCAAACGCAGACCCTTTAAAGTAATACTGCGTGGTACCCATCCCATGGGTCCCAAATCTCCAGGTTCAAGGGCATCTTCCTACATCGAAAACATGCATGAGAAACCCAGAAGATGGTACACCGTGTGATTTTGAAAGGTTTCTAAAACGCACCCAATTTCTCATCACCTTGTGCTCGGGTTCGCCTTTCCAGCTACTTTACTAGCAATCTCCCTACTTGGAGAATCAGCACCTTTAAGCTCCTGTTCCCTACAGGTTGCAATTTGTCCTGAGGATGAACGGGAAGAGGGGCAACCAATGAGAGACTAGATCTAGGTGTTGGGACAGGCACAGGTCACTCTATTTTCCCATCAGGAAGAAGAATTAACCACAGGCTCTGCCTGCCTCCAGGAACCAGAATATGGCCTGAGGCAATCCCGCGCTTTTGCGGCCAGCTCCCAAAAAAGCGAGTTGAAAAATGGAGCTCAGGGACACTGCAATTCACAAACCCGCAGAGTTATAAATGATAACTCTCATCCACAGATATATTGAGGGAAGGCAACGAAGAGGATTTGAAAGCAAGGCAGAATTGCAGGAAAGAGATTTCAGGAGGTAGATTCGAATCGCCTTTAAAGCACATGAAAAGCGGCAAAACGTCGACAATGATGCCCTTGGCCAAAAAGGGCGTATGCGTTTTTTCCTGAATATATTCAGGAAAAAACGCATACGCCCTTTTTGGCCAACCAAGCAACCTGGAAAGGCAAATCAGCGCTACAAAGAAGTCTCGCTTCCCATCGGTCAAAAGGGCCATGCTGCAAAAAGTGTCAAAACCAGAAATGCAGTACAGGCCATGGAGAAATGGCAGCCTTGCTACGCTGATGGGCGGGATGTAAATTGCCAACAGCCACTCTGGAGAATTGTACGGTGTGTCCTGAAACATCGAAAAAACACAGCTTAGGGAGCATAGGGCACGTCCACTCATGGGCGTATAAATTGGGAAAACTGAAAATCAGCGAGACACAGGCACCCCAATGTTTAGGGCTGCTATGTTGACAAGAACCTCCACTTCATGACACCTTAAATATCCCAGGAAAGAGAAAAATGGATAAAGAAGTTGTGGTCCTTATGTACAAAGGAATATCACTCAGACATGAAATCAATGTCATAAGGCTAGTAGAAGCAAGATGAGTGGATTTAGGTATGACGATTCTAAGTGAAATAAGTGACACAGAAAAAGACACTTATCATAAGCTATCACTTATAGAGGGAATGTAAAAACCGCTACACTTGAACTGAATTACAAAACAGAACAGAGTCACACGTTTAGAAAACACACTATGGCTGCTTAACGGGAAAGGTGAGGTGGGGTGATGCATAAAACAAGGGGTTCAAATTCGCTCAGATACCGTTCCATACACCCAATATGTAATAGACAAGACCTACTCCTTGCTCAGTGAACTGGACTCAACACCCCCTATTCACCGCACAAGAATATAGGTGACTAGTAAGAATCTTAAAACCTATGTATTGATATATGTCTGGAAGTGAGTCAAGTGGGTGTAAAGCCGCATAAACACAGCCGTGAAAAGCAGCTAAACCCCATTATAAAAATAAATTACTTTTAAAAACCCGTAAAACAAAGACAGTGAAAGAGAGAGAAATTCTTACAAAATTCGTTCAGAGGCTGTGATGCAACCTGGATTGACCATATCTACACGCACAACTGGATGAGACATAAGGGTGGACACTCTTGCGGCTGAAACGTTGGGTTAGGTTGGGTGAGCAAATGCAGACCCTTTAAAGTAATACCGCGTGGTACCCATTCCATGGGTCACAAGTCTCCAGGTTCAAGGGCATCTTCCTACATCGAAAACATGCATGAGAAACTCAGAAGATGGTACACCGTGTGATTTTGAAAGGTTTCTAAAACGCACCTCATTTCTCATCTCCTTGTGCTCGGATTCGCCATTCCAGCTACTTTACTAGCAATCTCCCTACTTGGAGAATCAGCACCTTTAACCTCCTCTTCCGTACAGGTTGCAATTTGTCCTGAGGATGAACTGGAAGAGGGGCAACCAATGAGAGACTAGATCTAGGTGTTGGGACAGGCACAGGTCACTCTAATTTGCCATTAGGAAGAAGAATTAACCACAGGCTCAGCCTGCCGCCCCGAAGCACAATAGGGCCTGAGGCAATCCCGTGCTTTTGCGGCCAGCTCCCAAAAAAGCGAGTTGAAAAATGGAGCTCAGGGACACTGCAATTCACAAACCCGCAGAGTTATAAATGATAACTCTCATCCACAGATATATTGAGGGAAGGCAACGAAGAGGATTTGAAAGCAAGGCAGAATTGCAGGAAAGAGATTTCAGGAGATAGATTCGAATCGCCTTTAAAGCACATGAAAAGCGGCAAAACGTCGACAATGATGCCCTTGGCCAAAAAGGGCGTATGCGTTTTTTCCTGAATATATTCAGGAAAAAACGCATACGCCCTTTTTGGCCAACCAAGCAACCTGGAAAGGCAAATCAGCGCTACAAAGAAGTCTCGCTTCCCATCGGTCAAAAGGGCCATGCTGCAAAAAGTGTCAAAACCAGAAATGCAGGACAGGCCATGGAGAAATGGCAGCCTTGCTACGCTGATGGGCGGGATGTAAATTGCCAACAGCCACTCTGGAGAAGTGTACGGTGTGTCCTGAAACATCGAAAAAACACAGCTTAGGGAGCATAGGGCACGTCCACTCATGGGCGTATAAATTGGGAAAACTAAAAATCAGCAAGACACAGGCACCCCAATGTTTAGGGCTGCTATGTTGACAAGAACCTCCACTTCATGACACCTTAAATATCCCAGGAAAGAGAAAAATGGATAAAGAAGTTGTGGTCCTTATGTACAAAGGAATATCACTCAGACATGAAATCAATGTCATAAGGCTAGTAGAAGCAAGATGAGTGGATTTAGGTATGACGATTCTAAGTGAAATAAGTGACACAGAAAAAGACACTTATCATAAGCTATCACTTATAGAGGGAATGTAAAAACCGCTACACCTGAACTGAATTACAAAACAGAACAGAGTCACACGTTTAGAAAACACACTATGGCTGCTTAACGGGAAAGGTGAGGTGGGGTGATGCATAAAACAAGGGTTTCAAATTCGCTCAGATACCGTTCCATACACCCAATATGTAATAGACAAGACCTACTCCTTGCTCAGTGAACTGGACTCAACACCCCCTATTCACCGCACAAGAATATATGTGACTAGTAAGAATCTTAAAACCTATGTATTGATATCTGTCTGGAAGTGAGTCAAGTGGGTGTAAAGCCGCATAAACACAGCCGTGAAAAGCAGCTAAACCCCATTATAAAAATAAATTACTTTTAAAAACCCGTAAAACAAAGATAGTGAAAGAGAGAGAAATTCTTACAAAATTCGTTCAGAGGCTGTGATGCAACCTGGATTGACCATATCTAGACCCACAGCTGGATGAGACATAAGGGTGGACACTCTTGGGGCTTAGAGGTTGGGTGAGGTTGGGTGAGCAAACGCAGACCCTTTAAAGTAATAGTGTGTGGTACCCATCCCATGGGTCCCAAATCTCCAGGTTCAAGGGCATCTTCCTACATCGAAAACATGCATGAGAAACCCAGAAGATGGTACACCGTGTGATTTTGAAAGGTTTCTAAAACACACCCCATTTCTCATCTCCTTGTGCTCGGGTTCGCATTTCCAGCTACTTTACTAGCAATCTCCCTACTTGGAGAATCAGCACCTTTAAGCTCCTGTTCCCTACAGGTTGCAATTTGTCCTGAGGATGAACGGGAAGAGGGGCAACCAATGAGAGACTACATCTAGGTGTTGGGACAGGCACAGGTCACTCTATTTCCCCATCAGGAAGAAGAATTAAACACAGGCTCAGCCTGCCGCCGGGAACCAGAAGAGGGCCTGAGGCAATCCCGCGCTTTTGCGGCCAGCTCCCAAAAAAGCGAGTTGAAAAATGGAGCTCAGGGACACAGCAATTCACAAACCCGCAGAGTTATAAATAACTCTCATCCACAGATATATTGAGGGAAGGCAACGAAGAGGAATTCAAAGCAAGGCAGAATTGCAGGAAACAGATTTCAGGAGGTAGATCCGAATCGCCTTTAAAGCACATGAAAAGCGGCAAAACTTCGACAATGATGCCCTTGGCCCAAAAGGGCGTATGCGTTTTTTCCTGAATATATTCAGGAAAAAACGCATACGCCCTTTTTGGCCAACCAAGCAACCTGGAAAGGCAAATCAGCGCTACAAAGAAGTCTCGCTTCCCATCGGTCAAAAGGGCCATGCTGCAAAAATGTCAAAACCAGAAATGCAGTACAGGCCATGGAGAAATGGCAGCCTTGCTACGCTGATGGGCGGGATGTACATTGCCAAAAGCCACACTGGAGAAGTGTACAGTGTGTCCTGAAACGTCGAAAAAACACAGCTTAGGGAGCATAGGGCACGTCCACTCATGGGCATATAAATTGGGAAAACTAAAAATCAGCAAGACACAGGCACCCCAATGTTTAGGGCTGCTATGTTGACAAGAACCTCCACTTCATGACACCTTAAATATCCCAGGAAAGAGAAAAATGGATAAAGAAGTTGTGGTCCTTATGTACAAAGGAATATCCCTCAGACATGAAATCAATGTCATAAGGCTAGTAGAAGCAAGATGAGTGGATTTAGGTATGACGATTCTAAGTGAAATAAGTGACACAGAAAAAGACACTTATCTTAAGCTATCACTTATAGAGGGAATGTAAAAACCGCTACACCTGAACTGAATTACAAAACAGAACAGAGTCACACGTTTAGAAAACACACTATGGCTGCTTAACGGGAAAGGTGAGGTGGGGTGATGCATAAAACAAGGGCTTCAAATTCGCTCAGATACTGTTCCATACACCCAATATGTAATAGACAAGACCTACTCCTTGCTCAGTGAACTGGACTCAACACCCCCTATTCACCGCACAAGAATATATGTGACTAGTAAGAATCTTAAAACCTATGTATTGATATCTGTCTGGAAGTGAGTCAAGTGGGTGTAAAGCCGCATAAACACAGCCGTGAAAAGCAGCTAAACCCCATTATAAAATAAATTACTTTTAAAAACCCGTAAAACAAAGACAGTGAAAGAGAGAGAAATTCTTACAAAATTCGTTCAGGGGCTGTGATGCAACCTGTATTGACCATATCTAGACCCACACCTGGATGAGACATAAGGGTGGACACTCTTGGGGCTGAGAGGTTGGGTGAGGTTGGGTGAGCAAACTCAGACCCTTTTAAGTAATACTGCGTGGTACCCATCCCATGGGTCCCAAATCTCCAGGTTCAAGGGCATCTTCCTACATCGAAAACATGCATGAGAAACCCAGAAGATGGTACACCGTGTGATTTTGAAAGGTTTCTAAAACGCACCCCATTTCTCATCTACTTGTGCTAGGGTTCGCCTTTCCAGCTACTTTACTAGCAATCTCCCTACTTGGAGAATCAGCACCTTTAAGCTCCTGTTCCCTACAGGTTGCAATTTGTCCTGAAGATGAACGGGAAGAGGGGCAACCAATGAGAGACTAGATCTAGGTGTTGGGACAGGCACAGGTCACTCTATTTTCCCATCAGGAAGAAGAATTAACCACAGGCTCAGCCTGCCTCCAGGAACCAGAATAGGGCCTGAGGCAATCTCGCGCTTTTGTGGCCAGCTCCCAAAAAAGCGAGTTGAAAAATGGAGCTCAGGGACACTGCAATTCACAAACCCGCAGAGTTATAAATGATAACTCTCATCCACAGATATATTGAGGGAAGGCAACGAAGAGGATTTGAAAGCAAGGCAGAATTGCAGGAAAGAGATTTCAGGAGGTAGATTCGAATCGCCTTTAAAGCACATGAAAAGCGGCAAAACGTCGACAATGATGCCCTTGGCCAAAAAGGGCGTATGCGTTTTTTCCTGAATATATTCAGGAAAAAACGCATACGCCCTTTTTGGCCAACCAAGCAACCTGGAAAGGCAAATCAGCGCTACAAAGATGTCTCGCTTCCCATCGGTCAAAAGGGCCATGCTGCAAAAAGTGTCAAAACCAGAAATGCAGTACTGGCCATGGAGAAATGGCAGCCTTGCTACGCTGATGGGCGGGATGTAAATTGCCAACAGCCACTCTGGAGAAGTGTACGGTGTGTCCTGAAACATCGAAAAAACACAGCTTAGGGAGCATAGGGCACGTCCACTCATGGGCGTATAAATTGGGAAAACTAAAAATCAGCAAGACACAGGCACCCCAATGTTTAGGGCTGCTATGTTGACAAGAACCTCCACTTCATGACACCTTAAATATCCCAGGAAAGAGAAAAATGGATAAAGAAGTTGTGGTCCTTATGTACAAAGGAATATCACTCAGACATGAAATCAATGTCATAAGGCTAGTAGAAGCAAGATGAGTGGATTTAGGTATGACGATTCTAAGTGAAATAAGTGACACAGAAAAAGACACTTATCATAAGCTATCACTTATAGAGGGAATGTTAAAACCGCTACACCTGAACTGAATTACAAAACAGATCAGAGTCACACGTTTAGAAAACACACTATGGCTGCTTAACGGGAAAGGTGAGGTGGGGTGATGCATAAAACAAGGGTTTCAAATTCGCTCAGATACCGTTCCATACACCCAATATGTAATAGACAAGACCTACTCCATGCTCAGTGAACTGGACTCAACACCCCCTATTCACCGCACAAGAATATATGTGACTAGTAAGAATCTTAAAACCTATGTATTGATATCTGTCTGGAAGTGAGTCAAGTGGGTGTAAAGCCGCATAAACACAGCCGTGAAAAGCAGCTAAACCCCATTATAAAATAAATTACTTTTAAAAACCCGTAAAACAAAGACAGTGAAAGAGAGAGAAATTCTTACAAAATTCGTTCAGAGGCTGTGATGCAACCTGGATTGACCATATCTAGACCCACAGCTGGATGAGACATAAGGGTGGACACTCTTGGGGCTTAGAGGTTGGGTGAGGTTGGGTGAGCAAACGCAGACCCTTTAAAGTAATACTGTGTGGTACCCATCCCATGGGTCCCAAATCTCCAGGTTCAAGGGCATCTTCCTACATCGAAAACATGCATGAGAAACCCAGAAGATGGTACACCGTGTGATTTTGAAAGGTTTCTAAAACGCACCCAATTTCTCATCACCTTGTGCTCGGGTTCGCCTTTCCAGCTACTTTACTAGCAATCTCCCTACTTGGAGAATCAGCACCTTTAAGCTCCTGTTCCCTACAGGTTGCAATTTGTCCTGAGGATGAACGGGAAGAGGGGCAACCAATGAGAGACTAGATCTAGGTGTTGGGACAGGCACAGGTCACTCTATTTTCCCATCAGGAAGAAGAATTAACCACAGGCTCTGCCTGCCTCCAGGAACCAGAATAGGGCCTGAGGCAATCCCGCGCTTTTGCGGCCAGCTCCCAAAAAAGCGAGTTGAAAAATGGAGCTCAGGGACACTGCAATTCACAAACCCGCAGAGTTATAAATGATAACTCTCATCCACAGATATATTGAGGGAAGGCAACGAAGAGGATTTGAAAGCAAGGCAGAATTGCAGGAAAGAGATTTCAGCAGGTAGATTCGAATCGCCTTTAAAGCACATGAAAAGCGGCAAAACGTCGACAATGATGCCCTTGGCCAAAAAGGGCGTATGCGTTTTTTCCTGAATATATTCAGGAAAAAACGCATACGCCCTTTTTGGCCAACCAAGCAACCTGGAAAGGCAAATCAGCGCTACAAAGACGTCTCGCTTCCCATCGGTCAAAAGGGCCATGGTGCAAAAAGTGTCAAAACCAGAAATGCAGTACAGGCCATGGAGAAATGGCAGCCTTGCTACGCTGATGGGCGGGATGTAAATTGCCAACAGCCACTCTGGAGAAGTGTACGGTGTGTCCTGAAACATCGAAAAAACACAGCTTAGGGAGCATAGGGCACGTCCACTCATGGGCGTATAAATTGGGAAAACTGAAAATCAGCGAGACACAGGCACCCCAATGTTTAGGGCTGCTATGTTGACAAGAACCTCCACTTCATGACACCTTAAATATCCCAGGAAAGAGAAAAATGGATAAAGAAGTCGTGGTCCTTATGTACAAAGGAATATCACTCAGACATGAAATCAATGTCATAAGGCTAGTAGAAGCAAGATGAGTGGATTTAGGTATGACGATTCTAAGTGAAATAAGTGACACAGAAAAAGACACTTATCATAAGCTATCACTTATAGAGGGAATGTAAAAACCGCTACACCTGAACTGAATTACAAAACAGAACAGAGTCACACGTTTAGAAAACACACTATGGCTGCTTAACGGGAAAGGTGAGGTGGGGTGATGCATAAAACAAGGGTTTCAAATTCGCTCAGATACCGTTCCATACACCCAATATGTAATAGACAATACCTACTCCTTGCTCAGTGAACTGGACTCAACACCCCCTATTCACCGCACAAGAATATATGTGACTAGTAAGAATCTTAAAACCTATGTATTGATATGTCTCTGGAAGTGTGTCAAGTGGGTGTAAAGCTGCATAAACACAGCCGTGAAAAGTAGCTAAACCCCATTATAAAAATAAATTACTTTTAAAAACCCGTAAAACAAAGACAGTGAAAGAGAGAGAAATTCTTACAAAATTCGTTCAGAGGCTGTGATGCAACCTGGACTGACCATATCTAGACCCACAGCTGGATGAGACATAAGGGTGGACACTCTTGGGGCTTAGAGGTTGGGTGAGGTTGGGTGAGCAAACGCAGACCCTATAAAGTAATACTGTGTGGTACCCATCCCATGGGTCCCAAATCTCCAGGTTCAAGGGCATCTTCCTACATCGAAAACATGCATGAGAAACCCAGAAGATGGTACACCGTGTGATTTTGAAAGGTTTCTAAAACGCACCCAATTTCTCATCACCTTGTGCTCGGGTTCGCCTTTCCAGCTACTTTACTAGCAATCTCCCTACTTGGAGAATCAGCACCTTTAAGCTCCTGTTCCCTACAGGTTGCAATTTGTCCTGAGGATGAACGGGAAGAGGGGCAACCAATGAGAGACTAGATCTAGGTGTTGGGACAGGCACAGGTCACTCTATTTTCCCATCAGGAAGAAGAATTAACCACAGGCTCTGCCTGCCTGCAGGAACCAGAATATGGCCTGAGGCAATCCCGCGCTTTTGCGGCCAGCTCCCAAAAAAGCGAGTTGAAAAATGGAGCTCAGGGACACTGCAATTCACAAACCCGCAGAGTTATAAATGATAACTCTCATCCACAGATATATTGAGGGAAGGCAACGAAGAGGATTTGAAAGCAAGGCAGAATTGCAGGAAAGAGATTTCAGGAGGTAGATTCGAATCGCCTTTAAAGCACATGAAAAGCGGCAAAACGTCGACAATGATGCCCTTGGCCAAAAAGGGCGTATGCGTTTTTTCCTGAATATATTCAGGAAAAAACGCATACGCCCTTTTTGGCCAACCAAGCAACCTGGAAAGGCAAATCAGCGCTACAAAGACGTCTCGCTTCCCATCGGTCAAAAGGGCCATGGTGCAAAAAGTGTCAAAACCAGAAATGCAGTACAGGCCATGGAGAAATGGCAGCCTTGCTACGCTGATGGGCGGGATGTAAATTGCCAACAGCCACTCTGGAGAAGTGTACGGTGTGTCCTGAAACATCGAAAAAACACAGCTTAGGGAGCATAGGGCACGTCCACTCATGGGCGTATAAATTGGGAAAACTGAAAATCAGCGAGACACAGGCACCCCAATGTTTAGGGCTGCTATGTTGACAAGAACCTCCACTTCATGACACCTTAAATATCCCAGGAAAGAGAAAAATGGATAAAGAAGTTGTGGTCCTTATGTACAAAGGAATATCACTCAGACATGAAATCAATGTCATAAGGCTAGTAGAAGCAAGATGAGTGGATTTAGGTATGACGATTCTAAGTGAAATAAGTGACACAGAAAAAGACACTTATCATAAGCTATCACTTATAGAGGGAATGTAAAAACCGCTACACCTGAACTGAATTACAAAACAGAACAGAGTCACACGTTTAGAAAACACACTATGGCTGCTTAACGGGAAAGGTGAGGTGGGGTGATGCATAAAACAAGGGTTTCAAATTCGCTCAGATACCGTTCCATACACCCAATATGTAATAGACAAGACCTACTCCTTGCTCAGTGAACTGGACTCAACACCCCCTATTCACCGCACAAGAATATATGTGACTAGTAAGAATCTTAAAACCTATGTATTGATATCTGTCTGGAAGTGTGTCAAGTGGGTGTAAAGCTGCATAAACACAGCCGTGAAAAGCAGCTAAACCCCATTATAAAAATAAATTACTTTTAAAAACCCGTAAAACAAAGACAGTGAAAGAGAGAGAAATTCTTACAAAATTCGTTCAGAGGCTGTGATGCAACCTGGACTGACCATATCTAGACCCACAGCTGGATGAGACATAAGGGTGGACACTCTTGGGGCTTAGAGGTTGGGTGAGGTTGGGTGAGCAAACGCAGACCCTTTAAAGTAATACTGTGTGGTACCCATCCCATGGGTCCCAAATCTCCAGGTTCAAGGGCATCTTCCTACATCGAAAACATGCATGAGAATCCCAGAAGATGGTACACCGTGTGATTTTGAAAGGTTTCTAAAACGCACCCAATTTCTCATCACCTTGTGCTCGGGTTCGCCTTTCCAGCTACTTTACTAGCAATCTCCCTACTTGGAGAATCAGCACCTTTAAGCTCCTGTTCCCTACAGGTTGCAATTTGTCCTGAGGATGAACGGGAAGAGGGGCAACCAATGAGAGACTAGATCTAGGTGTTGGGACAGGCACAGGTCACTCTATTTTCCCATCAGGAAGAAGAATTAACCACAGGCTCTGCCTGCCTCCAGGAACCAGAATAGGGCCTGAGGCAATCCCGCGCTTTTGCGGCCATCTCCCAAAAAAGCGAGTTGAAAAATGGAGCTCAGGGACACTGCAATTCACAAACCCGCAGAGTTATAAATGATAACTCTCATCCACAGATATATTGAGGGAAGGCAACGAAGAGGATTTGAAAGCAAGGCAGAATTGCAGGAAAGAGATTTCAGGAGGTAGATTCGAATCGCCTTTAAAGCACATGAAAAGCGGCAAAACGTCGACAATGATGCCCTTGGCCAAAAAGGGCGTATGCGTTTTTTCCTGAACATATTCAGGAAAAAACGCATACGCCCTTTTTGGCCAACCAAGCAACCTGGAAAGGCAAATCAGCGCTACAAAGACGTCTCGCTTCCCATCGGTCAAAAGGGCCATGGTGCAAAAAGTGTCAAAACCAGAAATGCAGTACAGGCCATGGAGAAATGGCAGCCTTGCTACGCTGATGGGCGGGATGTAAATTGCCAACAGCCACTCTGGAGAAGTGTACGGTGTGTCCTGAAACATCGAAAAAACACAGCTTAGGGAGCATAGGGCACGTCCACTCATGGGCGTATAAATTGGGAAAACTGAAAATCAGCGAGACACAGGCACCCCAATGTTTAGGGCTGCTATGTTGACAAGAACCTCCACTTCATGACACCTTAAATATCCCAGGAAAGAGAAAAATGGATAAAGAAGTTGTGGTCCTTATGTACAAAGGAATATCACTCAGACATGAAATCAATGTCATAAGGCTAGTAGAAGCAAGATGAGTGGATTTAGGTATGACGATTCTAAGTGAAATAAGTGACACAGAAAAAGACACTTATCATAAGCTATCACTTATAGAGGGAATGTAAAAACCGCTACACCTGAACTGAATTACAAAACAGAACAGAGTCACACGTTTAGAAAACACACTATGGCTGCTTAACGGGAAAGGTGAGGTGGGGTGATGCATAAAATAAGGGTTTCAAATTCGCTCAGATACCGTTCCATACACCCAATATGTAATAGACAAGACCTACTCCTTGCTCAGTGAACTGGACTCAACACCCCCTATTCACCGCACAAGAATATATGTGACTAGTAAGAATCTTAAAACCTATGTATTGATATCTGTCTGGAAGTGAGTCAAGTGGGTGTAAAGCCTCATAAACACAGCCGTGAAAAGCAGCTAAACCCCATTATAAAAATAAATTACTTTTAAAAACCCGTAAAACAAAGACAGTGAAAGAGAGAGAAATTCTTACAAAATTCGTTCAGAGGCTGTGATGCAACCTGGACTGACCATATCTAGACCCACAGCTGGATGAGACATAAGGGTGGACACTCTTGGGGCTTAGAGGTTGGGTGAGGTTGGGTGAGCAAACGCAGACCCTTTAAAGTAATACTGTGTGGTACCCATCCCATGGGTCCCAAATCTCCAGGTTCAAGGGCATCTTCCTACATCGAAAACATGCATGAGAAACCCAGAAGATGGTACACCGTGTGATTTTGAAAGGTTTCTAAAACGCACCCAATTTCTCATCACCTTGTGCTCGGGTTCGCCTTTCCAGCTACTTTACTAGCAATCTCCCTACTTGGAGAATCAGCACCTTTAAGCTCCTGTTCCCTACAGGTTGCAATTTGTCCTGAGGATGAACGGGAAGAGGGGCAACCAATGAGAGACTAGATCTAGGTGTTGGGACAGGCACAGGTCACTCTATTTTCCCATCAGGAAGAAGAATTAACCACAGGCTCTGCCTGCCTCCAGGAACCAGAATAGGGCCTGAGGCAATCCCGCGCTTTTGCGGCCAGCTCCCAAAAAAGCGAGTTGAAAAATGGAGCTCAGGGACACTGCAATTCACAAACCCGCAGAGTTATAAATGATAACTCTCATCCACAGATATATTGAGGGAAGGCAACGAAGAGGATTTGAAAGCAAGGCAGAATTGCAGGAAAGAGATTTCAGGAGGTAGATTCGAATCGCCTTTAAAGCACATGAAAAGCGGCAAAACGTCGACAATGATGCCCTTGGCCAAAAAGGGCGTATGCGTTTTTTCCTGAATATATTCAGGAAAAAACGCATACGCCCTTTTTGGCCAACCAAGCAACCTGGAAAGGCAAATCAGCGCTACAAAGACGTCTCGCTTCCCATCGGTCAAAAGGGCCATGCTGCAAAAAGTGTCAAAACCAGAAATGCAGTACAGGCCATGGAGAAATGGCAGCCTTGCTACGCTGATGGGCGGGATGTAAATTGCCAACAGCCACTCTGGAGAAGTGTACGGTGTGTCCTGAAACATCGAAAAAACACAGCTTAGGGAGCATAGGGCACGTCCACTCATGGGCGTATAAATTGGGAAAACTGAAAATCAGCGAGACACAGGCACCCCAATGTTTAGGGCTGCTATGTTGACAAGAACCTCCACTTCATGACACCTTAAATATCCCAGGAAAGAGAAAAATGGATAAAGAAGTTGTGGTCCTTATGTACAAAGGAATATCACTCAGACATGAAATCAATGTCATAAGGCTAGTAGAAGCAAGATGAGTGGATTTAGGTATGACGATTCTAAGTGAAATAAGTGACACAGAAAAAGACACTTATCATAAGCTATCACTTATAGAGGGAATGTAAAAACCGCTACACCTGAACTGAATTACAAAACAGAACAGAGTCACACGTTTAGAAAACACACTATGGCTGCTTAACGGGAAAGGTGAGGTGGGGTGATGCATAAAACAAGGGTTTCAAATTCGCTCAGATACCGTTCCATACACCCAATATGTAATAGACAAGACCTACTCCTTGCTCAGTGAACTGGACTCAACACCCCCTATTCACCGCACAAGAATATATGTGACTAGTAAGAATCTTAAAACCTATGTATTGATATCTGTCTGGAAGTGAGTCAAGTGGGTGTAAAGCCGCATAAACACAGCCGTGAAAAGCAGCTAAACCCCATTATAAAAATAAATTACTTTTAAAAACCCGTAAAACAAAGACAGTGAAAGAGAGAGAAATTCTTACAAAATTCGTTCAGAGGCTGTGATGCAACCTGGATTGACCATATCTAGACCCACAGCTGGATGAGACATAAGGGTGGACACTCTTGGGGCTTAGAGGTTGGGTGAGGTTGGGTGAGCAAACGCAGACCCTTTAAAGTAATACTGAGTGGTACCCATCCCATGGGTCCCAAATCTCCAGGTTCAAGGGCATCTTCCTACATCGAAAACATGCATGAGAAACCCAGTAGATGGTACACCGTGTGATTTTGAAAGGTTTCTAAAACGCACCCAATTTCTCATCTCCTTGTGCTCGGGTTCGCCTTTCCAGCTACTTTACTAGCAATCTCCCTACTTGGAGAATCAGCACCTTTAAGCTCCTGTTCCCTACAGGTTGCAATTTGTCCTGAGGATGAACGGGAAGAGGGGCAACCAATGAGAGACTAGATCTAGGTGTTGGGACAGGCACAGGTCACTCTATTTTCCCATCAGGAAGAAGAATTAACCACAGGCTCTGCCTGCCTCCAGGAACCAGAATAGTGCCTGAGGCAATCCCGCGCTTTTGCGGCCAGCTCCCAAAAAAGCGAGTTGAAAAATGGAGCTCAGGGACACTGCAATTCACAAACCCGCAGAGTTATAAATGATAACTCTCATCCACAGATATATTGAGGGAAGGCAACGAAGAGGATTTGAAAGCAAGGCAGAATTGCAGGAAAGAGATTTCAGGAGGTAGATTCGAATCGCCTTTAAAGCACATGAAAAGCGGCAAAACGTCGACAATGATGCCCTTGGCCAAAAAGGGCGTATGCGTTTTTTCCTGAATATATTCAGGAAAAAACGCATACGCCCTTTTTGGCCAACCAAGCAACCTGGAAAGGCAAATCAGCGCTACAAAGACGTCTCGCTTCCCATCGGTCAAAAGGGCCATGCTGCAAAAAGTGTCAAAACCAGAAATGCAGTACAGGCCATGGAGAAATGGCAGCCTTGCTACGCTGATGGGCGGGATGTAAATTGCCAACAGCCACTCTGGAGAAGTGTACGGTGTGTCCTGAAACATCGAAAAAACACAGCTTAGGGAGCATAGGGCACGTCCACTCATGGGCGTATAAATTGGGAAAACTGAAAATCAGCGAGACACAGGCACCCCAATGTTTAGGGCTGCTATGTTGACAAGAACCTCCACTTCATGACACCTTAAATATCCCAGGAAAGAGAAAAATGGATAAAGAAGTTGTGGTCCTTATGTACAAAGGAATATCACTCAGACATGAAATCAATGTCATAAGGCTAGTAGAAGCAAGATGAGTGGATTTAGGTATGACGATTCTAAGTGAAATAAGTGACACAGAAAAAGACACTTATCATAAGCTATCACTTATAGAGGGAATGTAAAAACCGCTACACCTGAACTGAATTACAAAACAGAACAGAGTCACACGTTTAGAAAACACACTATGGCTGCTTAACGGGAAAGGTGAGGTGGGGTGATGCATAAAACAAGGGTTTCAAATTCGCTAAGATACCGTTCCATACACCCAATATGTAATAGACAAGACCTACTCCTTGCTCAGTGAACTGGACTCAACACCCCCTATTCACCGCACAAGAATATATGTGACTAGTAAGAATCTTAAAACCTATGTATTGATATCTGTCTGGAAGTGAGTCAAGTGGGTGTAAAGCCGCATAAACACAGCCGTGAAAAGCAGCTAAACCCCATTATAAAAATAAATTACTTTTAAAAACCCGTAAAACAAAGACAGTGAAAGAGAGAGAAATTCTTACAAAATTCGTTCAGAGGCTGTGATGCAACCTGGATTGACCATATCTAGACCCACAGCTGGATGAGACATAAGGGTGGACACTCTTGGGGCTTAGAGGTTGGGTGAGGTTGGGTGAGCAAACGCAGACCCTTTAAAGTAATACTGTGTGGTACCCATCCCATGGGTCCCAAATCTCCAGGTTCAAGGGCATCTTCCTACATCGAAAACATGCATGAGAAACCCAGTAGATGGTACACCGTGTGATTTTGAAAGGTTTCTAAAACGCACCCAATTTCTCATCTCCTTGTGCTCGGGTTCGCCTTTCCAGCTACTTTACTAGCAATCTCCCTACTTGGAGAATCAGCACCTTTAAGCTCCTGTTCCCTACAGGTTGCAATTTGTCCTGAGGATGAACGGGAAGAGGGGCAACCAATGAGAGACTAGATCTAGGTGTTGGGACAGGCCCAGGTCACTCTATTTTCCCATCAGGAAGAAGAATTAACCACAGGCTCAGCCTGCCGCCAGGAACCAGAATAGGGCCTGAGGCAATCCCGCGCTTTTGCGGCCAGCTCCCAAAAAAGCGAGTTGAAAAATGGAGCTCAGGGACACTGCAATTCACAAACCCGCAGAGTTAAAAGTGATAACTCTCATCCACAGATATATTGAGGGAAGGCAACGAAGAGGATTTGAAAGCAAGGCAGAATTGCAGGAAACAGGTTTCAGGAGGTAGATTCGAATCGCCTTTAAAGCACATGAAAAGCGGCAAAACATCGACAATGATGCCCTTGGCCAAAAAGGGCGTATGCGTTTTTTCCTGAATATATTCAGGAAAAAACGCATACGCCCTTTTTGGCCAACCAAGCAACCTGGAAAGGCAAAACAGCGCTACAAAGAGGTCTCGCTTCCCATCGGTCAAAAGGGCCATGCTGCAAAAAGTGTCAAAACCAGAAATGCAGGACAGGCCATGGAGAAATGGCAGCCTTGCTACGCTGATGGGCGGGATGTAAATTGCCAACAGCCACTCTGGAGATGTGTACGGTGTGTCCTGAAACATCGAAAAAACACAGCTTAGGGAGCATAGGGCACGTCCACTCATGGGCGTATAAATTGGGAAAACTAAAAATCAGCAAGACACAGGCACCCCAATGTTTAGGGCTGCTATGTTGACAAGAACCTCCACTTCATGACACCTTAAATATCCCAGGAAAGAGAAAAATGGATAAAGAAGTTGTGGTCCTTATGTACAAAGGAATATCACTCAGACATGAAATCAATGTCATAAGGCTAGTAGAAGCAAGATGAGTGGATTTTGGTATGACGATTCTAAGTGAAATAAGTGACACAGAAAAAGACACTTATCATAAGCTATCACTTATAGAGGGAATGTAAAAACCGCTACACCTGAACTGAATTACAAAACAGAACAGAGTCACACGTTTAGAAAACACACTATGGCTGCTTAACGGGAAAGGTGAGGTGGGGTGATGCATAAAACAAGGGTTTCAAATTCGCTCAGATACCGTTCCATACACCCAATATGTAATAGACAAGGCCTACTCCTTGCTCAGTGAACTGGACTCAACACCCCCTATTCACCGCACAAGAATATATGTGACTAGTAAGAATCTTAAAACCTATGTATTGATATCTCTCTGGAAGTGTGTCAAGTGGGTGTAAAGCTGCATAAACACAGCCGTGAAAAGCAGCTAAACCCCATTATAAAAATAAATTACTTTTAAAAACCCGTAAAACAAAGACAGTGAAAGAGAGAGAAATTCTTACAAAATTCGTTCAGAGGCTGTGATGCAACCTGGATTGACCATATCTAGACCCACAGCTGGATGAGACATAAGGGTGGACACTCTTGGGGCTTAGAGGTTGGGTGAGGTTGGGTGAGCAAACGCAGACCCTTTAAAGTAATACTGCGTGGTACCCATCCCATGGGTCCCAAATCTCCAGGTTCAAGGGCATCTTCCTACATCGAAAACATGCATGAGAAACCCAGAAGATGGTACACCGTGTGATTTTGAAAGGTTTCTAAAACGCACCCAATTTCTCATCACCTTGTGCTCGGGTTCGCCTTTCCAGCTACTTTACTAGCAATCTCCCTACTTGGAGAATCAGCACCTTTAAGCTCCTGTTCCCTACAGGTTGCAATTTGTCCTGAGGATGAACGGGAAGAGGGGCAACCAATGAGAGACTAGATCTAGGTGTTGGGACAGGCACAGGTCACTCTATTTTCCCATCAGGAAGAAGAATTAACCACAGGCTCTGCCTGCCTCCAGGAACCAGAATATGGCCTGAGGCAATCCCGCGCTTTTGCGGCCAGCTCCCAAAAAAGCGAGTTGAAAAATGGAGCTCAGGGACACTGCAATTCACAAACCCGCAGAGTTATAAATGATAACTCTCATCCACAGATATATTGAGGGAAGGCAACGAAGAGGATTTGAAAGCAAGGCAGAATTGCAGGAAAGAGATTTCAGGAGGTAGATTCGAATCGCCTTTAAAGCACATGAAAAGCGGCAAAACGTCGACAATGATGCCCTTGGCCAAAAAGGGCGTATGCGTTTTTTCCTGAATATATTCAGGAAAAAACGCATACGCCCTTTTTGGCCAACCAAGCAACCTGGAAAGGCAAATCAGCGCTACAAAGAAGTCTCGCTTCCCATCGGTCAAAAGGGCCATGCTGCAAAAAGTGTCAAAACCAGAAATGCAGTACAGGCCATGGAGAAATGGCAGCCTTGCTACGCTGATGGGCGGGATGTAAATTGCCAACAGCCACTCTGGAGAATTGTACGGTGTGTCCTGAAACATCGAAAAAACACAGCTTAGGGAGCATAGGGCACGTCCACTCATGGGCGTATAAATTGGGAAAACTGAAAATCAGCGAGACACAGGCACCCCAATGTTTAGGGCTGCTATGTTGACAAGAACCTCCACTTCATGACACCTTAAATATCCCAGGAAAGAGAAAAATGGATAAAGAAGTTGTGGTCCTTATGTACAAAGGAATATCACTCAGACATGAAATCAATGTCATAAGGCTAGTAGAAGCAAGATGAGTGGATTTAGGTATGACGATTCTAAGTGAAATAAGTGACACAGAAAAAGACACTTATCATAAGCTATCACTTATAGAGGGAATGTAAAAACCGCTACACTTGAACTGAATTACAAAACAGAACAGAGTCACACGTTTAGAAAACACACTATGGCTGCTTAACGGGAAAGGTGAGGTGGGGTGATGCATAAAACAAGGGGTTCAAATTCGCTCAGATACCGTTCCATACACCCAATATGTAATAGACAAGACCTACTCCTTGCTCAGTGAACTGGACTCAACACCCCCTATTCACCGCACAAGAATATAGGTGACTAGTAAGAATCTTAAAACCTATGTATTGATATATGTCTGGAAGTGAGTCAAGTGGGTGTAAAGCCGCATAAACACAGCCGTGAAAAGCAGCTAAACCCCATTATAAAAATAAATTACTTTTAAAAACCCGTAAAACAAAGACAGTGAAAGAGAGAGAAATTCTTACAAAATTCGTTCAGAGGCTGTGATGCAACCTGGATTGACCATATCTACACGCACAACTGGATGAGACATAAGGGTGGACACTCTTGCGGCTGAAACGTTGGGTTAGGTTGGGTGAGCAAATGCAGACCCTTTAAAGTAATACCGCGTGGTACCCATTCCATGGGTCACAAGTCTCCAGGTTCAAGGGCATCTTCCTACATCGAAAACATGCATGAGAAACTCAGAAGATGGTACACCGTGTGATTTTGAAAGGTTTCTAAAACGCACCTCATTTCTCATCTCCTTGTGCTCGGATTCGCCATTCCAGCTACTTTACTAGCAATCTCCCTACTTGGAGAATCAGCACCTTTAACCTCCTCTTCCGTACAGGTTGCAATTTGTCCTGAGGATGAACTGGAAGAGGGGCAACCAATGAGAGACTAGATCTAGGTGTTGGGACAGGCACAGGTCACTCTAATTTGCCATTAGGAAGAAGAATTAACCACAGGCTCAGCCTGCCGCCCCGAAGCACAATAGGGCCTGAGGCAATCCCGTGCTTTTGCGGCCAGCTCCCAAAAAAGCGAGTTGAAAAATGGAGCTCAGGGACACTGCAATTCACAAACCCGCAGAGTTATAAATGATAACTCTCATCCACAGATATATTGAGGGAAGGCAACGAAGAGGATTTGAAAGCAAGGCAGAATTGCAGGAAAGAGATTTCAGGAGATAGATTCGAATCGCCTTTAAAGCACATGAAAAGCGGCAAAACGTCGACAATGATGCCCTTGGCCAAAAAGGGCGTATGCGTTTTTTCCTGAATATATTCAGGAAAAAACGCATACGCCCTTTTTGGCCAACCAAGCAACCTGGAAAGGCAAATCAGCGCTACAAAGAAGTCTCGCTTCCCATCGGTCAAAAGGGCCATGCTGCAAAAAGTGTCAAAACCAGAAATGCAGGACAGGCCATGGAGAAATGGCAGCCTTGCTACGCTGATGGGCGGGATGTAAATTGCCAACAGCCACTCTGGAGAAGTGTACGGTGTGTCCTGAAACATCGAAAAAACACAGCTTAGGGAGCATAGGGCACGTCCACTCATGGGCGTATAAATTGGGAAAACTAAAAATCAGCAAGACACAGGCACCCCAATGTTTAGGGCTGCTATGTTGACAAGAACCTCCACTTCATGACACCTTAAATATCCCAGGAAAGAGAAAAATGGATAAAGAAGTTGTGGTCCTTATGTACAAAGGAATATCACTCAGACATGAAATCAATGTCATAAGGCTAGTAGAAGCAAGATGAGTGGATTTAGGTATGACGATTCTAAGTGAAATAAGTGACACAGAAAAAGACACTTATCATAAGCTATCACTTATAGAGGGAATGTAAAAACCGCTACACCTGAACTGAATTACAAAACAGAACAGAGTCACACGTTTAGAAAACACACTATGGCTGCTTAACGGGAAAGGTGAGGTGGGGTGATGCATAAAACAAGGGTTTCAAATTCGCTCAGATACCGTTCCATACACCCAATATGTAATAGACAAGACCTACTCCTTGCTCAGTGAACTGGACTCAACACCCCCTATTCACCGCACAAGAATATATGTGACTAGTAAGAATCTTAAAACCTATGTATTGATATCTGTCTGGAAGTGAGTCAAGTGGGTGTAAAGCCGCATAAACACAGCCGTGAAAAGCAGCTAAACCCCATTATAAAAATAAATTACTTTTAAAAACCCGTAAAACAAAGATAGTGAAAGAGAGAGAAATTCTTACAAAATTCGTTCAGAGGCTGTGATGCAACCTGGATTGACCATATCTAGACCCACAGCTGGATGAGACATAAGGGTGGACACTCTTGGGGCTTAGAGGTTGGGTGAGGTTGGGTGAGCAAACGCAGACCCTTTAAAGTAATAGTGTGTGGTACCCATCCCATGGGTCCCAAATCTCCAGGTTCAAGGGCATCTTCCTACATCGAAAACATGCATGAGAAACCCAGAAGATGGTACACCGTGTGATTTTGAAAGGTTTCTAAAACACACCCCATTTCTCATCTCCTTGTGCTCGGGTTCGCATTTCCAGCTACTTTACTAGCAATCTCCCTACTTGGAGAATCAGCACCTTTAAGCTCCTGTTCCCTACAGGTTGCAATTTGTCCTGAGGATGAACGGGAAGAGGGGCAACCAATGAGAGACTACATCTAGGTGTTGGGACAGGCACAGGTCACTCTATTTCCCCATCAGGAAGAAGAATTAAACACAGGCTCAGCCTGCCGCCGGGAACCAGAAGAGGGCCTGAGGCAATCCCGCGCTTTTGCGGCCAGCTCCCAAAAAAGCGAGTTGAAAAATGGAGCTCAGGGACACAGCAATTCACAAACCCGCAGAGTTATAAATAACTCTCATCCACAGATATATTGAGGGAAGGCAACGAAGAGGAATTCAAAGCAAGGCAGAATTGCAGGAAACAGATTTCAGGAGGTAGATCCGAATCGCCTTTAAAGCACATGAAAAGCGGCAAAACTTCGACAATGATGCCCTTGGCCCAAAAGGGCGTATGCGTTTTTTCCTGAATATATTCAGGAAAAAACGCATACGCCCTTTTTGGCCAACCAAGCAACCTGGAAAGGCAAATCAGCGCTACAAAGAAGTCTCGCTTCCCATCGGTCAAAAGGGCCATGCTGCAAAAATGTCAAAACCAGAAATGCAGTACAGGCCATGGAGAAATGGCAGCCTTGCTACGCTGATGGGCGGGATGTACATTGCCAAAAGCCACACTGGAGAAGTGTACAGTGTGTCCTGAAACGTCGAAAAAACACAGCTTAGGGAGCATAGGGCACGTCCACTCATGGGCATATAAATTGGGAAAACTAAAAATCAGCAAGACACAGGCACCCCAATGTTTAGGGCTGCTATGTTGACAAGAACCTCCACTTCATGACACCTTAAATATCCCAGGAAAGAGAAAAATGGATAAAGAAGTTGTGGTCCTTATGTACAAAGGAATATCCCTCAGACATGAAATCAATGTCATAAGGCTAGTAGAAGCAAGATGAGTGGATTTAGGTATGACGATTCTAAGTGAAATAAGTGACACAGAAAAAGACACTTATCTTAAGCTATCACTTATAGAGGGAATGTAAAAACCGCTACACCTGAACTGAATTACAAAACAGAACAGAGTCACACGTTTAGAAAACACACTATGGCTGCTTAACGGGAAAGGTGAGGTGGGGTGATGCATAAAACAAGGGCTTCAAATTCGCTCAGATACTGTTCCATACACCCAATATGTAATAGACAAGACCTACTCCTTGCTCAGTGAACTGGACTCAACACCCCCTATTCACCGCACAAGAATATATGTGACTAGTAAGAATCTTAAAACCTATGTATTGATATCTGTCTGGAAGTGAGTCAAGTGGGTGTAAAGCCGCATAAACACAGCCGTGAAAAGCAGCTAAACCCCATTATAAAATAAATTACTTTTAAAAACCCGTAAAACAAAGACAGTGAAAGAGAGAGAAATTCTTACAAAATTCGTTCAGGGGCTGTGATGCAACCTGTATTGACCATATCTAGACCCACACCTGGATGAGACATAAGGGTGGACACTCTTGGGGCTGAGAGGTTGGGTGAGGTTGGGTGAGCAAACTCAGACCCTTTTAAGTAATACTGCGTGGTACCCATCCCATGGGTCCCAAATCTCCAGGTTCAAGGGCATCTTCCTACATCGAAAACATGCATGAGAAACCCAGAAGATGGTACACCGTGTGATTTTGAAAGGTTTCTAAAACGCACCCCATTTCTCATCTACTTGTGCTAGGGTTCGCCTTTCCAGCTACTTTACTAGCAATCTCCCTACTTGGAGAATCAGCACCTTTAAGCTCCTGTTCCCTACAGGTTGCAATTTGTCCTGAAGATGAACGGGAAGAGGGGCAACCAATGAGAGACTAGATCTAGGTGTTGGGACAGGCACAGGTCACTCTATTTTCCCATCAGGAAGAAGAATTAACCACAGGCTCAGCCTGCCTCCAGGAACCAGAATAGGGCCTGAGGCAATCTCGCGCTTTTGTGGCCAGCTCCCAAAAAAGCGAGTTGAAAAATGGAGCTCAGGGACACTGCAATTCACAAACCCGCAGAGTTATAAATGATAACTCTCATCCACAGATATATTGAGGGAAGGCAACGAAGAGGATTTGAAAGCAAGGCAGAATTGCAGGAAAGAGATTTCAGGAGGTAGATTCGAATCGCCTTTAAAGCACATGAAAAGCGGCAAAACGTCGACAATGATGCCCTTGGCCAAAAAGGGCGTATGCGTTTTTTCCTGAATATATTCAGGAAAAAACGCATACGCCCTTTTTGGCCAACCAAGCAACCTGGAAAGGCAAATCAGCGCTACAAAGATGTCTCGCTTCCCATCGGTCAAAAGGGCCATGCTGCAAAAAGTGTCAAAACCAGAAATGCAGTACTGGCCATGGAGAAATGGCAGCCTTGCTACGCTGATGGGCGGGATGTAAATTGCCAACAGCCACTCTGGAGAAGTGTACGGTGTGTCCTGAAACATCGAAAAAACACAGCTTAGGGAGCATAGGGCACGTCCACTCATGGGCGTATAAATTGGGAAAACTAAAAATCAGCAAGACACAGGCACCCCAATGTTTAGGGCTGCTATGTTGACAAGAACCTCCACTTCATGACACCTTAAATATCCCAGGAAAGAGAAAAATGGATAAAGAAGTTGTGGTCCTTATGTACAAAGGAATATCACTCAGACATGAAATCAATGTCATAAGGCTAGTAGAAGCAAGATGAGTGGATTTAGGTATGACGATTCTAAGTGAAATAAGTGACACAGAAAAAGACACTTATCATAAGCTATCACTTATAGAGGGAATGTAAAAACCGCTACACCTGAACTGAATTACAAAACAGATCAGAGTCACACGTTTAGAAAACACACTATGGCTGCTTAACGGGAAAGGTGAGGTGGGGTGATGCATAAAACAAGGGTTTCAAATTCGCTCAGATACCGTTCCATACACCCAATATGTAATAGACAAGACCTACTCCATGCTCAGTGAACTGGACTCAACACCCCCTATTCACCGCACAAGAATATATGTGACTAGTAAGAATCTTAAAACCTATGTATTGATATCTGTCTGGAAGTGAGTCAAGTGGGTGTAAAGCCGCATAAACACAGCCGTGAAAAGCAGCTAAACCCCATTATAAAATAAATTACTTTTAAAAACCCGTAAAACAAAGACAGTGAAAGAGAGAGAAATTCTTACAAAATTCGTTCAGAGGCTGTGATGCAACCTGGATTGACCATATCTAGACCCACAGCTGGATGAGACATAAGGGTGGACACTCTTGGGGCTTAGAGGTTGGGTGAGGTTGGGTGAGCAAACGCAGACCCTTTAAAGTAATACTGTGTGGTACCCATCCCATGGGTCCCAAATCTCCAGGTTCAAGGGCATCTTCCTACATCGAAAACATGCATGAGAAACCCAGAAGATGGTACACCGTGTGATTTTGAAAGGTTTCTAAAACGCACCCAATTTCTCATCACCTTGTGCTCGGGTTCGCCTTTCCAGCTACTTTACTAGCAATCTCCCTACTTGGAGAATCAGCACCTTTAAGCTCCTGTTCCCTACAGGTTGCAATTTGTCCTGAGGATGAACGGGAAGAGGGGCAACCAATGAGAGACTAGATCTAGGTGTTGGGACAGGCACAGGTCACTCTATTTTCCCATCAGGAAGAAGAATTAACCACAGGCTCTGCCTGCCTCCAGGAACCAGAATAGGGCCTGAGGCAATCCCGCGCTTTTGCGGCCAGCTCCCAAAAAAGCGAGTTGAAAAATGGAGCTCAGGGACACTGCAATTCACAAACCCGCAGAGTTATAAATGATAACTCTCATCCACAGATATATTGAGGGAAGGCAACGAAGAGGATTTGAAAGCAAGGCAGAATTGCAGGAAAGAGATTTCAGCAGGTAGATTCGAATCGCCTTTAAAGCACATGAAAAGCGGCAAAACGTCGACAATGATGCCCTTGGCCAAAAAGGGCGTATGCGTTTTTTCCTGAATATATTCAGGAAAAAACGCATACGCCCTTTTTGGCCAACCAAGCAACCTGGAAAGGCAAATCAGCGCTACAAAGACGTCTCGCTTCCCATCGGTCAAAAGGGCCATGGTGCAAAAAGTGTCAAAACCAGAAATGCAGTACAGGCCATGGAGAAATGGCAGCCTTGCTACGCTGATGGGCGGGATGTAAATTGCCAACAGCCACTCTGGAGAAGTGTACGGTGTGTCCTGAAACATCGAAAAAACACAGCTTAGGGAGCATAGGGCACGTCCACTCATGGGCGTATAAATTGGGAAAACTGAAAATCAGCGAGACACAGGCACCCCAATGTTTAGGGCTGCTATGTTGACAAGAACCTCCACTTCATGACACCTTAAATATCCCAGGAAAGAGAAAAATGGATAAAGAAGTCGTGGTCCTTATGTACAAAGGAATATCACTCAGACATGAAATCAATGTCATAAGGCTAGTAGAAGCAAGATGAGTGGATTTAGGTATGACGATTCTAAGTGAAATAAGTGACACAGAAAAAGACACTTATCATAAGCTATCACTTATAGAGGGAATGTAAAAACCGCTACACCTGAACTGAATTACAAAACAGAACAGAGTCACACGTTTAGAAAACACACTATGGCTGCTTAACGGGAAAGGTGAGGTGGGGTGATGCATAAAACAAGGGTTTCAAATTCGCTCAGATACCGTTCCATACACCCAATATGTAATAGACAATACCTACTCCTTGCTCAGTGAACTGGACTCAACACCCCCTATTCACCGCACAAGAATATATGTGACTAGTAAGAATCTTAAAACCTATGTATTGATATGTCTCTGGAAGTGTGTCAAGTGGGTGTAAAGCTGCATAAACACAGCCGTGAAAAGTAGCTAAACCCCATTATAAAAATAAATTACTTTTAAAAACCCGTAAAACAAAGACAGTGAAAGAGAGAGAAATTCTTACAAAATTCGTTCAGAGGCTGTGATGCAACCTGGACTGACCATATCTAGACCCACAGCTGGATGAGACATAAGGGTGGACACTCTTGGGGCTTAGAGGTTGGGTGAGGTTGGGTGAGCAAACGCAGACCCTATAAAGTAATACTGTGTGGTACCCATCCCATGGGTCCCAAATCTCCAGGTTCAAGGGCATCTTCCTACATCGAAAACATGCATGAGAAACCCAGAAGATGGTACACCGTGTGATTTTGAAAGGTTTCTAAAACGCACCCAATTTCTCATCACCTTGTGCTCGGGTTCGCCTTTCCAGCTACTTTACTAGCAATCTCCCTACTTGGAGAATCAGCACCTTTAAGCTCCTGTTCCCTACAGGTTGCAATTTGTCCTGAGGATGAACGGGAAGAGGGGCAACCAATGAGAGACTAGATCTAGGTGTTGGGACAGGCACAGGTCACTCTATTTTCCCATCAGGAAGAAGAATTAACCACAGGCTCTGCCTGCCTGCAGGAACCAGAATATGGCCTGAGGCAATCCCGCGCTTTTGCGGCCAGCTCCCAAAAAAGCGAGTTGAAAAATGGAGCTCAGGGACACTGCAATTCACAAACCCGCAGAGTTATAAATGATAACTCTCATCCACAGATATATTGAGGGAAGGCAACGAAGAGGATTTGAAAGCAAGGCAGAATTGCAGGAAAGAGATTTCAGGAGGTAGATTCGAATCGCCTTTAAAGCACATGAAAAGCGGCAAAACGTCGACAATGATGCCCTTGGCCAAAAAGGGCGTATGCGTTTTTTCCTGAATATATTCAGGAAAAAACGCATACGCCCTTTTTGGCCAACCAAGCAACCTGGAAAGGCAAATCAGCGCTACAAAGACGTCTCGCTTCCCATCGGTCAAAAGGGCCATGGTGCAAAAAGTGTCAAAACCAGAAATGCAGTACAGGCCATGGAGAAATGGCAGCCTTGCTACGCTGATGGGCGGGATGTAAATTGCCAACAGCCACTCTGGAGAAGTGTACGGTGTGTCCTGAAACATCGAAAAAACACAGCTTAGGGAGCATAGGGCACGTCCACTCATGGGCGTATAAATTGGGAAAACTGAAAATCAGCGAGACACAGGCACCCCAATGTTTAGGGCTGCTATGTTGACAAGAACCTCCACTTCATGACACCTTAAATATCCCAGGAAAGAGAAAAATGGATAAAGAAGTTGTGGTCCTTATGTACAAAGGAATATCACTCAGACATGAAATCAATGTCATAAGGCTAGTAGAAGCAAGATGAGTGGATTTAGGTATGACGATTCTAAGTGAAATAAGTGACACAGAAAAAGACACTTATCATAAGCTATCACTTATAGAGGGAATGTAAAAACCGCTACACCTGAACTGAATTACAAAACAGAACAGAGTCACACGTTTAGAAAACACACTATGGCTGCTTAACGGGAAAGGTGAGGTGGGGTGATGCATAAAACAAGGGTTTCAAATTCGCTCAGATACCGTTCCATACACCCAATATGTAATAGACAAGACCTACTCCTTGCTCAGTGAACTGGACTCAACACCCCCTATTCACCGCACAAGAATATATGTGACTAGTAAGAATCTTAAAACCTATGTATTGATATCTGTCTGGAAGTGTGTCAAGTGGGTGTAAAGCTGCATAAACACAGCCGTGAAAAGCAGCTAAACCCCATTATAAAAATAAATTACTTTTAAAAACCCGTAAAACAAAGACAGTGAAAGAGAGAGAAATTCTTACAAAATTCGTTCAGAGGCTGTGATGCAACCTGGACTGACCATATCTAGACCCACAGCTGGATGAGACATAAGGGTGGACACTCTTGGGGCTTAGAGGTTGGGTGAGGTTGGGTGAGCAAACTCAGACCCTTTTAAGTAATACTGCGTGGTACCCATCCCATGGGTCCCAAATCTCCAGGTTCAAGGGCATCTTCCTACATCGAAAACATGCATGAGAAACCCAGAAGATGGTACACCGTGTGATTTTGAAAGGTTTCTAAAACGCACCCCATTTCTCATCTACTTGTGCTAGGGTTCGCCTTTCCAGCTACTTTACTAGCAATCTCCCTACTTGGAGAATCAGCACCTTTAAGCTCCTGTTCCCTACAGGTTGCAATTTGTCCTGAAGATGAACGGGAAGAGGGGCAACCAATGAGAGACTAGATCTAGGTGTTGGGACAGGCACAGGTCACTCTATTTTCCCATCAGGAAGAAGAATTAACCACAGGCTCAGCCTGCCTCCAGGAACCAGAATAGGGCCTGAGGCAATCTCGCGCTTTTGTGGCCAGCTCCCAAAAAAGCGAGTTGAAAAATGGAGCTCAGGGACACTGCAATTCACAAACCCGCAGAGTTATAAATGATAACTCTCATCCACAGATATATTGAGGGAAGGCAACGAAGAGGATTTGAAAGCAAGGCAGAATTGCAGGAAAGAGATTTCAGGAGGTAGATTCGAATCGCCTTTAAAGCACATGAAAAGCGGCAAAACGTCGACAATGATGCCCTTGGCCAAAAAGGGCGTATGCGTTTTTTCCTGAATATATTCAGGAAAAAACGCATACGCCCTTTTTGGCCAACCAAGCAACCTGGAAAGGCAAATCAGCGCTACAAAGATGTCTCGCTTCCCATCGGTCAAAAGGGCCATGCTGCAAAAAGTGTCAAAACCAGAAATGCAGTACTGGCCATGGAGAAATGGCAGCCTTGCTACGCTGATGGGCGGGATGTAAATTGCCAACAGCCACTCTGGAGAAGTGTACGGTGTGTCCTGAAACATCGAAAAAACACAGCTTAGGGAGCATAGGGCACGTCCACTCATGGGCGTATAAATTGGGAAAACTAAAAATCAGCAAGACACAGGCACCCCAATGTTTAGGGCTGCTATGTTGACAAGAACCTCCACTTCATGACACCTTAAATATCCCAGGAAAGAGAAAAATGGATAAAGAAGTTGTGGTCCTTATGTACAAAGGAATATCACTCAGACATGAAATCAATGTCATAAGGCTAGTAGAAGCAAGATGAGTGGATTTAGGTATGACGATTCTAAGTGAAATAAGTGACACAGAAAAAGACACTTATCATAAGCTATCACTTATAGAGGGAATGTAAAAACCGCTACACCTGAACTGAATTACAAAACAGATCAGAGTCACACGTTTAGAAAACACACTATGGCTGCTTAACGGGAAAGGTGAGGTGGGGTGATGCATAAAACAAGGGTTTCAAATTCGCTCAGATACCGTTCCATACACCCAATATGTAATAGACAAGACCTACTCCATGCTCAGTGAACTGGACTCAACACCCCCTATTCACCGCACAAGAATATATGTGACTAGTAAGAATCTTAAAACCTATGTATTGATATCTGTCTGGAAGTGAGTCAAGTGGGTGTAAAGCCGCATAAACACAGCCGTGAAAAGCAGCTAAACCCCATTATAAAATAAATTACTTTTAAAAACCCGTAAAACAAAGACAGTGAAAGAGAGAGAAATTCTTACAAAATTCGTTCAGAGGCTGTGATGCAACCTGGATTGACCATATCTAGACCCACAGCTGGATGAGACATAAGGGTGGACACTCTTGGGGCTTAGAGGTTGGGTGAGGTTGGGTGAGCAAACGCAGACCCTTTAAAGTAATACTGTGTGGTACCCATCCCATGGGTCCCAAATCTCCAGGTTCAAGGGCATCTTCCTACATCGAAAACATGCATGAGAAACCCAGAAGATGGTACACCGTGTGATTTTGAAAGGTTTCTAAAACGCACCCAATTTCTCATCACCTTGTGCTCGGGTTCGCCTTTCCAGCTACTTTACTAGCAATCTCCCTACTTGGAGAATCAGCACCTTTAAGCTCCTGTTCCCTACAGGTTGCAATTTGTCCTGAGGATGAACGGGAAGAGGGGCAACCAATGAGAGACTAGATCTAGGTGTTGGGACAGGCACAGGTCACTCTATTTTCCCATCAGGAAGAAGAATTAACCACAGGCTCTGCCTGCCTCCAGGAACCAGAATAGGGCCTGAGGCAATCCCGCGCTTTTGCGGCCAGCTCCCAAAAAAGCGAGTTGAAAAATGGAGCTCAGGGACACTGCAATTCACAAACCCGCAGAGTTATAAATGATAACTCTCATCCACAGATATATTGAGGGAAGGCAACGAAGAGGATTTGAAAGCAAGGCAGAATTGCAGGAAAGAGATTTCAGCAGGTAGATTCGAATCGCCTTTAAAGCACATGAAAAGCGGCAAAACGTCGACAATGATGCCCTTGGCCAAAAAGGGCGTATGCGTTTTTTCCTGAATATATTCAGGAAAAAACGCATACGCCCTTTTTGGCCAACCAAGCAACCTGGAAAGGCAAATCAGCGCTACAAAGACGTCTCGCTTCCCATCGGTCAAAAGGGCCATGGTGCAAAAAGTGTCAAAACCAGAAATGCAGTACAGGCCATGGAGAAATGGCAGCCTTGCTACGCTGATGGGCGGGATGTAAATTGCCAACAGCCACTCTGGAGAAGTGTACGGTGTGTCCTGAAACATCGAAAAAACACAGCTTAGGGAGCATAGGGCACGTCCACTCATGGGCGTATAAATTGGGAAAACTGAAAATCAGCGAGACACAGGCACCCCAATGTTTAGGGCTGCTATGTTGACAAGAACCTCCACTTCATGACACCTTAAATATCCCAGGAAAGAGAAAAATGGATAAAGAAGTCGTGGTCCTTATGTACAAAGGAATATCACTCAGACATGAAATCAATGTCATAAGGCTAGTAGAAGCAAGATGAGTGGATTTAGGTATGACGATTCTAAGTGAAATAAGTGACACAGAAAAAGACACTTATCATAAGCTATCACTTATAGAGGGAATGTAAAAACCGCTACACCTGAACTGAATTACAAAACAGAACAGAGTCACACGTTTAGAAAACACACTATGGCTGCTTAACGGGAAAGGTGAGGTGGGGTGATGCATAAAACAAGGGTTTCAAATTCGCTCAGATACCGTTCCATACACCCAATATGTAATAGACAATACCTACTCCTTGCTCAGTGAACTGGACTCAACACCCCCTATTCACCGCACAAGAATATATGTGACTAGTAAGAATCTTAAAACCTATGTATTGATATGTCTCTGGAAGTGTGTCAAGTGGGTGTAAAGCTGCATAAACACAGCCGTGAAAAGTAGCTAAACCCCATTATAAAAATAAATTACTTTTAAAAACCCGTAAAACAAAGACAGTGAAAGAGAGAGAAATTCTTACAAAATTCGTTCAGAGGCTGTGATGCAACCTGGACTGACCATATCTAGACCCACAGCTGGATGAGACATAAGGGTGGACACTCTTGGGGCTTAGAGGTTGGGTGAGGTTGGGTGAGCAAACGCAGACCCTATAAAGTAATACTGTGTGGTACCCATCCCATGGGTCCCAAATCTCCAGGTTCAAGGGCATCTTCCTACATCGAAAACATGCATGAGAAACCCAGAAGATGGTACACCGTGTGATTTTGAAAGGTTTCTAAAACGCACCCAATTTCTCATCACCTTGTGCTCGGGTTCGCCTTTCCAGCTACTTTACTAGCAATCTCCCTACTTGGAGAATCAGCACCTTTAAGCTCCTGTTCCCTACAGGTTGCAATTTGTCCTGAGGATGAACGGGAAGAGGGGCAACCAATGAGAGACTAGATCTAGGTGTTGGGACAGGCACAGGTCACTCTATTTTCCCATCAGGAAGAAGAATTAACCACAGGCTCTGCCTGCCTGCAGGAACCAGAATATGGCCTGAGGCAATCCCGCGCTTTTGCGGCCAGCTCCCAAAAAAGCGAGTTGAAAAATGGAGCTCAGGGACACTGCAATTCACAAACCCGCAGAGTTATAAATGATAACTCTCATCCACAGATATATTGAGGGAAGGCAACGAAGAGGATTTGAAAGCAAGGCAGAATTGCAGGAAAGAGATTTCAGGAGGTAGATTCGAATCGCCTTTAAAGCACATGAAAAGCGGCAAAACGTCGACAATGATGCCCTTGGCCAAAAAGGGCGTATGCGTTTTTTCCTGAATATATTCAGGAAAAAACGCATACGCCCTTTTTGGCCAACCAAGCAACCTGGAAAGGCAAATCAGCGCTACAAAGACGTCTCGCTTCCCATCGGTCAAAAGGGCCATGGTGCAAAAAGTGTCAAAACCAGAAATGCAGTACAGGCCATGGAGAAATGGCAGCCTTGCTACGCTGATGGGCGGGATGTAAATTGCCAACAGCCACTCTGGAGAAGTGTACGGTGTGTCCTGAAACATCGAAAAAACACAGCTTAGGGAGCATAGGGCACGTCCACTCATGGGCGTATAAATTGGGAAAACTGAAAATCAGCGAGACACAGGCACCCCAATGTTTAGGGCTGCTATGTTGACAAGAACCTCCACTTCATGACACCTTAAATATCCCAGGAAAGAGAAAAATGGATAAAGAAGTTGTGGTCCTTATGTACAAAGGAATATCACTCAGACATGAAATCAATGTCATAAGGCTAGTAGAAGCAAGATGAGTGGATTTAGGTATGACGATTCTAAGTGAAATAAGTGACACAGAAAAAGACACTTATCATAAGCTATCACTTATAGAGGGAATGTAAAAACCGCTACACCTGAACTGAATTACAAAACAGAACAGAGTCACACGTTTAGAAAACACACTATGGCTGCTTAACGGGAAAGGTGAGGTGGGGTGATGCATAAAACAAGGGTTTCAAATTCGCTCAGATACCGTTCCATACACCCAATATGTAATAGACAAGACCTACTCCTTGCTCAGTGAACTGGACTCAACACCCCCTATTCACCGCACAAGAATATATGTGACTAGTAAGAATCTTAAAACCTATGTATTGATATCTGTCTGGAAGTGTGTCAAGTGGGTGTAAAGCTGCATAAACACAGCCGTGAAAAGCAGCTAAACCCCATTATAAAAATAAATTACTTTTAAAAACCCGTAAAACAAAGACAGTGAAAGAGAGAGAAATTCTTACAAAATTCGTTCAGAGGCTGTGATGCAACCTGGACTGACCATATCTAGACCCACAGCTGGATGAGACATAAGGGTGGACACTCTTGGGGCTTAGAGGTTGGGTGAGGTTGGGTGAGCAAACGCAGACCCTTTAAAGTAATACTGTGTGGTACCCATCCCATGGGTCCCAAATCTCCAGGTTCAAGGGCATCTTCCTACATCGAAAACATGCATGAGAATCCCAGAAGATGGTACACCGTGTGATTTTGAAAGGTTTCTAAAACGCACCCAATTTCTCATCACCTTGTGCTCGGGTTCGCCTTTCCAGCTACTTTACTAGCAATCTCCCTACTTGGAGAATCAGCACCTTTAAGCTCCTGTTCCCTACAGGTTGCAATTTGTCCTGAGGATGAACGGGAAGAGGGGCAACCAATGAGAGACTAGATCTAGGTGTTGGGACAGGCACAGGTCACTCTATTTTCCCATCAGGAAGAAGAATTAACCACAGGCTCTGCCTGCCTCCAGGAACCAGAATAGGGCCTGAGGCAATCCCGCGCTTTTGCGGCCATCTCCCAAAAAAGCGAGTTGAAAAATGGAGCTCAGGGACACTGCAATTCACAAACCCGCAGAGTTATAAATGATAACTCTCATCCACAGATATATTGAGGGAAGGCAACGAAGAGGATTTGAAAGCAAGGCAGAATTGCAGGAAAGAGATTTCAGGAGGTAGATTCGAATCGCCTTTAAAGCACATGAAAAGCGGCAAAACGTCGACAATGATGCCCTTGGCCAAAAAGGGCGTATGCGTTTTTTCCTGAACATATTCAGGAAAAAACGCATACGCCCTTTTTGGCCAACCAAGCAACCTGGAAAGGCAAATCAGCGCTACAAAGACGTCTCGCTTCCCATCGGTCAAAAGGGCCATGGTGCAAAAAGTGTCAAAACCAGAAATGCAGTACAGGCCATGGAGAAATGGCAGCCTTGCTACGCTGATGGGCGGGATGTAAATTGCCAACAGCCACTCTGGAGAAGTGTACGGTGTGTCCTGAAACATCGAAAAAACACAGCTTAGGGAGCATAGGGCACGTCCACTCATGGGCGTATAAATTGGGAAAACTGAAAATCAGCGAGACACAGGCACCCCAATGTTTAGGGCTGCTATGTTGACAAGAACCTCCACTTCATGACACCTTAAATATCCCAGGAAAGAGAAAAATGGATAAAGAAGTTGTGGTCCTTATGTACAAAGGAATATCACTCAGACATGAAATCAATGTCATAAGGCTAGTAGAAGCAAGATGAGTGGATTTAGGTATGACGATTCTAAGTGAAATAAGTGACACAGAAAAAGACACTTATCATAAGCTATCACTTATAGAGGGAATGTAAAAACCGCTACACCTGAACTGAATTACAAAACAGAACAGAGTCACACGTTTAGAAAACACACTATGGCTGCTTAACGGGAAAGGTGAGGTGGGGTGATGCATAAAATAAGGGTTTCAAATTCGCTCAGATACCGTTCCATACACCCAATATGTAATAGACAAGACCTACTCCTTGCTCAGTGAACTGGACTCAACACCCCCTATTCACCGCACAAGAATATATGTGACTAGTAAGAATCTTAAAACCTATGTATTGATATCTGTCTGGAAGTGAGTCAAGTGGGTGTAAAGCCTCATAAACACAGCCGTGAAAAGCAGCTAAACCCCATTATAAAAATAAATTACTTTTAAAAACCCGTAAAACAAAGACAGTGAAAGAGAGAGAAATTCTTACAAAATTCGTTCAGAGGCTGTGATGCAACCTGGACTGACCATATCTAGACCCACAGCTGGATGAGACATAAGGGTGGACACTCTTGGGGCTTAGAGGTTGGGTGAGGTTGGGTGAGCAAACGCAGACCCTTTAAAGTAATACTGTGTGGTACCCATCCCATGGGTCCCAAATCTCCAGGTTCAAGGGCATCTTCCTACATCGAAAACATGCATGAGAAACCCAGAAGATGGTACACCGTGTGATTTTGAAAGGTTTCTAAAACGCACCCAATTTCTCATCACCTTGTGCTCGGGTTCGCCTTTCCAGCTACTTTACTAGCAATCTCCCTACTTGGAGAATCAGCACCTTTAAGCTCCTGTTCCCTACAGGTTGCAATTTGTCCTGAGGATGAACGGGAAGAGGGGCAACCAATGAGAGACTAGATCTAGGTGTTGGGACAGGCACAGGTCACTCTATTTTCCCATCAGGAAGAAGAATTAACCACAGGCTCTGCCTGCCTCCAGGAACCAGAATAGGGCCTGAGGCAATCCCGCGCTTTTGCGGCCAGCTCCCAAAAAAGCGAGTTGAAAAATGGAGCTCAGGGACACTGCAATTCACAAACCCGCAGAGTTATAAATGATAACTCTCATCCACAGATATATTGAGGGAAGGCAACGAAGAGGATTTGAAAGCAAGGCAGAATTGCAGGAAAGAGATTTCAGGAGGTAGATTCGAATCGCCTTTAAAGCACATGAAAAGCGGCAAAACGTCGACAATGATGCCCTTGGCCAAAAAGGGCGTATGCGTTTTTTCCTGAATATATTCAGGAAAAAACGCATACGCCCTTTTTGGCCAACCAAGCAACCTGGAAAGGCAAATCAGCGCTACAAAGACGTCTCGCTTCCCATCGGTCAAAAGGGCCATGGTGCAAAAAGTGTCAAAACCAGAAATGCAGTACAGGCCATGGAGAAATGGTAGCCTTGCTACGCTGATGGGCGGGATGTAAATTGCCAACAGCCACTCTGGAGAAGTGTACGGTGTGTCCTGAAACATCGAAAAAACACAGCTTAGGGAGCATAGGGCACGTCCACTCATGGGCGTATAAATTGGGAAAACTGAAAATCAGCGAGACACAGGCACCCCAATGTTTAGGGCTGCTATGTTGACAAGAACCTCCACTTCATGACACCTTAAATATCCCAGGAAAGAGAAAAATGGATAAAGAAGTTGTGGTCCTTATGTACAAAGGAATATCACTCAGACATGAAATCAATGTCATAAGGCTAGTAGAAGCAAGATGAGTGGATTTAGGTATGACGATTCTAAGTGAAATAAGTGACACAGAAAAAGACACTTATCATAAGCTATCACTTATAGAGGGAATGTAAAAACCGCTACACCTGAACTGAATTACAAAACAGAACAGAGTCACACGTTTAGAAAACACACTATGGCTGCTTAACGGGAAAGGTGAGGTGGGGTGATGCATAAAACAAGGGTTTCAAATTCGCTCAGATACCGTTCCATACACCCAATATGTAATAGACAAGACCTACTCCTTGCTCAGTGAACTGGACTCAACACCCCCTATTCACCGCACAAGAATATATGTGACTAGTAAGAATCTTAAAACCTATGTATTGATATCTCTCTGGAAGTGTGTCAAGTGGGTGTAAAGCTGCATAAACACAGCCGTGAAAAGCAGCTAAACCCCATTATAAAAATAAATTACTTTTAAAAACCCGTAAAACAAAGACAGTGAAAGAGAGAGAAATTCTTACAAAATTCGTTCAGAGGCTGTGATGCAACCTGGACTGACCATATCTAGACCCACAGCTGGATGAGACATAAGGGTGGACACTCTTGGGGCTTAGAGGTTGGGTGAGGTTGGGTGAGCAAACGCAGACCCTTTAAAGTAATACTGTGTGGTACCCATCCCATGGGTCCCAAATCTCCAGGTTCAAGGGCATCTTCCTACATCGAAAACATGCATGAGAAACCCAGAAGATGGTACACCGTGTGATTTTGAAAGGTTTCTAAAACGCACCCAATTTCTCATCACCTTGTGCTCGGGTTCGCCTTTCCAGCTACTTTACTAGCAATCTCCCTACTGGGAGAATCAGCACCTTTAAGCTCCTGTTCCCTACAGGTTGCAATTTGTCCTGAAGATGAACGGGAAGAGGGGCAACCAATGAGAGACTAGATCTAGGTGTTGGGACAGGCACAGGTCACTCTATTTTCCCATCAGGAAGAAGAATTAACCACAGGCTCTGCCTGCCTCCAGGAACCAGAATAGGGCCTGAGGCAATCTCGCGCTTTTGTGGCCAGCTCCCAAAAAAGCGAGTTGAAAAATGGAGCTCAGGGTCACTGCAATTCACAAACCCGCAGAGTTATAAATGATAACTCTCATCCACAGATATATTGAGGGAAGGCAACGAAGAGGATTTGAAAGCAAGGCAGAATTGCAGGAAAGAGATTTCAGGAGGTAGATTCGAATCGCCTTTAAAGCACATGAAAAGCGGCAAAACGTCGACAATGATGCCCTTGGCCAAAAAGGGCGTATGCGTTTTTTCCTGAATATATTCAGGAAAAAACGCATACGCCCTTTTTGGCCAACCAAGCAACCTGGAAAGGCAAATCAGCGCTACAAAGACGTCTCGCTTCCCATCGGTCAAAAGGGCCATGCTGCAAAAAGTGTCAAAACCAGAAATGCAGTACAGGCCATGGAGAAATGGCAGCCTTGCTACGCTGATGGGCGGGATGTAAATTGCCAACAGCCACTCTGGAGAAGTGTACGGTGTGTCCTGAAACATCGAAAAAACACAGCTTAGGGAGCATAGGGCACGTCCACTCATGGGCGTATAAATTGGGAAAACTAAAAATCAGCAAGACACAGGCACCCCAATGTTTAGGGCTGCTATGTTGACAAGAACCTCCACTTCATGACACCTTAAATATCCCAGGAAAGAGAAAAATGGATAAAGAAGTTGTGGTCCTTATGTACAAAGGAATATCACTCAGACATGAAATCAATGTCATAAGGCTAGTAGAAGCAAGATGAGTGGATTTAGGTATGACGATTCTAAGTGAAATAAGTGACACAGAAAAAGACACTTATCATAAGCTATCACTTATAGAGGGAATGTAAAAACCGCTACACCTGAACTGAATTACAAAACAGAACAGAGTCACACGTTTAGAAAACACACTATGGCTGCTTAACGGGAAAGGTGAGGTGGGGTGATGCATAAAACAAGGGTTTCAAATTCGCTCAGATACCGTTCCATACACCCAATATGTAATAGACAAGACCTACTCCTTGCTCAGTGAACTGGACTCAACACCCCCTATTCACCGCACAAGAATATATGTGACTAGTAAGAATCTTAAAACCTATGTATTGATATCTGTCTGGAAGTGAGTCAAGTGGGTGTAAAGCCGCATAAACACAGCCGTGAAAAGCAGCTAAACCCCATTATAAAAATAAATTACTTTTAAAAACCCGTAAAACAAAGACAGTGAAAGAGAGAGAAATTCTTACAAAATTCGTTCAGAGGCTGTGATGCAACCTGGACTGACCATATCTAGACCCACAGCTGGATGAGACATAAGGGTGGACACTCTTGGGGCTTAGAGGTTGGGTGAGGTTGGGTGAGCAAACGCAGACCCTTTAAAGTAATACTGTGTGGTACCCATCCCATGGGTCCCAAATCTCCAGGTTCAAGGGCATCTTCCTACATCGAAAACATGCATGAGAAACCCAGAAGATGGTACACCGTGTGATTTTGAAAGGTTTCTAAAACGCACCCAATTTCTCATCACCTTGTGCTCGGGTTCGCCTTTCCATCTACTTTACTAGCAATCTCCCTACTTGGAGAATCAGCACCTTTAAGCTCCTGTTCCCTACAGGTTGCAATTTGTCCTGAGGATGAACGGGAAGAGGGGCAACCAATGAGAGACTAGATCTAGGTGTTGGGACAGGCACAGGTCACTCTATTTTCCCATCAGGAAGAAGAATTAACCACAGGCTCTGCCTGCCTCCAGGAACCAGAATAGGGCCTGAGGCAATCCCGCGCTTTTGCGGCCAGCTCCCAAAAAAGCGAGTTGAAAAATGGAGCTCAGGGACACTGCAATTCACAAACCCGCAGAGTTATAAATGATAACTCTCATCCACAGATATATTGAGGGAAGGCAACGAAGAGGATTTGAAAGCAAGGCAGAATTGCAGGAAAGAGATTTCAGGAGGTAGATTCGAATCGCCTTTAAAGCACATGAAAAGCGGCAAAACGTCGACAATGATGCCCTTGGCCAAAAAGGGCGTATGCGTTTTTTCCTGAATATATTCAGGAAAAAACGCATACGCCCTTTTTGGCCAACCAAGCAACCTGGAAAGGCAAATCAGCGCTACAAAGACGTCTCGCTTCCCATCGGTCAAAAGGGCCATGCTGCAAAAAGTGTCAAAACCAGAAATGCAGGACAGGCCATGGAGAAATGGCAGCCTTGCTACGGTGATGGGCGGGATGTAAATTGCCAACAGCCACTCTGGAGAAGTGTACGGTGTGTCCTGAAACATCGAAAAAACACAGCTTAGGGAGCATAGGGCACGTCCACTCATGGGCGTATAAATTGGGAAAACTGAAAATCAGCGAGACACAGGCACCCCAATGTTTAGGGCTGCTATGTTGACAAGAACCTCCACTTCATGACACCTTAAATATCCCAGGAAAGAGAAAAATGGATAAAGAAGTTGTGGTCCTTATGTACAAAGGAATATCACTCAGACATGAAATCAATGTCATAAGGCTAGTAGAAGCAAGATGAGTGGATTTAGGTATGACGATTCTAAGTGAAATAAGTGACACAGAAAAAGACACTTATCATAAGCTATCACTTATAGAGGGAATGTAAAAACCGCTACACCTGAACTGAATTACAAAACAGAACAGAGTCACACGTTTAGAAAACACACTATGGCTGCTTAACGGGAAAGGTGAGGTGGGGTGATGCATAAAACAAGGGTTTCAAATTCGCTCAGATACCGTTCCATACACCCAATATGTAATAGACAAGACCTACTCCTTGCTCAGTGAACTGGACTCAACACCCCCTATTCACCGCACAAGAATATATGTGACTAGTAAGAATCTTAAAACCTATGTATTGATATCTCTCTGGAAGTGTGTCAAGTGGGTGTAAAGCTGCATAAACACAGCCGTGAAAAGCAGCTAAACCCCATTATAAAAATAAATTACTTTTAAAAACCCGTAAAACAAAGACAGTGAAAGAGAGAGAAATTCTTACAAAATTCGTTCAGAGGCTGTGATGCAACCTGGACTGACCATATCTAGACCCACAGCTGGATGAGACATAAGGGTGGACACTCTTGGGGCTTAGAGGTTGGGTGAGGTTGGGTGAGCAAACGCAGACCCTTTAAAGTAATACTGTGTGGTACCCATCCCATGGGTCCCAAATCTCCAGGTTCAAGGGCATCTTCCTACATCGAAAACATGCATGAGAAACCCAGAAGATGGTACACCGTGTGATTTTGAAAGGTTTCTAAAACGCACCCCATTTCTCATCTACTTGTGCTAGGGTTCGCCTTTCCAGCTACTTTACTAGCAATCTCCCTACTTGGAGAATCAGCACCTTTAAGCTCCTGTTCCCTACAGGTTGCAATTTGTCCTGAAGATGAACGGGAAGAGGGGCAACCAATGAGAGACTAGATCTAGGTGTTGGGACAGGCAGAGGTCACTCTATTTTCCCATCAGGAAGAAGAATTAACCACAGGCTCAGCCTGCCTCCAGGAACCAGAATAGGGCCTGAGGCAATCTCGCGCTTTTGTGGCCAGCTCCCAAAAAAGCGAGTTGAAAAATGGAGCTCAGGGACACTGCAATTCACAAACCCGCAGAGTTATAAATGATAACTCTCATCCACAGATATATTGAGGGAAGGCAACGAAGAGGATTTGAAAGCAAGGCAGAATTGCAGGAAAGAGATTTCAGGAGGTAGATTCGAATCGCCTTTAAAGCACATGAAAAGCGGCAAAACGTCGACAATGATGCCCTTGGCCAAAAAGGGCGTATGCGGTTTTTCCTGAATATATTCAGGAAAAAACGCATACGCCCTTTTTGGCCAACCAAGCAACCTGGAAAGGCAAATCAGCACTACAAACACGTCTCGCTTCCCATCGGTCAAAAGGGCCATGCTGCAAAAAGTGTCAAAACCAGAAATGCAGTACAGGCCATGGAGAAATGGCAGCCTTGCTACGCTGATGGGCGGGATGTAAATTGCCAACAGCCACTCTGGAGAAGTGTACGGTGTGTCCTGAAACATCGAAAAAACACAGCTTAGGGAGCATAGGGCACGTCCACTCATGGGCGTATAAATTGGGAAAACTAAAAATCAGCAAGACACAGGCACCCCAATGTTTAGGGCTGCTATGTTGACAAGAACCTCCACTTCATGACACCTTAAATATCCCAGGAAAGAGAAAAATGGATAAAGAAGTTGTGGTCCTTATGTACAAAGGAATATCACTCAGACATGAAATCAATGTCATAAGGCTAGTAGAAGCAAGATGAGTGGATTTAGGTATGACGATTCTAAGTGAAATAAGTGACACAGAAAAAGACACTTATCATAAGCTATCACTTATAGAGGGAATGTAAAAACCGCTACACCTGAACTGAATTACAAAACAGAACAGAGTCACACGTTTAGAAAACACACTATGGCTGCTTAACGGGAAAGGTGAGGTGGGGTGATGCATAAAACAAGGGTTTCAAATTCGCTCAGATACCGTTCCATACACCCAATATGTAATAGACAAGACCTACTCCTTGCTCAGTGAACTGGACTCAACACCCCCTATTCACCGCACAAGAATATATGTGACTAATAAGAATCTTAAAACCTATGTATTGATATCTGTCTGGAAGTGAGTCAAGTGGGTGTAAAGCCGCATAAACACAGCCGTGAAAAGCAGCTAAACCCCATTATAAAAATAAATTACTTTTAAAAACCCGTAAAACAAAGACAGTGAAAGAGAGAGAAATTCTTACAAAATTCGTTCAGAGGCTGTGATGCAACCTGGATTGACCATATCTAGACCCACAGCTGGATGAGACATAAGGGTGGACACTCTTGGGGCTTAGAGTTTGGGTGAGGTTGGGTGAGCAAACGCAGACCCTTTAAAGTAATACTGTGTGGTACCCATCCCATGGGTCCCAAATCTCCAGGTTCAAGGGCATCTTCCTACATCGAAAACATGCATGAGAAACCCAGAAGATGGTACACCGTGTGATTTTGAAAGGTTTCTAAAACGCACCCAATTTCTCATCACCTTGTGCTCGGGTTTGCCTTTCCAGCTACTTTACTAGCAATCTCCCTACTTGGAGAATCAGCACCTTTAAGCTCCTGTTCCCTACAGGTTGCAATTTGTCCTGAGGATGAACGGGAAGAGGGGCAACCAATGAGAGACTAGATCTAGGTGTTGGGACAGGCACAGGTCACTCTATTTTCCCATCAGGAAGAAGAATTAACCACAGGCTCAGCCTGCCGCCAGGAACCAGAATAGGGCCTGAGGCAATCCCGCGCTTTTGCGGCCAGCTCCCAAAAAAGCGAGTTGAAAAATGGAGCTCAGGGACACTGCAATTCACAAACCCGCAGAGTTATAAGTGATAACTCTCATCCACAGATATATTGAGGGAAGGCAACGAAGAGGATTTGAAAGCAAGGCAGAATTGCAGGAAACAGGTTTCAGGAGGTAGATTCGAATCGCCTTTAAAGCACATGAAAAGCGGCAAAACATCGACAATGATGCCCTTGGCCAAAAAGGGCGTATGCGTTTTTTCCTGAATATATTCAGGAAAAAACGCATACGCCCTTTTTGGCCAACCAAGCAACCTGGAAAGGCAAATCAGCGCTACAAAGAGGTCTCGCTTCCCATCGGTCAAAAGGGCCATGCTGCAAAAAGTGTCAAAACCAGAAATGCAGGACAGGCCATGGAGAAATGGCAGCCTTGCTACGCTGATGGGCGGGATGTAAATTGGCAACAGCAACTCTGGAGAAGTGTACGGTGTGTCCTGAAACATCGAAAAAACACAGCTTAGGGAGCATAGGGCACATCCACTCATGGGCGTATAAATTGGGAAAACTAAAAATCAGCAAGACACAGGCACCCCAATGTTTAGGGCTGCTATGTTGACAAGAACCTCCACTTCATGACACCTTAAATATCCCAGGAAAGAGAAAAATGGATAAAGAAGTTGTGGTCCTTATGTACAAAGGAATATCACTCAGACATGAAATCAATGTCATAAGGCTAGTAGAAGCAAGATGAGTGGATTTAGGTATGACGATTCTAAGTGAAATAAGTGACACAGAAAAAGACACTTATCATAAGCTATCACTTATAGAGGGAATGTAAAAACCGCTACACCTGAACTGAATTACAAAACAGAACAGAGTCACACGTTTAGAAAACACACTATGGCTGCTTAACGGGAAAGGTGAGGTGGGGTGATGCATAAAACAAGGGTTTCAAATTCGCTCAGATACCGTTCCATACACCCAATATGTAATAGACAAGACCTACTCCTTGCTCAGTGAACTGGACTCAACACCCCCTATTCACCGCACAAGAATATATGTGACTAGTAAGAATCTTAAAACCTATGTATTGATATCTCTCTGGAAGTGTGTCAAGTGGGTGTAAAGCTGCATAAACACAGCCGTGAAAAGCAGCTAAACCCCATTATAAAAATAAATTACTTTTAAAAACCCGTAAAACAAAGACAGTGAAAGAGAGAGAAATTCTTACAAAATTCGTTCAGAGGCTGTGATGCAACCTGGATTGACCATATCTAGACCCACAGCTGGATGAGACATAAGGGTGGACACTCTTGGGGCTTAGAGGTTGGGTGAGGTTGGGTGAGCAAACGCAGACCCTTTAAAGTAATACTGTGTGGTACCCATCCCATGGGTCCCAAATCTCCAGGTTCAAGGGCATCTTCCTACATCGAAAACATGCATGAGAAACCCAGAAGATGGTACACCGTGTGATTTTGAAAGGTTTCTAAAACGCACCCAATTTCTCATCACCTTGTGCTCGGGTTTGCGTTTCCAGCTACTTTACTAGCAATCTCCCTACTTGGAGAATCAGCACCTTTAAGCTCCTGTTCCCTACAGGTTGCAAATTGTCCTGAGGATGAACGGGAAGAGGGGCAACCAATGAGAGACTAGATCTAGGTGTTGGGACAGGCACAGGTCACTCTATTTTCCCATCAGGAAGAAGAATTAACCACAGGCTCTGCCTGCCTCCAGGAACCAGAATAGGGCCTGAGGCAATCCCGCGCTTTTGCGGCCAGCTCCCAAAAAAGCGAGTTGAAAAATGGAGCTCAGGGACACTGCAATTCACAAACACGCAGAGTTATAAATGATAACTCTCATCCACAGATATATTGAGGGAAGGCAACGAAGAGGATTTGAAAGCAAGGCAGAATTGCAGGAAAGAGATTTCAGGAGGTAGATTCGAATCGCCTTTAAAGCACATGAAACGCGGCAAAACGTCGACAATGATGCCCTTGGCCAAAAAGGGCGTATGCGTTTTTTCCTGAATATATTCAGGAAAAAACGCATACGCCCTTTTTGGCCAACCAAGCAACCTGGAAAGGCAAATCAGCGCTACAAAGACGTCTCGCTTCCCATCGGTCAAAAGGGCCATGGTGCAAAAAGTGTCAAAACCAGAAATGCAGTACAGGCCATGGAGAAATGGCAGCCTTGCTACGCTGATGGGCGGGATGTAAATTGCCAACAGCCACTCTGGAGAAGTGTACGGTGTGTCCTGAAACATCGAAAAAACACAGCTTAGGGAGCATAGGGCACGTCCACTCATGGGCGTATAAATTGGGAAAACTGAAAATCAGCGAGACACAGGCACCCCAATGTTTAGGGCTGCTATGTTGACAAGAACCTCCACTTCATGACACCTTAAATATCCCAGGAAAGAGAAAAATGGATAAAGAAGTTGTGGTCCTTATGTACAAAGGAATATCACTCAGACATGAAATCAATGTCATAAGGCTAGTAGAAGCAAGATGAGTGGATTTAGGTATGACGATTCTAAGTGAAATAAGTGACACAGAAAAAGTCACTTATCATAAGCTATCACTTATAGAGGGAATGTAAAAACCGCTACACCTGAACTGAATTACAAAACAGAACAGAGTCACACGTTTAGAAAACACACTATGGCTGCTTAACGGGAAAGGTGAGGTGGGGTGATGCATAAAACAAGGGTTTCAAATTCGCTCAGATACCGTTCCATACACCCAATATGTAATAGACAAGACCTACTCCTTGCTCAGTGAACTGGACTCAACACCCCCTATTCACCGCACAAGAATATATGTGACTAGTAAGAATCTTAAAACCTATGTATTGATATCTCTCTGGAAGTGTGTCAAGTGGGTGTAAAGCTGCATAAACACAGCCGTGAAAAGCAGCTAAACCCCATTATAAAAATAAATTACTTTTAAAAACCCGTAAAACAAAGACAGTGAAAGAGAGAGAAATTCTTACAAAATTCGTTCAGAGGCTGTGATGCAACCTGGACTGACCATATCTAGACCCACAGCTGGATGAGACATAAGGGTGGACACTCTTGGGGCTTAGAGGTTGGGTGAGGTTGGGTGAGCAAACGCAGACCCTTTAAAGTAATACTGTGTGGTACCCATCCCATGGGTCCCAAATCTCCAGGTTCAAGGGCATCTTCCTACATCGAAAACATGCATGAGAAACCCAGAAGATGGTACACCGTGTGATTTTGAAAGGTTTCTAAAACGCACCCCATTTCTCATCTACTTGTGCTAGGGTTCGCCTTTCCAGCTACTTTACTAGCAATCTCCCTACTTGGAGAATCAGCACCTTTAAGCTCCTGTTCCCTACAGGTTGCAATTTGTCCTGAAGATGAACGGGAAGAGGGACAACCAATGAGAGACTAGATCTAGGTGTTGGGACAGGCACAGGTCACTCTATTTTCCCATCAGGAAGAAGAATTAACCACAGGCTCAGCCTGCCGCCAGGAACCAGAATAGGGCCTGAGGCAATCTCGCGCTTTTGTGGCCAGCTCCCAAAAAAGCGAGTTGAAAAATGGAGCTCAGGGACACTGCAATTCACAAACCCGCAGAGTTATAAATGATAACTCTCATCCACAGATATATTGAGGGAAGGCAACGAAGAGGATTTGAAAGCAAGGCAGAATTGCAGGAAAGAGATTTCAGGAGGTAGATTCGAATCGCCTTTAAAGCACATGAAAAGCGGCAAAACGTCGACAATGATGCCCTTGGCCAAAAAGGGCGTATGCGTTTTTTCCTGAATATATTCAGGAAAAAACGCATACGCCCTTTTTGGCCAACCAAGCAACCTGGAAAGGCAAATCAGCGCTACAAAGACGTCTCGCTTCCCATCGGTCAAAAGGGCCATGCTGCAAAAAGTGTCAAAACCAGAAATGCAGTACAGGCCATGGAGAAATGGCAGCCTTGCTACACTGATGGGCGGGATGTAAATTGCCAACAGCCACTCTGGAGAAGTGTACGGTGTGTCCTGAAACATCGAAAAAACACAGCTTAGGGAGCATAGGGCACGTCCACTCATGGGCGTATAAATTGGGAAAACTAAAAATCAGCAAGACACAGGCACCCCAATGTTTAGGGCTGCTATGTTGACAAGAACCTCCACTTCATGACACCTTAAATATCCCAGGAAAGAGAAAAATGGATAAAGAAGTTGTGGTCCTTATGTACAAAGGAATATCACTCAGACATGAAATCAATGTCATAAGGCTAGTAGAAGCAAGATGAGTGGATTTAGGTATGACGATTCTAAGTGAAATAAGTGACACAGAAAAAGACACTTATCATAAGCTATCACTTATAGAGGGAATGTAAAAACCGCTACACCTGAACTGAATTACAAAACAGAACAGAGTCACACGTTTAGAAAACACACTATGGCTGCTTAACGGGAAAGGTGAGGTGGGGTGATGCATAAAACAAGGGTTTCAAATTCGCTCAGATACCGTTCCATACACCCAATATGTAATAGACAAGACCTACTCCTTGCTCAGTGAACTGGACTCAACACCCCCTATTCACCGCACAAGAATATATGTGACTAATAAGAATCTTAAAACCTATGTATTGATATCTGTCTGGAAGTGAGTCAAGTGGGTGTAAAGCCGCATAAACACAGCCGTGAAAAGCAGCTAAACCCCATTATAAAAATAAATTACTTTTAAAAACCCGTAAAACAAAGACAGTGAAAGAGAGAGAAATTCTTACAAAATTCGTTCAGAGGCTGTGATGCAACCTGGATTGACCATATCTAGACCCACAGCTGGATGAGACATAAGGGTGGACACTCTTGGGGCTTAGAGTTTGGGTGAGGTTGGGTGAGCAAACGCAGACCCTTTAAAGTAATACTGTGTGGTACCCATCCCATGGGTCCCAAATCTCCAGGTTCAAGGGCATCTTCCTACATCGAAAACATGCATGAGAAACCCAGAAGATGGTACACCGTGTGATTTTGAAAGGTTTCTAAAACGCACCCAATTTCTCATCACCTTGTGCTCGGGTTTGCCTTTCCAGCTACTTTACTAGCAATCTCCCTACTTGGAGAATCAGCACCTTTAAGCTCCTGTTCCCTACAGGTTGCAATTTGTCCTGAGGATGAACGGGAAGAGGGGCAACCAATGAGAGACTAGATCTAGGTGTTGGGACAGGCACAGGTCACTCTATTTTCCCATCAGGAAGAAGAATTAACCACAGGCCCAGCCTGCCGCCAGGAACCAGAATAGGGCCTGAGGCAATCCCGCGCTTTTGCGGCCAGCTCCCAAAAAAGCGAGTTGAAAAATGGAGCTCAGGGACACTGCAATTCACAAACCCGCAGAGTTATAAGTGATAACTCTCATCCACAGATATATTGAGGGAAGGCAACGAAGAGGATTTGAAAGCAAGGCAGAATTGCAGGAAACAGGTTTCAGGAGGTAGATTCGAATCGCCTTTAAAGCACATGAAAAGCGGCAAAACATCGACAATGATGCCCTTGGCCAAAAAGGGCGTATGCGTTTTTTCCTGAATATATTCAGGAAAAAACGCATACGCCCTTTTTGGCCAACCAAGCAACCTGGAAAGGCAAATCAGCGCTACAAAGAGGTCTCGCTTCCCATCGGTCAAAAGGGCCATGCTGCAAAAAGTGTCAAAACCAGAAATGCAGGACAGGCCATGGAGAAATGGCAGCCTTGCTACGCTGATGGGCGGGATGTAAATTGGCAACAGCAACTCTGGAGAAGTGTACGGTGTGTCCTGAAACATCGAAAAAACACAGCTTAGGGAGCATAGGGCACATCCACTCATGGGCGTATAAATTGGGAAAACTAAAAATCAGCAAGACACAGGCACCCCAATGTTTAGGGCTGCTATGTTGACAAGAACCTCCACTTCATGACACCTTAAATATCCCAGGAAAGAGAAAAATGGATAAAGAAGTTGTGGTCCTTATGTACAAAGGAATATCACTCAGACATGAAATCAATGTCATAAGGCTAGTAGAAGCAAGATGAGTGGATTTAGGTATGACGATTCTAAGTGAAATAAGTGACACAGAAAAAGACACTTATCATAAGCTATCACTTATAGAGGGAATGTAAAAACCGCTACACCTGAACTGAATTACAAAACAGAACAGAGTCACACGTTTAGAAAACACACTATGGCTGCTTAACGGGAAAGGTGAGGTGGGGTGATGCATAAAACAAGGGTTTCAAATTCGCTCAGATACCGTTCCATACACCCAATATGTAATAGACAAGACCTACTCCTTGCTCAGTGAACTGGACTCAACACCCCCTATTCACCGCACAAGAATATATGTGACTAGTAAGAATCTTAAAACCTATGTATTGATATCTCTCTGGAAGTGTGTCAAGTGGGTGTAAAGCTGCATAAACACAGCCGTGAAAATCAGCTAAACCCCATTATAAAAATAAATTACTTTTAAAAACCCGTAAAACAAAGACAGTGAAAGAGAGAGAAATTCTTACAAAATTCGTTCAGAGGCTGTGATGCAACCTGGATTGACCATATCTAGACCCACAGCTGGATGAGACATAAGGGTGGACACTCTTGGGGCTTAGAGGTTGGGTGAGGTTGGGTGAGCAAACGCAGACCCTTTAAAGTAATACTGTGTGGTACCCATCCCATGGGTCCCAAATCTCCAGGTTCAAGGGCATCTTCCTACATCGAAAACATGCATGAGAAACCCAGAAGATGGTACACCGTGTGATTTTGAAAGGTTTCTAAAACGCACCCAATTTCTCATCACCTTGTGCTCGGGTTTGCGTTTCCAGCTACTTTACTAGCAATCTCCCTACTTGGAGAATCAGCACCTTTAAGCTCCTGTTCCCTACAGGTTGCAAATTGTCCTGAGGATGAACGGGAAGAGGGGCAACCAATGAGAGACTAGATCTAGGTGTTGGGACAGGCACAGGTCACTCTATTTTCCCATCAGGAAGAAGAATTAACCACAGGCTCTGCCTGCCTCCAGGAACCAGAATAGGGCCTGAGGCAATCCCGCGCTTTTGCGGCCAGCTCCCAAAAAAGCGAGTTGAAAAATGGAGCTCAGGGACACTGCAATTCACAAACACGCAGAGTTATAAATGATAACTCTCATCCACAGATATATTGAGGGAAGGCAACGAAGAGGATTTGAAAGCAAGGCAGAATTGCAGGAAAGAGATTTCAGGAGGTAGATTCGAATCGCCTTTAAAGCACATGAAACGCGGCAAAACGTCGACAATGATGCCCTTGGCCAAAAAGGGCGTATGCGTTTTTTCCTGAATATATTCAGGAAAAAACGCATACGCCCTTTTTGGCCAACCAAGCAACCTGGAAAGGCAAATCAGCGCTACAAAGACGTCTCGCTTCCCATCGGTCAAAAGGGCCATGGTGCAAAAAGTGTCAAAACCAGAAATGCAGTACAGGCCATGGAGAAATGGCAGCCTTGCTACGCTGATGGGCGGGATGTAAATTGCCAACAGCCACTCTGGAGAAGTGTACGGTGTGTCCTGAAACATCGAAAAAACACAGCTTAGGGAGCATAGGGCACGTCCACTCATGGGCGTATAAATTGGGAAAACTGAAAATCAGCGAGACACAGGCACCCCAATGTTTAGGGCTGCTATGTTGACAAGAACCTCCACTTCATGACACCTTAAATATCCCAGGAAAGAGAAAAATGGATAAAGAAGTTGTGGTCCTTATGTACAAAGGAATATCACTCAGACATGAAATCAATGTCATAAGGCTAGTAGAAGCAAGATGAGTGGATTTAGGTATGACGATTCTAAGTGAAATAAGTGACACAGAAAAAGTCACTTATCATAAGCTATCACTTATAGAGGGAATGTAAAAACCGCTACACCTGAACTGAATTACAAAACAGAACAGAGTCACACGTTTAGAAAACACACTATGGCTGCTTAACGGGAAAGGTGAGGTGGGGTGATGCATAAAACAAGGGTTTCAAATTCGCTCAGATACCGTTCCATACACCCAATATGTAATAGACAAGACCTACTCCTTGCTCAGTGAACTGGACTCAACACCCCCTATTCACCGCACAAGAATATATGTGACTAGTAAGAATCTTAAAACCTATGTATTGATATCTCTCTGGAAGTGTGTCAAGTGGGTGTAAAGCTGCATAAACACAGCCGTGAAAAGCAGCTAAACCCCATTATAAAAATAAATTACTTTTAAAAACCCGTAAAACAAAGACAGTGAAAGAGAGAGAAATTCTTACAAAATTCGTTCAGAGGCTGTGATGCAACCTGGACTGACCATATCTAGACCCACAGCTGGATGAGACATAAGGGTGGACACTCTTGGGGCTTAGAGGTTGGGTGAGGTTGGGTGAGCAAACGCAGACCCTTTAAAGTAATACTGTGTGGTACCCATCCCATGGGTCCCAAATCTCCAGGTTCAAGGGCATCTTCCTACATCGAAAACATGCATGAGAAACCCAGAAGATGGTACACCGTGTGATTTTGAAAGGTTTCTAAAACGCACCCCATTTCTCATCTACTTGTGCTAGGGTTCGCCTTTCCAGCTACTTTACTAGCAATCTCCCTACTTGGAGAATCAGCACCTTTAAGCTCCTGTTCCCTACAGGTTGCAATTTGTCCTGAAGATGAACGGGAAGAGGGACAACCAATGAGAGACTAGATCTAGGTGTTGGGACAGGCACAGGTCACTCTATTTTCCCATCAGGAAGAAGAATTAACCACAGGCTCAGCCTGCCGCCAGGAACCAGAATAGGGCCTGAGGCAATCTCGCGCTTTTGTGGCCAGCTCCCAAAAAAGCGAGTTGAAAAATGGAGCTCAGGGACACTGCAATTCACAAACCCGCAGAGTTATAAATGATAACTCTCATCCACAGATATATTGAGGGAAGGCAACGAAGAGGATTTGAAAGCAAGGCAGAATTGCAGGAAAGAGATTTCAGGAGGTAGATTCGAATCGCCTTTAAAGCACATGAAAAGCGGCAAAACGTCGACAATGATGCCCTTGGCCAAAAAGGGCGTATGCGTTTTTTCCTGAATATATTCAGGAAAAAACGCATACGCCCTTTTTGGCCAACCAAGCAACCTGGAAAGGCAAATCAGCGCTACAAAGACGTCTCGCTTCCCATCGGTCAAAAGGGCCATGCTGCAAAAAGTGTCAAAACCAGAAATGCAGTACAGGCCATGGAGAAATGGCAGCCTTGCTACACTGATGGGCGGGATGTAAATTGCCAACAGCCACTCTGGAGAAGTGTACGGTGTGTCCTGAAACATCGAAAAAACACAGCTTAGGGAGCATAGGGCACGTCCACTCATGGGCGTATAAATTGGGAAAACTAAAAATCAGCAAGACACAGGCACCCCAATGTTTAGGGCTGCTATGTTGACAAGAACCTCCACTTCATGACACCTTAAATATCCCAGGAAAGAGAAAAATGGATAAAGAAGTTGTGGTCCTTATGTACAAAGGAATATCACTCAGACATGAAATCAATGTCATAAGGCTAGTAGAAGCAAGATGAGTGGATTTAGGTATGACGATTCTAAGTGAAATAAGTGACACAGAAAAAGACACTTATCATAAGCTATCACTTATAGAGGGAATGTAAAAACCGCTACACCTGAACTGAATTACAAAACAGAACAGAGTCACACGTTTAGAAAACACACTATGGCTGCTTAACGGGAAAGGTGAGGTGGGGTGATGCATAAAACAAGGGTTTCAAATTCGCTCAGATACCGTTCCATACACCCAATATGTAATAGACAAGACCTACTCCTTGCTCAGTGAACTGGACTCAACACCCCCTATTCACCGCACAAGAATATATGTGACTAGTAAGAATCTTAAAACCTATGTATTGATATCTGTCTGGAAGTGAGTCAAGTGGGTGTAAAGCCGCATAAACACAGCCGTGAAAAGCAGCTAAACCCCATTATAAAAATAAATTACTTTTAAAAACCCGTAAAACAAAGACAGTGAAAGAGAGAGAAATTCTTACAAAATTCGTTCAGAGGCTGTGATGCAACCTGGATTGACCATATCTAGACCCACAGCTGGATGAGACATAAGGGTGGACACTCTTGGGGCTTAGAGTTTGGGTGAGGTTGGGTGAGCAAACGCAGACCCTTTAAAGTAATAGTGTGTGGTACCCATCCCATGGGTCCCAAATCTCCAGGTTCAAGGGCATCTTCCTACATCGAAAACATGCATGAGAAACCCAGTAGATGGTACACCGTGTGATTTTGAAAGGTTTCTAAAACGCACCCAATTTCTCATCTCCTTGTGCTCGGGTTCGCCTTTCCAGCTACTTTACTAGCAATCTCCCTACTTGGAGAATCAGCACCTTTAAGCTCCTGTTCCCTACAGGTTGCAATTTGTCCTGAGGATGAACGGGAAGAGGGGCAACCAATGAGAGACTAGATCTAGGTGTTGGGACAGGCCCAGGTCACTCTATTTTCCCATCAGGAAGAAGAATTAACCACAGGCTCAGCCTGCCGCCAGGAACCAGAATAGGGCCTGAGGCAATCCCGCGCTTTTGCGGCCAGCTCCCAAAAAAGCGAGTTGAAAAATGGAGCTCAGGGACACTGCAATTCACAAACCCGCAGAGTTATAAGTGATAACTCTCATCCACAGATATATTGAGGGAAGGCAACGAAGAGGATTTGAAAGCAAGGCAGAATTGCAGGAAACAGGTTTCAGGAGGTAGATTCGAATCGCCTTTAAAGCACATGAAAAGCGGCAAAACATCGACAATGATGCCCTTGGCCAAAAAGGGCGTATGCGTTTTTTCCTGAATATATTCAGGAAAAAACGCATACGCCCTTTTTGGCCAACCAAGCAACCTGGAAAGGCAAATCAGCGCTACAAAGAGGTCTCGCTTCCCATCGGTCAAAAGGGCCATGCTGCAAAAAGTGTCAAAACCAGAAATGCAGGACAGGCCATGGAGAAATGGCAGCCTTGCTACGCTGATGGGCGGGATGTAAATTGCCAACAGCAACTCTGGAGAAGTGTACGGTGTGTCCTGAAACATCGAAAAAACACAGCTTAGGGAGCATAGGGCACATCCACTCATGGGCGTATAAATTGGGAAAACTAAAAATCAGCAAGACACAGGCACCCCAATGTTTAGGGCTGCTATGTTGACAAGAACCTCCACTTCATGACACCTTAAATATCCCAGGAAAGAGAAAAATGGATAAAGAAGTTGTGGTCCTTATGTACAAAGGAATATCACTCAGACATGAAATCAATGTCATAAGGCTAGTAGAAGCAAGATGAGTGGATTTAGGTATGACGATTCTAAGTGAAATAAGTGACACAGAAAAAGACACTTATCATAAGCTATCACTTATAGAGGGAATGTAAAAACCGCTACACCTGAACTGAATTACAAAACAGAACAGAGTCACACGTTTAGAAAACACACTATGGCTGCTTAACGGGAAAGGTGAGGTGGGGTGATGCATAAAACAAGGGTTTCAAATTCGCTCAGATACCGTTCCATACACCCAATATGTAATAGACAAGACCTACTCCTTGCTCAGTGAACTGGACTCAACACCCCCTATTCACCGCACAAGAATATATGTGACTAGTAAGAATCTTAAAACCTATGTATTGATATCTCTCTGGAAGTGTGTCAAGTGGGTGTAAAGCTGCATAAACACAGCCGTGAAAAGCAGCTAAACCCCATTATAAAAATAAATTACTTTTAAAAACCCGTAAAACAAAGACAGTGAAAGAGAGAGAAATTCTTACAAAATTCGTTCAGAGGCTGTGATGCAACCTGGATTGACCATATCTAGACCCACAGCTGGATGAGACATAAGGGTGGACACTCTTGGGGCTTAGAGGTTGGGTGAGGTTGGGTGAGCAAACGCAGACCCTTTAAAGTAATACTGTGTGGTACCCATCCCATGGGTCCCAAATCTCCAGGTTCAAGGGCATCTTCCTACATCGAAAACATGCATGAGAAACCCAGAAGATGGTACACCGTGTGATTTTGAAAGGTTTCTAAAACGCACCCAATTTCTCATCACCTTGTGCTCGGGTTTGCCTTTCCAGCTACTTTACTAGCAATCTCCCTACTTGGAGAATCAGCACCTTTAAGCTCCTGTTCCCTACAGGTTGCAAATTGTCCTGAGGATGAACGGGAAGAGGGGCAACCAATGAGAGACTAGATCTAGGTGTTGGGACAGGCACAGGTCACTCTATTTTCCCATCAGGAAGAAGAATTAACCACAGGCTCTGCCTGCCTCCAGGAACCAGAATAGGGCCTGAGGCAATCCCGCGCTTTTGCGGCCAGCTCCCAAAAAAGCGAGTTGAAAAATGGAGCTCAGGGACACTGCAATTCACAAACCCGCAGAGTTATAAATGATAACTCTCATCCACAGATATATTGAGGGAAGGCAACGAAGAGGATTTGAAAGCAAGGCAGATTTGCAGGAAAGAGATTTCAGGAGGTAGATTCGAATCGCCTTTAAAGCACATGAAAAGCGGCAAAACGTCGACAATGATGCCCTTGGCCAAAAAGGGCGTATGCGTTTTTTCCTGAATATATTCAGGAAAAAACGCATACGCCCTTTTTGGCCAACCAAGCAACCTGGAAAGGCAAATCAGCGCTACAAAGACGGCTCGCTTCCCATCGGTCAAAAGGGCCATGCTGCAAAAAGTGTCAAAACCAGAAATGCAGTACAGGCCATGGAGAAATGGCAGCCTTGCTACGCTGATGGGCGGGATGTAAATTGCCAACAGCCACTCTGGAGAAGTGTACGGTGTGTCCTGAAACATCGAAAAAACACAGCTTAGGGAGCATAGGGCACGTCCACTCATGGGCGTATAAATTGGGAAAACTGAAAATCAGCGAGACACAGGCACCCCAATGTTTAGGGCTGCTATGTTGACAAGAACCTCCACTTCATGACACCTTAAATATCCCAGGAAAGAGAAAAATGGATAAAGAAGTTGTGGTCCTTATGTACAAAGGAATATCACTCAGACATGAAATCAATGTCATAAGGCTAGTAGAAGCAAGATGAGTGGATTTAGGTATGACGTTTCTAAGTGAAATAAGTGACACAGAAAAAGACACTTATCATAAGCTATCAGTTATAGAGGGAATGTAAAAACCGCTACACCTTAACTGAATTACAAAACAGAACAGAGTCACACGTTTAGAAAACACACTATGGCTGCTTAACGGGAAAGGTGAGGTGGGGTGATGCATAAAACAAGGGTTTCAAATTCGCTCAGATACCGTTCCATACACCCAATATGTAATAGACAAGACCTACTCCTTGCTCAGTGAACTGGACTCAACACCCCCTATTCACCGCACAAGAATATATGTGACTAGTAAGAATCTTAAAACCTATGTATTGATATCTCTCTGGAAGTGTGTCAAGTGGGTGTAAAGCTGCATAAACACAGCCGTGAAAAGCAGCTAAACCCCATTATAAAAATAAATTACTTTTAAAAACCCGTAAAACAAAGACAGTGAAAGAGAGAGAAATTCTTACAAAATTCGTTCAGAGGCTGTGATGCAACCTGGACTGACCATATCTAGACCCACAGCTGGATGAGACATAAGGGTGGACACTCTTGGGGCTTAGAGGTTGGGTGAGGTTGGGTGAGCAAACGCAGACCCTTTAAAGTAATACTGTGTGGTACCCATCCCATGGGTCCCAAATCTCCAGGTTCAAGGGCATCTTCCTACATCGAAAACATGCATGAGAAACCCAGAAGATGGTACACCGTGTGATTTTGAAAGGTTTCTAAAACGCACCCAATTTCTCATCACCTTGTGCTCGGGTTCGCCTTTCCAGCTACTTTACTAGCAATCTCCCTACTTGGAGAATCAGCACCTTTAAGCTCCTGTTCCCTACAGGTTGCAATTTGTCCTGAGGATGAACGGGAAGAGGGGCAACCAATGAGAGACTAGATCTAGGTGTTGGGACAGGCACAGGTCACTCTATTTTCCCATCAGGAAGAAGAATTAACCACAGGCTCTGCCTGCCTCCAGGAACCAGAATAGGGCCTGAGGCAATCCCGCGCTTTTGCGGCCAGCTCCCAAAAAAGCGAGTTGAAAAATGGAGCTCAGGGACACTGCAATTCACAAACCCGCAGAGTTATAAATGATAACTCTCATCCACAGATATATTGAGGGAAGGCAACGAAGAGGATTTGAAAGCAAGGCAGAATTGCAGGAAAGAGATTTCAGGAGGTAGATTCGAATCGCCTTTAAAGCACATGAAAAGCGGCAAAACGTCGACAATGATGCCCTTGGCCAAAAAGGGCTTATGCGTTTTTTCCTGAATATATTCAGGAAAAAACGCATACGCCCTTTTTGGCCAACCAAGCAACCTGGAAAGGCAAATCAGCGCTACAAAGACGTCTCGCTTCCCATCGGTCAAAAGGGCCATGGTGCAAAAAGTGTCAAAACCAGAAATGCAGTACAGGCCATGGAGAAATGGCAGCCTTGCTACGCTGATGGGCGGGATGTAAATTGCCAACAGCCACTCTGGAGAAGTGTACGGTGTGTCCTGAAACATCGAAAAAACACAGCTTAGGGAGCATAGGGCACGTCCACTCATGGGCGTATAAATTGGGAAAACTGAAAATCAGCGAAACACAGGCACCCCAATGTTTAGGGCTGCTATGTTGACAAGAACCTCCACTTCATGACACCTTAAATATCCCAGGAAAGAGAAAAATGGATAAAGAAGTTGTGGTCCTTATGTACAAAGGAATATCACTCAGACATGAAATCAATGTCATAAGGCTAGTAGAAGCAAGATGAGTGGATTTAGGTATGACGATTCTAAGTGAAATAAGTGACACAGAAAAAGACACTTATCATAAGCTATCACTTATAGAGGGAATGTAAAAACCGCTACACCTGAACTGAATTACAAAACAGAACAGAGTCACACGTTTAGAAAACACACTATGGCTGCTTAACGGGAAAGGTGAGGTGGGGTGATGCATAAAACAAGGGTTTCAAATTCGCTCATACCATTCCATACACCCAATATGTAATAGACAAGACCTACTCCTTGCTCAGTGAACTGGACTCAACACCCCCTATTCACCGCACAAGAATATATCTGACTAGTAAGAATCTTAAAACCTATGTATTGATATCTCTCTGGAAGTGTGTCAAGTGGGTGTAAAGCTGCATAAACACAGCCGTGAAAAGCAGCTAAACCCCATTATAAAAATAAATTACTTTTAAAAACCCGTAAAACAAAGACAGTGAAAGAGAGAGAAATTCTTACAAAATTCGTTCAGAGGCTGTGATGCAACCTGGATTGACCATATCTAGACCCACAGCTGGATGAGACATAAGGGTGGACACTCTTGGGGCTTAGAGGTTGGGTGAGGTTGGGTGAGCAAACGCAGACCCTTTAAAGTAATACTGTGTGGTACCCATCCCATGGGTCCCAAATCTCCAGGTTCAAGGGCATCTTCCTACATCGAAAACATGCATGAGAAACCCAGAAGATGGTACACCGTGTGATTTTGAAAGGTTTCTAAAACGCACCCAATTTCTCATCACCTTGTGCTCGGGTTCACCTTTCCAGCTACTTTACTAGCAATCTCCCTACTTGGAGAATCAGCACCTTTAAGCTCCTGTTCCCTACAGGTTGCAATTTGTCCTGAGGATGAACGGGAAGAGGGGCAACCAATGAGAGACTAGATCTAGGTGTTGGGACAGGCACAGGTCACTCTATTTTCCCATCAGGAAGAAGAATTAACCACAGGCTCTGCCTGCCTCCAGGAACCAGAATAGGGCCTGAGGCAATCCCGCGCTTTTGCGGCCAGCTCCCAAAAAAGCGAGTTGAAAAATAGAGCTCAGGGACACTGCAATTCACAAACCCGCAGAGTTATAAATGATAACTCTCATCCACAGATATATTGAGGGAAGGCAACGAAGAGGATTTGAAAGCAAGGCAGAATTGCAGGAAAGAGATTTCAGGAGGTAGATTCGAATCGTCTTTAAAGCACATGAAAAGTGGCAAAACGTCGACAATGATGCCCTTGGCCAAAAAGGGCGTATGCGTTTTTTCCTGAATATATTCAGGAAAAAACGCATACGCCCTTTTTGGCCAACCAAGCAACCTGGAAAGGCAAATCAGCGCTACAAAGAAGTCTCGCTTCCCATCGGTCAAAAGGGCCATGGTGCAAAAAGTGTCAAAACCAGAAATGCAGTACAGGCCATGGAGAAATGGCAGCCTTGCTACGCTGATGGGCGGGATGTAAATTGCCAAAAGCCACTCTGGAGAAGTGTACGGTGTGTCCTGAAACATCGACAAAACACAGCTTAGGGAGCATAGGGCACGTCCACTCATGGGCGTATAAATTGGGAAAACTAAAAATCAGCGAGACACAGGCACCCCAATGTTTAGGGCTGCTATGTTGACAAGAACCTCCACTTCATGACACCTTAAATATCCCAGGAAAGAGAAAAATGGATAAAGAAGTTGTGGTCCTTATGTACAAAGGAATATCACTCAGACATGAAATCAATATCATAAGGCTAGTAGAAGCAAGATGAGTGGATTTAGGTATGACGATTCTAACTGAAATAAGTGACACAGAAAAAGACACTTATCATAAGCTATCACTTATAGAGGGAATGTAAAAACCGCTACACCTGAACTGAATTACAAAACAGAACAGAGTCACACGTTTAGAAAACACACTATGGCTGCTTAACGGGAAAGGTGAGGTGGGGTGTTGCATAAAACAAGGGTTTCAAATTCGCTCAGATACCGTTCCATACACCCAATATGTAATATACAAGACCTACTCCTTGCTCAGTGAACTGGACTCAACACCCCCTATTCACCGCACAAGAATATATGTGACTAGTAAGAATCTTAAAACCTATGTATTGATATCTGTCTGGAAGTGAGTCAAGTGGGTGTAAAGCCGCATAAACACAGCCGTGAAAAGCAGCTAAACCCCATTATAAAAATAAATTACTTTTAAAAACCCGTAAAACAAAGACAGTGAAAGAGAGAGAAATTCTTACAAAATTCGTTCAGAGGCTGTGATGCAACCTGGATTGACCATATCTAGACCCACAGCTGGATGAGACATAAGGGTGGACACTCTTGGGGCTTAGAGGTTGGGTGAGGTTGGGTGAGCAAACGCAGACCCTTTAAAGTAATACTGTGTGGTACCCATCCCATGGGTCCCAAATCTCCAGGTTCAAGGGCATCTTCCTACATCGAAAACATGCATGAGAAACCCAGTAGATGGTACACCGTGTGATTTTGAAAGGTTTCTAAAACGCACCCAATTTCTCATCTCCTTGTGCTCGGGTTCGCATTTCCAGCTACTTTACTAGCAATCTCCCTACTTGGAGAATCAGCACCTTTAAGCTCCTGTTCCCTACAGGTTGCAATTTGTCCTGAGGATGAACGGGAAGAGGGGCAACCAATGAGAGACTAGATCTAGGTGTTGGGACAGGCCCAGGTCACTCTATTTTCCCATCAGGAAGAAGAATTAACCACAGGCTCAGCCTGCCGCCAGGAACCAGAATAGGGCCTGAGGCAATCCCGCGCTTTTGCGGCCAGCTCCCAAAAAAGCGAGTTGAAAAATGGAGCTCAGGGACACTGCAATTCACAAACCCGCAGAGTTATAAGTGATAACTCTCATCCACAGATATATTGAGGGAAGGCAACGAAGAAGATTTGAAAGCAAGGCAGAATTGCAGGAAACAGGTTTCAGGAGGTAGATTCGAATCGCCTTTAAAGCACATGAAAAGCGGCAAAACATCGACAATGATGCCCTTGGCCAAAAAGGGCGTATGCGTTTTTTCCTGAATATATTCAGGAAAAAACGCATACGCCCTTTTTGGCCAACCAAGCAAACTGGAAAGGCAAATCAGCGCTACAAAGAGGTCTCGCTTCCCATCGGTCAAAAGGGCCATGCTGCAAAAAGTGTCAAAACCAGAAATGCAGGACAGGCCATGGAGAAATGGCAGCCTTGCTACGCCGATGGGCGGGATGTAAATTGCCAACAGCCACTCTGGAGAAGTGTACGGTGTGTCCTGAAACATCGAAAAAACACAGCTTAGGGAGCATAGGGCACGTCCACTCATGGGCGAATAAATTGGGAAAACTAAAAATCAGCAAGACACAGGCACCCCAAAGTTTAGGGCTGCTATGTTGACAAGAACCTCCACTTCATGACACCTTAAATATCCCAGGAAAGAGAAAAATGGATAAAGAAGTTGTGGTCCTTATGTACAAAGGAATATCACTCAAACATGAAATCAATGTCATAAGGCTAGTAGAAGCAAGATGAGTGGATTTAGGTATGACGATTCTAAGTGAAATAAGTGACACAGAAAAAGACACTTATCATAAGCTATCACTTATAGAGGGAATGTAAAAACCGCTACACCTGAACTGAATTACAAAACAGAACAGAGTCACACGTTTAGAAAACACACTATGGCTGCTTAACGGGAAAGGTGAGGTGGGGTGATGCATAAAACAAGGGTTTCAAATTCGCTCAGATACCGTTCCATACACCCAATATGTAATAGACAAGACCTACTCCTTGCTCAGTGAACTGGACTCAACACCCCCTATTCACCGCACAAGAATATATGTGACTAGTAAGAATCTTAAAACCTATGTATTGATATCTCTCTGGAAGTGTGTCAAGTGGGTGTAAAGCTGCATAAACACAGCCGTGAAAAGCAGCTAAACCCCATTATAAAAATAAATTACTTTTAAAAACCCGTAAAACAAAGACAGTGAAAGAGAGAGAAATTCTTACAAAATTCGTTCAGAGGCTGTGATGCAACCTGGATTGACCATATCTAGACCCACAGCTGGATGAGACATAAGGGTGGACACTCTTGGGGCTTAGAGGTTGGGTGAGGTTGGGTGAGCAAACGCAGACCCTTTAAAGTAATACTGTGTGGTACCCATCCCATGGGTCCCAAATCTCCAGGTTCAAGGGCATCTTCCTACATCGAAAACATGCATGAGAAACCCAGAAGATGGTACACCGTGTGATTTTGAAAGGTTTCTAAAACGCACCCAATTTCTCATCACCTTGTGCTCGGGTTGGCCTTTCCAGCTACTTTACTAGCAATCTCCCTACTTGGAGAATCAGCACCTTTAAGCTCCTGTTCCCTACAGGTTGCAAATTGTCCTGAGGATGAACGGGAAGAGGGGCAACCAATGAGAGACTAGATCTAGGTGTTGGGACAGGCACAGGTCACTCTATTTTCCCATCAGGAAGAAGAATTAACCACAGGCTCTGCCTGCCTCCAGGAACCAGAATAGGGCCTGAGGCAATCCCGCGCTTTTGCGGCAGCTCCCAAAAAAGCGAGTTGAAAAATGGAGCTCAGGGACACTGCAATTCACAAACCCGCAGAGTTACAAAGGATAACTCTCATCCACAGATATATTGAGGGAAGGCAGCGAAGAGGATTTGAAAGCAAGGCAGAATTGCAGGAAAGAGATTTCAGGAGGTAGATTCGAATCGCCTTTAAAGCACATGAAAAGCGGCAAAACGTCGACAATGATGCCCTTGGCCAAAAAGGGCGTATGCGTTTTTTCCTGAATATATTCAGGAAAAAACGCATACGCCCTTTTTGGCCAACGAAGCAACCTGGAAAGGCAAATCAGCGCTACAAAGAAGTCTCGCTTCCCATCGGTCAAAAGGGCTATGGTGCAAAAAGTGTCAAAACCAGAAATGCAGTACAGGCCATGGAGAAATGGCAGCCTTGCTACGCTGATGGGCGGGATGTAAATTGCCAAAAGCCACTCTGGAGAAGTGTACGGTGTGTCCTGAATCATCGAAAAAACACAGCTTAGGGAGCATAGGGCACGTCCACACATGGGCGTATAAATTGGGAAAACTAAAAATCAGCAAGACACAGGCACCCCAATCTTTAGGGCTGCTATGTTGACAAGAACCTCCACTTCATGACACCTTAAATATCCCAGGAAAGAGAAAAATGGATAAAGAAGTTGTGGTCCTTATGTACAATGGAATATCACTCAGACATGAAATCAATGTCATAAGGCTAGTAGAAGCAAGATGAGTGGAGTTAGGTATGACGATTCTAAGTGAAATAAGTGACACAGAAAAAGACACTTATCATAAGCTATCACTTATAGAGGGAATGTAAAAACCGCTACACCTGAACTGAATTACAAAACAGAACAGAGTCACACGTTTAGAAAACACATTATGGCTGCTTAACGGGAAAGGTGAGGTGGGGTGATGCATAAAACAAGGGTTTCAAATTCGCTCAGATACCGTTCCATACACCCAATATGTAATAGACAAGACCTACTCCTTGCTCAGTGAACTGGACTCAACACCCCCTATTCACCGCACAAGAATATATGTGACTAGTAAGAATCTTAAAACCTATGTATTGATATCTGTCTGGAAGTGAGTCAAGTGGGTGTAAAGCCGCATAAACACAGCCGTGAAAAGCAGCTAAACCCCATTATAAAAATAAATTACTTTTAAAAACCCGTAAAACAAAGACAGTGAAAGAGAGAGAAATTCTTACAAAATTCGTTCAGAGGCTGTGATGCAACCTGGATTGACCATATCTAGACCCACAGCTGGATGAGACATAAGGGTGGACACTCTTGGGGCTTAGAGGTTGGGTGAGGTTGGGTGAGCAAACGCAGACCCTTTAAAGTAATAGTGTGTGGTACCCATCCCATGGGTCCCAAATCTCCAGGTTCAAGGGCATCTTCCTACATCGAAAACATGCATGAGAAACCCAGAAGATGGTACACCGTGTGATTTTGAAAGGTTTCTAAAACGCACCCAATTTCTCATCTCCTTGTGCTCGGGTTCGCCTTTCCAGCTACTTTACTAGCAATCTCCCTACTTGGAGAATCAGCACCTTTAAGCTCCTGTTCCCTACAGGTTGCAATTTGTCCTGAGGATGAACAGGAAGAGGGGCAACCAATGAGAGACTAGATCTAGGTGTTGGGACAGGCCCAGGTCACTCTATTTTCCCATCAGGAAGAAGAATTAACCACAGGCTCAGCCTGCCTCCAGGAACCAGAATAGGGCCTGAGGCAATCCCGCGCTTTTGCGGCCAGCTCCCAAAAAAGCGAGTTGAAAAATGGAGCTCAGGGACACTGCAATTCACAAACCCGCAGAGTTATAAATGATAACTCTCATCCACAGATATATTGAGGGAAGGCAACGAAGAGGATTTGAAAGCAAGGCAGAATTGCAGGAAACAGATTTCAGGAGGTAGATTCGAATCGCCTTTAAAGCACATGAAAAGCGGCAAAACGTCGACAATGATGCCCTTGGCCAAAAAGGGCGTATGCGTTTCTTCCTGAATATATTCAGGAAAAAACGCATACGCCCTTTTTGGCCAACCAAGCAACCTGGAAAGGCAAATCAGCGCTACAAAGAGGTCTCGCTTCCCATCGGTCAAAAGGGCCATGCTGCAAAAAGTGTCAAAACCAGAAATGCAGGACAGGCCATGGAGAAATGGCAGCCTTGCTACGCTGATGGGCGGGATGTAAATTGCCAACAGCCACTCTGGAGAAGTGTACGGTGTGTCCTGAAACATCGAAAAAACACAGCTTAGGGAGCATAGGGCACGTCCACTCATGGGCCTATAAATTGGGAAAACTAAAAATCAGCAAGACACAGGCACCCCAATGTTTAGGGCTGCTATGTTGACAAGAACCTCCACTTCATGACACCTTAAATATCCCAGGAAAGAGAAAAATGGATAAAGAAGTTGTGGTCCTTATGTACAAAGGAATATCCCTCAGACATGATATCAATGTCATAAGGCTAGTAGAAGCAAGATGAGTGGATTTAGGTATGACGATTCTAAGTGAAATAAGTCACACAGAAAAAGACACTTATCATAAGCTATCACTTATAGAGGGAATGTAAAAACCGCTACACTTGAACTGAATTACAAAACAGAACAGAGTCACACGTTTAGAAAACACACTATGGCTGCTTAACGGGAAAGGTGAGGTGGGGTGATGCATAAAACAAGGGTTTCAAATTCGCTCAGATACTGTTCCATACACCCAATATGTAATAGACAAGACCTACTCCTTGCTCAGTGAACTGGACTCAACACCCCCTATTCACCGCACAAGAATATATGTGACTAGTAAGAATCGTAAAACCTATGTATTGATATCTCTCTGGAAGTGAGCCAAGTGGGTGTAAAGCCGCATAAACACAGCCGTGAAAAGCAGCTAAACCCCATTATAAAAATAAATTACTTTTAAAAACCCGTAAAACAAAGACAGTGAAAGAGAGAGAAATTCTTACAAAATTCGTTCAGGGGCTGTGATGCCACCTGGATTGACCATATCTAGACCCACAGCTGGATGAGACATAAGGGTGGACACTCTTGGGGCTGAGAGGATGGGTGAGCAAACGCAGACCCTTTAAAGTAATACTGCCTGATACCCATCCCATGGGTCCCAAATCTCCAGGTTCAAGGGCATCTTCCTACATCGAAAACATGCATGAGAAACTCAGAAGATGGTACACCGTGTGATTTTGAAAGGTTTCTAAAACACACCCTATTTCTCATCTCCTTGTGCTCGGGTTCGCCTTTCCAGCTACTTTACTAGCAATCAACTTACTTGGAGAATCAGCACCTTTAACCTCCTGTTCCCTACAGGTTGCAATTTGTCCTGAGGATGAACGGGAAGAGGGGCAACCAATGAGAGACTAGATCTAGGTGTTGGGACAGGCACAGGTCACTCTATTTTCCCATCAGGAAGAAGAATTAATCACAGGCTCAGCCTGCCGCCCAGAAGCACAATAGGGCCTGAGGCAATCCCGCGCTTTTGCGGCCAGCTCCCAAAAAAGCGAGTTGAAAAATGGAGCTCAGGGACACTGCAATTCACAAACCCGCAGAGTTATAAATGATAACTCTCATCCACAGATATATTGAGGGAAGGCAACGAAGAGGATTTGAAAGCAAGGCAGAATTGCAGGAAACAGGTTTCAGGAGGTAGATTCGAATCGCCTTTAAAGCACATGAAAAGCGGCAAAACGTCGACAATGATGCCCTTGGCCAAAAAGGGCGTATGCGTTTTTTCCTGAATATATTCAGGAAAAAACGCATACGCCCTTTTTGGCCAACCAAGCAACCTGGAAAGGGAAATCAGCGCTTCAAAGAAGTCTCGCTTCCCATCGGTCAAAAGGGTCATGCTGCAAAAAGTGTCAAAACCAGAAATGCAGGACAGGCCATGGAGAAATGGCAGCCTTGCTACGCTGATGGGCGGGATGTAAATTGCCAACAGCCACTCTGGAGAAGTGTACGGTGTGTCCTGAAACATCGAAAAAACACAGCTTAGGGAGCATAGGGCACCTCCACTCATGGGCGTATAAATTGGGAAAACTAAAAATCAGCAAGACACAGGCACCCAAAAGTTTAGGGCTGCTCTGTTGACAAGAACCTCCACTTCATGACACCTTAAATATCCCAGGAAAGAGAAAAATGGATAAAGAAGTTGTAGTTCTTATGTACAATGGAATATCACTCAGACATGAAATCAATGTCATAAGGCTAGTAGAAGCAAGATGAGTGGATTTAGGTATGACGATTCTAAGTGAAATAAGTCACACAGAAAAAGACACTTATCATAAGCTATCACTTAGAGAGGGAATGTAAAAACCGCTACACATGAACTGAATTACAAAACAGAACAGAGTCACACGTTTAGAAAACACACTATGGCTGCTTAACGGGAAAGGTGAGGTGCGGTGATGCATAAAACAAGGGTTTCAAATTCACTCAGATACCGTTCCATACACCCAATAAGTAATAGACAAGATCTACTCCTTGCTCAGTGAACTGGATTCAACACCCCCTATTCACCGCACAAGAATATATGTGACTAGTAAGAATCTTAAAACCTATGTATTGATATCTGTCTGCAAGTGAGTCAAGTGGGTGTAAAGCCGCATAAACACAGCCGAGAAAAGGAGCTAAACCCCATTATAGAAATAAATTACTTTTAAAAACCCGTAAAACAAAGACAGTGAAAGAGAGAGAAATTCTTACAAAATTCGTTCAGAGGCTGTGATGCAACCTGGATTGACCATATCTAGACCCACAGCTGAATGAGACATAAGGGTGGACACTCTTGGGGCTGAGAGTTTGGGTGAGATTGGGTGAGCAAACGCAGACCCTTTAAAGTAATACTGCGTGGTACCCATCCCATGGGTCCCAAATCTCCAGGTTCAAGGGCATATTCCTACATCGAAAACATGCATGAGAAACCCAGAAGATGATACACTGTGTGATTTTGAAAGGTTTCTAAAACGCACCTCATTTCTCATCTCCTTGTGTTCGGGTTCGCCATTCCAGCTACTTTACTAACAATCTCCCTACTTGGAGAATCAGCACCTTTAACCTCCTGTTCCCTACAGGTTGCAATTTGTCCTGAGGACGAACGGGAAGAGGGGCAACCAATGAGAGACTAGATATAGGTGTTGGGACAGGCACAGGTCACTCTATTTGCCCATCAGGAAGAAGAATTAACCACAGGCTCAGCCTGCCGCCCAGAAGCAGAATAGGGCCTGAGGCAATCCCGTGCTTTTGCGGCCAGCTCCCAAAAAAGACAGTTGAAAAATGGAGCTCAGGGACACTGCGATTCACAAACCCGCAGAGTTATAAATGATAACTCTCGTCCACAAATATATTGAGAGAAGGCAACGAAGAGGATTTGAAAGCAAGGCAGAATTGCAGGAAACAGGTTTCAGGAGGTAGATTCGAATCGCCTTTAAAGCACATGAAAAGTGGCAAAACGTCGACAGTGATGCCCTTGGCCAAAAGGGGCGTATGCGTTTTTTCCTGAATATATTCAGGAAAAAACGCATACGCCCCTTTTGGCCAACCAAGCAACCTGGAAAGGCTAATCAGCGCTACAAAGAAGTCTCGCTTCCCATCGGTCAAAAGGGCCATGCTGCAAAAAGTGTCAAAACCAGAAATGCAGGACAGGCCATGGAGAAATGGCAGCCTTGCTACGCTGATGGGCGGGATGTAAATTGCCAACAGCCACTCTGGAGAAGTGTACGGTGTGTCCTGAAACATCGAAAAAACACAGCTTAGGGAGCATAGGGCACGTCCACTCATGGGCGTATAAATTGGGAAAACTAAAAATCAGCAAGACACAGGCACCCCAAAGTTTAGGGCTGCTCTGTTGACAAGAACCTCCACTTCATGACACCTTAAATATCCCAGGAAAGAGAAAAATGGATAAAGAAGTTGTGGTCCTTATGTACAATGGAATATCACTCAGACATGAAATCAATGTCATAATTCTAGTAGAAGCAAGATGAGTGGAGTTAGGTACGACGATTCTAAGTGAAATAATTCACACAGAAAAAGACACTTATCATAAGCTATCACTTATAGAGGAAATGTAAAAACCGCTACACTTGAACTGAATTACAAAACAGAACAGAGTCACACGTTTAGAAAACACACTATGGCTGCTTAACGGGAAAGGTGAGGTGCGGTGATGCATAAAACAAGGGTTTCAAATTCACTCAGATACCGTTCCATACACCCAATATGTAATAGACAAGACCTACTCCTTGCTCAGTGAACTGGATTCAACACCCCCTATTCACCGCACAAGAATATATGTGACTAGTAAGAATCTTAAAACCTATGTATTGATATCTGTCTGCAAGTGAGTCAAGTGGGTGTAAAGCCGCATAAACACAGCCGAGAAAAGCAGCTAAACCCCATTATAGAAATAAATTACTTTTAAAAACCCGTAAAACAAAGACAGTGAAAGATAGAGAAATTCTTACAAAATTCGTTCAGAGGCTGTGATGCAACCTGGATTGACCATATCTAGACCCACAGCTGGATGAGACATAAGGGTGGACACTCTTGGGGCTGAGAGTTTGGGTGAGGTTGGGTGAGCAAACGCAGACCCTTTAAAGTAATACTGCGTGGTACCCATCCCATGGGTCCCAAATCTCCAAGTTCAAGGGCATCTTCCTACATCGAAAACATGCATGAGAAACCCAGAAGATGGTACACCGTGTGATTTTGAAAGGTTTCTAAAACGCACCTCATTTCTCATCTCCTTGTGCTCTGGTTCGCCATTCCAGGTACTTTACTAGCAATCTCCCTACTTGGAGAATCAGCACCTTTAACCTCTTGTTCCCTACAGGTTGCAATTTGTCCTGAGGATGAACGGGAAGAGGGGCAACCAATGAGAGACTAGATCTAGGTGTTGGGAAAGGCACAGGTCACTCTATTTTCCCATCAGGAAGAAGAATTAACCACAGGCTCAGCCTGCCGCCCAGAAGCAGAATAGGGCCTGAGGCAATCCCGCGCTTTTGCGGCCAGCTCCCAAAAAAGCGAGTTGAAAAACGGAGCTCAGGGACACTGCAATTCACAAACCCGCAGAGTTATAAATGATAACTCTCGTCCACAAATATATTGAGGGAAGGCAACGAAGAGGATTTGAAAGCAAGGCAGAATTGCAGGAAACGAATTTCAGGAGGTAGATTCGAATCACTTTAAAGCACATGAAAAGTTGCAAAACTTCGACAATGATGCCCATGGCCAAAAAGGGCGTATGCGTTTTTTCCTGAATATATTCAGGAAAAAACGCATACGCCCTTTTTGGCCAACCAAGCAACCTGGAAATGCAAATCAGCGCTACAAAGAAGTCTCGCTTCCCATCGGTCAAAAGGGCCATGCTACAAAAAGTGTCAAAACCAGAAATGCAGGACAGGCCATGGAGAAATGACAGCCTTGCTACGCTGATGGACGGGATGTAAATTGCCAACAGCCACTCTGGAGAAGTGTACGGTGTGTCCTGAAATATCGAAAAAACACAGCTTAGGGAGCATAGGGCACCTCCACTCATGGGCGTATAAATTGGGAAAACTAAAAATCAGCAAGACACAGGCACCCAAAAGTTTAGGGCTGCTCTGTTGACAAGAACCTCCACTTCATGACACCTTAAATATCCCAGGAAAGAGAAAAATGGATAAACAAGTTGTAGTTCTTATGTACAATGGAATATCACTCAGACATGAAATCAATGTCATAAGGCTAGTAGAAGCAAGATGAGTGGATTTAGGTATGACGATTCTAAGTGAAATAAGTCACACAGAAAAAGACACTTATAATAAGCTATCACTTAGAGAGGGAATGTAAAAACCGCTACACTTGAACTGAATTACAAAACAGAACAGAGTCACACGTTTAGAAAACACACTATGGCTGCTTAACGGGAAAGGTGAGGTGGGGTGATGCATAAAACAAGGGTTTCAAATTCGCTCAGATACTGTTCCATACACCCAATATGTAATAGACAAGACCTACTCCTTGCTCAGTGAACTGGACTCAACACCCCCTATTCACCGCACAAGAATATATCTGACTAGTAAGAATCGTAAAACCTATGTATTGATATCTGTCTGGAAGTGAGCCAAGTGGGTGTAAAGCCGCATAAACACAGCCGTGAAAAGCAGCTAAACCCCATTATAAAAATAAATTACTTTTAAAAACCCGTAAAACAAAGACAGTGAAAGAGAGAGAAATTCTTAGAAAATTCGTTCAGGGGCTGTGATGCAACCTGGATTGACCATATCTAGACCCACACCTGGATGAGACATAAGGGTGGACACTCTTGGGGCTTAGAGGTTGGGTGAGGTTGGGTGAGCAAACGCAGACCCTTTAAATTAATACTGCGTGGTACCCATCCCATGGGTCCCAAATCTCCAGGTTCAAGGGCACCTTCCTACATCGAAAACTTGCATGAGGAACCCAGAAGAAGGTACACCGTGTGATTTTGAAAGGTTTCTAAAACGCACCTCATTTCTCATCTCCTTGTGCTAGGGTTCGCCTTTCCAGCTACTTTACTAGCAATCTCCCTACTTGGAGAATCAGCACCTTTAAGCTCCTGTTCCCTACAGGTTGCAATTTGTCCTGAGGATGAACGGGAAGAGGGGCAACCAATGAGAGACTAGATCTAGGTGTTGGGACAGGCCCAGGTCACTGTATTTTCCCATCAGGAAGAAGAATTAACCACAGGCTCAGCCTGCTGCCAGGAACCAGAATAGGGCCTGAGGCAATCCCGCGCTTTTGCGGCCAGCTCCCAAAAAAGCGAGTTGAAAAATGGAGCTCAGGGACACTGCAATTCACAAACCCGCAGAGTTATAAATGATAACTCTCATCCACAGATATATTGAGGGAAGGCAACGAAGAGGATTTGAAAGCAAGGCAGAATTGCAGGAAACAGATTTCAGGAGGTAGATTCGAATCGCCTTTAAAGCACATGAAAAGCGGCAAAACGTCGACAATGATGCCCTTGGCCAAAAAGGGCGTATGAGTTTTTTCCTGAATATATTCAGGAAAAAACGCATACGCCCTTTTTGGCCAACCAAGCAACCTGGAAAGGCAAATCAGCGCTACAAAGAAGTCTCGCTTCCCATCGGTCAAAAGGGCCATGCTGCAAAATGTTTCAAAACCAGAAATGCAGGACAGGCCATGGAGAAATGTCAGCCTTGCTACGCTGATGGGCGGGATGTAAATTGCCAGCAGCCACTCTGGAGAAGTGTACGGTGTGTCCTGAAACATCGAAAAAACACAGCTTAGGGAGCATAGGGCACGTCCACTCATGGGCGTATAAATTGGGAAAATTAAAAATCAGCAAGACACAGGCACCCCAAAGTTTAGGGCTGCTCTGTTGACAAGAACCTCCACTTCATGACACCTTAAATATCACCAGGAAAGAGAAAAATGGATAAAGAAGTTGTGGTCCTTTTGTACAATGGAATATCACTCAGACATGAAATCAATGTCATAAGGCTAGTAGAAGCAAGATGAGTGGATTTAGGTACGACGATTCTAAGTGAAATAAGTCACACAGAAAAAGACACTTATCATAAGCTATCACTTATAGAGGGAATGTAAAAACCGCTACACTTGAACTGAATTACAAAACAGAACAGAGTCACACGTTTAGAAAACACACTATGGCTGCTTAACGGGAAAGGTGAGGTGGGGTGATGCATAAACAAGGGTTTCAAATTCGTTCAGATACCGTTCCATACACCCAATATGTAATAGACAAGACCTACTCCTTGCTCAGTGAACTGGACTCAACACCCCCTATTCACCGCACAAGAATATATCTGACTAGTAAGAATCTTAAAACCTATGTATTGATATCTCTCTGGAAGTGAGTCAAGTGGGTGTAAAGCCGCATAAACACAGCCGTGAAAAGCAGCTAAACACCATTATAAAAATAAATTACTTTTAAAAACCCGTAAAACAAAGACAATGAAAGATAGAGAAATTCTTCCAAAATTCGGTCAGGGGCTGTGATGCAACCTGGATTGACCATATCTAGACACACAGCTGGATGAGACATAATGGTGGACACTCTTGGGGCTGATAGGTTAGGTGAGGTTGGGTGAGCAAACGCAGAACCTTTAAAGTAATACTGCGTGGTACGCATCTCATGGGTCCCAAATCTCCAGGTTCAAGGGCATCTTCCTACATTGAAAACATACATGAGAAACCCAGAAGATGGTACACCGTGTGATTTTGAAAGGTTTCTAAAACGCACCTCATTTCTCATCTCCTTGTGCTCGGGTTCGCCATTCCAGCTACTTTACTAGCAATCTCCCTACTTGGAGAATCAGCACCTTTAACCTCCTGTTCTGTACAGGTTGCAATTTGTCCTGAGGATGAACGGGAAGAGGGGCAACAAATGAGAGACTAGATCTAGGTGTTGGGACATGCACAGGTCACTCTATTTTCCCATCAGGAAGAAGAATTAACCACAGGCTCAGCCTGACGCCCAGAAGCAGAATAGGGCCTGAGGCAATCCCGCGCTCTTGCGGCCAGCTCCCAAAAAAGCGAGTTGAAAAATGGAGCCCAGGGACACTGCCATTCACAAACCCGCAGAGTTATAAATGATAACTCTGGTCCACAAATATATTGAGGGAAGGCAACGAAGAGGATTTGAAAGCAAGGCAGAATTGCAGGAAACAGGTTTCAGGAGGTAGATTCGAATCGCCTTTCAAGCACATGAAAAGTGGCAAATCTTCGACAATGATGCCCTTGGCCAAAAAGGGCGTATGTGTTTTTTCCTGAATATATTCAGGAAAAAACGCATACGCCCTTTTTTGCCAACCAAGCAACCTGGAAAGGCAAATCAGCGCTACAATGAAGTCTCGCTTCCCATCGGTCAAAAGGGCCATGCTGCATAAAGTGTCAAAACCAGAAATGCAGGACAGGCCATGGAGAAATGGCAGCCTTGCTACGCTGATGGGCGGGATGTAAATTGCCAACAGCCACTCTGAAGAAGTGTACGGTGTGTCCTGAAACATCGAAAAAACACAGCTTAGGGAGCATAGGGCACGTCCACTCATGGGCGTATAAATTGGGAAAACTAAAAATCAGCAAGACACAGGCACCCCAAAGTTTAGGGCTGCTCTGTTGACAAGAACCTCCACTTCATGACACCTTAAATATCCCAGGAAAGAGAAAAATGGATAAAGAAGTTGTGGTCCTTATGTACAATGGAATATCACTCAGACATGAAATCAATGTCATAAGGCTAGTAGAAGCAAGATGAGTGGATTTAGGTATGACAATTCTAAGTGAAATAAGTCACACAGAAAAAGACACTTATCATAAGCTATCACTTATAGAGGGAATGTAAAAACCGCTACACTTGAAATGAATTACAAAACAGAACAGTGTCACACGTTTAGAAAACACACTATGGCTGCTTAACGGGAAAGGTGAGGTGGGGTGATGCATAAAACAAGGGTTTCAAATTCTCTCAGATACCGTTCCATACACCCAATACGTAATAGACAAGACCTACTCCTTGCTCAGTGAACTGGACTCAACACCCCCTATTCACCGCACAAGAATATATGTGACTAGTAAGAATTTTAAAACCTATGTATTGATATCTGTCTGGAAGTGAGTCAAGTGGGTGTAAAGCGGCATAAACACAGCAGTGAAAAGTAGCGAATCCCCATTTTAAATTAAATAACTTTAAAAAACCCAAAAAAAATAAGACAGTGATAGAGAGAGGAAATTTTAAATAATTCGTTCCTGGGCTGTGATGCAACCTTGTTTGATCATATCTAGACCCACAGCTGGATGAGAAATAAAGCTGGACACTCTTGCAGCTGAAGGACTCTTTCCCTAGTTACCAGATTGGGGAACGTAAAAAGGCTGCCGCCCTCTGGCCGTTACCTGCAATGCAGCTTTAAAATCTGTGTTAATGGTCACTTCATATGAACAAGTACTTCAGGGCTGTAAATGAAACCTGCCCTCAAAATGTCTTGAGGGAGGTAGTGGCCAAAACTTTTCAAAATGTGACACTTACTTTAAGAAAACAATTTGAATAACTAAGCTGTAATCACAGTTTGATAAATAAAAAGAGCATGCTTTAAAGATCAATTTCAACAGATTATGGGACACATGCAAATTCAGCCACACAGAGGTATCAGCTCGCACCTGTTAGAATAACCAGCAGCAAGCAAACTACAAACAATAAATATTGAAGGTGTTTTGGAGAAATGCATACCCTCAATTTTAAGTGGGACATAACCTGGAAAGAGCCACTAATGAGAACTGAATGGTGGTGCCTTTAAAACGTACACACTGAGCTACCATATGATACAGCAAGCCCACTCCTTGGCCTATAACATAAGGAGATAGAACTGGAAAGACACAGGCAAGCAAATGTGCATTGCAGCAGTATTACAATAACCAAGACATGGAGGCAACCAAAAAGTCCATCAAGAGGTGCGTGGCCAAAGAAGAACTGGTACACGTACAGATGGAATATTAGCCAGGGAAAAAAACAAAACAATGCCATTTACAGCACTGTGTATGATTCTTGAGTTAATCAGGCAAATTGTACTAAGTCAGAAAGCAAAAGACACATATCCTATAATATCACTTATAGGTCTTAGCTAAAAATTGATACCAATGAAGATATTTCCACAGAGAAATGCAATCACAGATTCATTAAACAAACTTAGGGTTCACCAAATGGAAAGGTGTGAGGATTGGATACATTAGGATATTGGGGTTAAGATAGATATAGAAACACATGTGAAATATGTAATCACCAAAGACCTACGTAATACCAAGACAAGACTACTCAACATGGTGTCATAACCTACATGGGAAAATGATCCAAAGAAGAATAGATATATGTATATGTTTAAAAGAACCACATCTTGCACACCTAGAAGAAACAAAACATTTTAATCAAATTTGCTCTGACAAAAAATAAAAATTAAATTAAAAAAAGAACAAGAAGTAATGAGACATAAACTTAAGGGGCTTTGTGCTGGCACATTGCATTCTAATTTACAACCAGAACATGACTTCCATTAAGGCTCTGTCATCACTAATAAAGCAGCTTTATAAGCAATGTTGAAGGTAGCTTAAAAGAAGTCTCACTAATTATTGATAGTAACAAGGAAACAAAGAAAAGTAAAAATCTCACTGCAAAAAGTATACATAGGGTAAGGATAGTAGATCAAACACTGATTAAACTTCTGTAAAGAATAAAAGACAACAGTAGTATGTTTTGTTAAAAAAGAGAGGGCCCAAATAAATCTGAAATGAAAGAGATGATGTTACAACAGACACCACAGAAATACAAAGTATCCTAAGATACACACAGGGTAACTCAGGGCTCAGACTGGACAGAGCCCACTCTCCAGTCCCCTGTACATGACTTACAGGAGCCTCAGGAACTGAGGAGGAGGTCCCTGAGGAGAGGCTCAAGATAGAATATGGTAGGCATTAACATGACTGCATTCATCTTAAACATGCCTGAACTACATTCACACGAGATGATTTTGTCCTGTATGTACATCGGCACCTCTAGCCGGAACTGCAGATCTTTGGCTTCAACACCTCTACTGACAACATTAGCTTCACCTGCTGTGGACCGTCTCCTATAGGATTTCTAGAATCACAAAACATCGAAGCTTCACAGGACCCAGAGTCTGTGCGACTCCACACAGAGTCTCAGAGTCTCAACTCCACTCAGATACTCCACTCTTGGAGGGCACACACAAAGTAGTGTGCACATCAGGACCCAGGGGAAGGAGCAGTGACCCCGTAGGAGAATGACCAGAACTACCTGCTACTTTTAGAGGGTCTCCTGCAGAGGCAGCTGGTGGCTGTGGCTGTGGCTCACCGTGAGGACAACAACACTGGCAGCAGAAGTTCTGGGAAATACTCCTTGGTGTGAGCCCTCCCAGAGTCCGCCATTAGCCCCACCAAGAGCAAGGTAGGCTCCAGTGCTGGGTCGCCTCAGGCCAAACAACCAACAGGGAGGGAACCCAGCCCCATGCATCAGCAGACAAGCAGATTCAACTTTTTATTAAAGTTTTATTTAATCCGTAGACAAGCGGATTAAAGCTCTGCCCACCAAAGCAACACCCAGCTCTACCCACCACCAGTCCCTCCCATCAGGAAGCTTGCACAAGCCTCTAAGATAGACTCATCCACCAGAGAGCAGACAGCAGAAGCAAGAAGAACTACAATTCTGCAGCCTGTGGAAGGAAAACCACATTCACAGAAAGATAGACAAAATGAAAAGGCAGAGGACTTTATACCAGATCAAGGAACAAGATAAAACCCCAGAAAAAAAACGAAATGAGGTGGAGATAGGGAACCTTCCAGAAAAAGAATTCAGAATAATGATAGTGAAGTTGAGCCAAGACCTTAGAAAAAGAAAGGAGGCAAAGATCGAGAAGACACAAGAAATGCTTAACAAAGACCTAGAAGAATTAAGGAACAAACACCTAGAAGAATTAAAGAACAAACAAACAGAGGTGAACAATGTAATAACTGAAATGAAAAATACACTAGAAGGAATCAGTAGCAGAATAACTGTGGCAGAAGAACGGATAAGTGGCCTGGAAGACAGAAAGGTGGAAATCACTGCCATGGAACAGAATAAAGAAAAAGAATGAAAATAAATGAAGACACCCCAAGAGTCCCCTGGGACAACATTAAACGCAACAACATTCGCATTATAGGGGTCCCAGAAGGAGAAGAGAGAGAGAAAGGACCCGAGAATATATTTGAAGAGATTATGGTCAAAAACTTCCCTAGCATGGGAAAAGAAATAGCCACCCAAGTCCAGAAGCACAGAGTGTCCCAGGCAGGAGAAACCAAAGGAGAAAAATGACAAGACACATAGTAATCAAACTGACAAAAATTAACGACAAAGAAAAATTATTGAAAGCAGCAAGGGAAAAATGACAAATAACATACAAGGGAAATCCCATAAGGATAACAGCTGATTTCTCAGCAGAAAATCTACAAGCCAGAAGGAAGTGGCATGATAAATTTAAAGTGATGAAAGGGAAGAACCTACAACCAAGGGTACTGCACCCTGCAAAGAGCTCATTCAGATTTGATGGAGAAATCAAAAGCCTTACAGACAAGCAAAAGCTAAGAGAATTCAGCACCATGCAACCAGCTCTACACCAAATGCTAAAAGAACTTCTCTAAGTGGGAAACACAAGAGAAGAAAAGGACCCACCAAGACAAACCCATAACAATTAAGAAAATAGTAGTAGGAACATACATATCGATAATTACCTTAAACGTGAATGCACTAAATGTTCCAACCAAAAGACATAGACTGGCTGAATGGATACAAAAACAAGACCCATATATATGCTGTCTACAAGAGACCCATTTCAGACCTAGGGACACATACAGACTGAAAGTGAGGCGATGGAAAAATATATTCTATGCTAATGAAAATCAAAAGAAAGCTGGAGTAGCAATACTCATATCAGATAAAATAGACTTTAAAATAAAGAATGTTACAAGAGACAAGGAAAGACACTACATAATGGTCAAGGGATCAATCCAAGAAGAAGATATAACAATTATAAATATATATGTACCCAACATAGGAGCACCTCAATGTATAAGGCAACTGCTAACAGCTATAAAAGAGGAAATCGACAGTAACACAATAATAGCGGGGGACTTTAACAGCTCACTTACACCAGTGGAGATCAGCCAGACAGAAAATTAATAAGGAAACACAAGCTTTAAATGACACAATAGACCAGATAGAGTTCATTGATATTTATAGGACATTCCATCCAAAAACAGCAGATTACACGTTCTTCTCAACTGCACACGGAACATTCTCCAGGATAGATCACATCTTGGGTCACAGATAAAGCCTCAGTAAATTTAAGAAAACTGAAATCATATCAAGCAGCTGTTCCGACCACAATGCTATGAGATTAGAAATCAATTACACGGAAAAAACCGTAAAAAACACAAACACATGGAGGCTAAACAATACGTTACTAAATAACCAAGAGATCACTGAAGAAATCAAAGGGGAAATCAAAAACTACCTAGAGACAAATGACAACAAAAACACGATGATCCAAAACCTATGGGATGCAGCAAAAGGAGTTCTAAGAGGGAAGTTTATAGCAATACAAGCCTACCTCAAGAAACAAGAAAAATCTCAAATAAACAATCTAACCTTACACCTAGAGGAACTAGAGAAAGAAGAACAAAACCCAAAGTTAGTAGAAGGAAAGAAATCCTAAAGATCAGAGCAGAAATAAATGAAATAGAAACAAAGAAAACGGAAGCAAAGATCATCAAAACTAAAAGCTGGTTCTTTGAGAAGATAAGCAAAAATGATCAACCTTTAGCCACACTCAAGAAAAAGAGGGAGAGGACGCAAATCAACAAAATTAGAAGTGAAAAAGGAGAAGTTACAACAGACACCACAGGAATACAAAGCATCCTAAGAGACTACTACAAGCAACTCTGTGCCAATAAAATGGACAATCTGGAAGAAATGGACAAATTCTTAGAAAGGTATAACCTTCTAAGACTGAACCAGGAAGAAATAGAAAATATGAACAAACCTATCACAAGCAATGAAATTGAAACTGTGATTAAAAATCTTCCAACAAACAAAAGTCCAGAACCAGATGGCATTACAGGTGAATTCTATCAAACATTTAGAGAAGAGCTAACACCCAACCTTCTCAAATTCTTCAAAACAATTTCAGGGGAAGGAACACTCCCAAACTCATTCTATGAGACCACCATCACCCTGATACCAAAATCAGACAGAGATACTACAAGGAAAGAAAATTATAGACCAATATCCCTGATGAATATAGATGCAAAAATCCTCAACAAAATACTAGCAAACAGAATCGAACAACACATTAAAAGGATCATACACCATGATCAAGTGGGGTTTATCCCAGGGATGCAAGGATTCTTCAATATACACAAATCAATGTGATACACCATATTAACAAATTGTAGAATAAAACCATATGGTCATCTCAATAGATGAAGGAAAAGATTTTGAGAAAATTCAACACTCATTTACGATAAAAACTCTGCAGAGTGTGGGCATAGACGGAAACTACCTCAACATAATAAAGGCCATATATGACAAACCCACAGCAAACAGCATTCTCAATGGTGAAAAACTGAAAGCGTTTCCTCTAAGATCAGGAACAAGACGAGGATGTCCACTCTCACCACTGCTATTCAACATAGTTTTGGAAGTCCTAGCCATGGCAATCAGAGAAGAAAAAGAAATAAAAGGAATACAAAACGGAAAAGAAGAAGTAAAATTGTCACTGTTTGCAGATGACATGATATCATAGATAGAGAATCTTAAAGATGCCACCAGAAAACCACTGGAGCTAATCAATGAATTTGGTAAAGTTGCAGGATACAAAATTAATGCACAGAAATTGCTTGCATTCCTATACACTAACAATGAAAGATCAGAAAGAGAAATTAAGGAAACAATCCCATTACCACTGCAACAAAAAGAATAAAATACCTAGGAATAAACCTACCTAAGGAAGTAAAAGACCTGTACTCAGAAAACTATAAGACACTGATGAAAGAAATCAAAGATGATATAAACAGATGGAGACATATACCATGTCCTTGGATTAGAAGAATCAATATTGTGAAAATGACTATACTACCCAAAGCAATCTACAGATTCAATGCAATCCCGATCAAAATACCTTTGGCATTTTCTACAGAACAAGAAAAAAAATCTTAAAATTTGTAGGGAGACACAAAAGACCCTGGATAGCCAAAGCAGTCTTGAGGGGGAAAAAAAAGAGCTGGAGGAATCAGACTTCCAGACTTCAGACTATATTACAAAGCTACAGTAATCAAGATAATATGGTACTGACACAAACACAGAAATATAGGTCAATAGAAAAGGATAGAAAGCACAGAGATAAACCCACGTACCTATGGTTAACTAATCTATGACAAAGGAGGCAAGGGTATACAATGGAGAAAAGACAGTGTCTTCAGTAAGTGGTGTTGGGAAAACTGGACAGCTACATGTAAAAGAATGAAATTAGTACACTCCCTAACACCATACACAAAAATAACTCAAAATGGATTAGAGACCTAAATATAAGACCAGCCACTATAAAACTCTTAGAAGAAAACATAAGCAGAACAGTCTATGACATAAATCACAGCAAGATCCTTTTTGACCCACCTCCTAGAGAAATGGAAATAAAAACAAAAATTAAAAAATGGGACCGAATGAAACATAAATTCTTTTGCACAGCAAAGGAAAACTTAAGCAAGATGAAAAGACAACCATCAGAATGGGAGAAAATATTTTCAAATGAAGCAAATGGCAAAGGATTAATCTACAAAAAGCAGCTCATGTAGCTCAATATCACAAAACCAAACAACCCAATCCAAAAATGGGCAGAAGACCTAAATAGAAATTTCTCCAAAGAAGATATACAGGTTGCCAACAAACACATGAAAGGATGCTGAGCATCACTAATCATTAGAGAAATGCAAATCAAAACTACAGTGAGGTATCACCTCACACCAGTCAGAATGGCCATCATCAAAAAATCTACCAACAGTAAATGCTGGAGAGGCATTTATTGGAGAAAAGGGAACCCTCTTGCACTGTTGGTCGGAATGTAAATTGATATAGCCACTAGGTAGAACGGTATGGGGCTTCCTTAAAAACTAAAAATAGAACTACCATACAACCCAGCAAACCCACTCCTGGACATTTACCCTGAGAAAACCATAATTCAAAAAGAGTCATGTACCACAATGTTCACTGTAGCTCTATTTACAATAGCCAGGACATGGAAGCAACCTAAGTGTCCATCAACAGATAAATGGATAAAGAAGATGTGGCACATATATACGATGGAACATTATTCAGCCATAAAAAGAAACGAAATTGAGTTATTTTTAGTGAGGTGGATGGATCTAGAGTCTGTCCTACAGAGTGAAGTAAGTCAGAAAGAGAAAAACAAATACCGTATGCTAACACATATATATGGAATCTAAAAAAAAAAAGTTTATGAAGAACCTAGGGGCAGGAAAGGATTAAGGACACAGACGTAGAGAAAGGACTTGAGGACATGGGGAGAGGGAAGGGTAAGCTGGGACAAAGTGAGAGAGTGGTATGGACATATATACACTACCAAATGTAAAATTGATAGCTACTGGGAAGCAGCCACATAGCACAGGGAGATCAGCTCTGTGCTTTGTGACCACCTAAAAGGGTGGGATAAGGGAGTGAGAGGGAGGTGCAAGAGGGAGGGGATATGGTGTTATATGTATACGCATAGCTGATTCACTTTTTTATACAGCAGAAACTAACACACAATTGTAAAGCAATTATACTCCAATAAAGATGTAAAAGAAAAAAAAAAAAAGAAAGAAAGCCCAGAGATAAACCTACACACCTATGGCCCACTAATCTATGACAAAGGAGGCAAGGGTATAAAATGGAGAAAAGACAGTCTCTTCAATAAGTGGTGCTGGGAAAAATGGACAGCTACATGTAAAAGAATGAAATTAGAACACTCCCTAACACCATACACAAAAAATAAACTCCAAATGGATTAGAGACCGAAATGTAAGACCGGACACTATAAAACTCTTAGAGGAAAACATAGGAAGAATACTCTTTGACATAAATCACAGCAAGATATTTTTTGATCCACCTCCTAGAGTAATGGAATAAAAAAAAAAAAAAAAAAAAAAAAAACAAATGGGAGCAAATGAAACCTAAAAGCTTTTGCAAAGCAAAGGAAACTACAAACAAGACGAAAAGACAACCCTCAGAATGGGAGAAAATATTTGCAAACGAATCAATGGACAAAGGATTAATCTCCAATGTATATAAACAGCTCATGCAGCTCAACAGTAAAAAAACAAACAAACCAATCCAAAAATGGGCAGATGACGTAAATAGACATTTGTCCCAAGAAGACATACAGATGACCAAGAAACACATGAAAAGCTACTCAACATCACTAATTATTAGAGAAATATAAACCAAAACTACAATGAGGTATCACCTCACACGAGTTAGAATGGGCATCATCAGAAAATCTACAAACAACAAATGCTGGAGAGGGTGTGGAGAAAAGGGAACCCTCTTACACTATTTGTGGGAATGTAAATTGATACAGTCACTATGGAGAACAGTATGGAGGTTCCTTAAAAAACTAAAAATAGAATTACCATATGACCCAGCAATCCCACTACTGGCCATATACCCAGAGAAAACCATAATTCAAAAAGACATATTCACCACAATATTCATTGCAGCACTATTTACAATAGCCAGGTCATGGAAGCAACCTAAATGCCCATAGACAGACGAACGGAAAAGATGTGCTACATATATAAAATGGAATATTACTCAGCCATAAAAAGGAATGAAATTGGGTCATTTGTAGAGACGTGGATAGATCTAGAGACTGTCATACAGAGTGAAGTAAGTCAGAAAGAGAAAAACAAATATCGTATATTAACGCATACATGTAGAACCTAGAAAAATGGTAAAGATGAACTGGTTTGCAAGGCAGAAATAGAGACACAGATGTAGAGAACAAATGTATGGACACCAAGGGGGGAAAGTGGCAGGGTGGTGGTGGTGGGATGAATTGCGACCCTGGGATTGACATATATACACTTATATGTATAAAATAGATAACCAATAAGAGCCTGCTGTATAAAAAAATGAATAAAATAAATTCAAAAATTAAAAAATAAATAATACTTAAGAAAATAAAACAGAAAAAAAGTTCTGTCCTTCCCATAGACGTATTTATATGAATGAATGATTTCCATGCTTATATCCATAAATACAAAAAGAGGAATAAAACTTACCTTGAACCAAAAAAGAAAAAAAAAAAACTGAACCCACTGGTCATACAGAGGAAAACCCTATCAGCGCACTTGCTCCAGTGGTAAACAATTCTTAAGTTGGTCACAGGTGGGGAATCATCTCCCATGCAGCCAGCAGCCCCCACACAAGGAGCGTCCTCATTGCAAAGCTGGGGGACCGTGAGGAGGCGTCTCTGACTAAACGTGAGCTGAGCCCCAGGCCAGCTGCTGCTGAACTTTTCCCACCGTTCCCAGGTAAAACACCTGAATGTGTGCAAAGACTAAAAACTAGAGGAAGGGGCTTGGAGTCACACCAGCGACAGCACGCAGGCCGACTTGGTGCCTGCAGGCCAGCCAGGATGGTCCTGGCCCCGGGCGCTCGTCTGGAAACTTTCCATTTCCCTGCCTGAGGTACCCCTCCTGTCCCGGCCCCCACTGCTTTTTTCCTTCCTTACCTCTGCCCGGGGAGAAATTCCAGCAGCAAGTATGGGTGACACATCCTCTTCTTTAGCAGGTGGCAGCCCGGCAACTCCTGCAGAAAGTCCAGTAGAGCCCCAGTCACAACGGGCGACTCATAGAGCCGTGGGCCCTACTGCCTCCCACCAGCCCAACCCCGAGACTGCTGACGGGGCAGAGAATATGGCGTCAGGCACAGCTGCAGAGGCTTTTGCTGCCTGGAGGGGTGTTTATATTGACCTCAACCCAGGCACACCTGGGAAGGGCTGGCCGGCCGGGTCAGGCTGCCCAGGTCAGCCAATCCTCGCCCCTCAGGGGCTCAGATTTGCAGAAAATGGGCCTTGCTGCACCGGCCAGATCCAAGGAACAGGTGTAGGGTCCCGAGAGTCAGGATAGATAAGGGGCGGCAGCCCTGGCTTGTTTTCTAATCATTTTATCTGGTCCAGGAGTGGGAGACAACTTCAAGAAGACCCTCTGCTAATGAGAGGAACCCAGGAGTCAGGGAGAGGAGGGGTGGTGGGTGGAGACAGAGGCCTGGTGCCCCGGCTGCTGTGGAAGCCCCTAGAAGACCAGGCAGAGGGAGGCCGCACAGAGTGAAGCCTAGGGTCACAGACCTGTTGGAGCTGCTGTTTATTAGTTCAAGCTCTGCTCTGAGGTGCTCTGTGTCAGCTCTGAGTGACAGGTGTGCTGGGGGTGCTCTGCAATGAGGGCTATATGCACAGTTCCTGTGTGCCCAGCCCTGTCGGGGTACCTGTCCACGGGAACTCCATATCCAGGGAGGGGCATGCCCACGAGAGCCCCGTGGGCTGCTGCGTACCTGCCCAGGTGAGCTCCATATCCTGGGAGGGGCCTGACCATGATGGCCCCATGGGCTGCTGGGTACCTGCCCAGGTGAGCTCCATATCCTGGGAGGGGCCTAACCACCACAGCCCCGTGGGCTGCTGTGTACCTGCCCAGGTGAGCTCCATATCCTGGGAGGGACCTGACCACAAGAGCCCCGTGAGCTGCTGGGGACCTGGTAGAGGACGCCAGGACAGTCAGTGAAGCCACAGAGGATATACATCTAGTAGTTCCTAATTCCTACACCCTGCTGGTCATTCTACCATCCACCAGGACATGGTATTCTGTATTAGACTTCAATGATGCCTTCTTCTGTATTCCATTCGTCCCAGAGTCACAAGAAATTTTGGCTGTGAGTGGCAGGACTCAACATACAACAAAAACAATACTGCTGGGCCGTCCTGCCCCAGGGGTTCAAAAATTCCCACACCATCTTTGGGGAAACGTTAGCTAAAGACCTAAAAAATCTACCTCTGGAGAAGGGAACCCTCCTTCAATATGCAGATGACATTCTGATCACCAGCCCGACTAAGGAGGCCTCTGAACTACCTAGCCAATAAAAGATAGAAGGTGTCCAAGAAAAAGGCTCAAATATCACAAACTAAGGTGACCTTCCTGGGCTTCATTCGCTCAGAATGTCGGAGAAGCCCACCCCAGGAAAGGGAAGAAGCCATTTGCAGCCTCACCCTTCCTGAAACTAGAAGACAGCTTAGGGGTTCCTGGGGAGACCGGGGTTTGCTGCATCTGGATCCCTAACTACAGTCTAATAGCTGGGCCTCTATATGAAACACTGAAAGGAAAAGATGATGATCCTTTTGAATAGAATCCAGAAGCGGCCTTTCAAGAATGGAAAGAGCAGTCAGTTCAGATCCTTGCCCTGGACCTCCCTAAGTTAGCTAAACCCTTTGACCTTTACATTCCTGGTCCAAGGCGAATCGCCCTTGGAGTATTAGTGCAAAAACTGGGACCACTTGAAATGGAACAATGCAAGAATGCCCTCCAGGCATTGGCCAGCCACCCCATCCGACCAGGATACTGGGGGTATCTAAAAACCTGGAAATCAGCAGCCCGCAAGGCCAGCTCCCTCCTAAGGGAAAAGGACGCCACTTGGTGATCCTAACCACCCACCATGCCCTGAAGTTGCAGGGATTGCTCCGTGGGCACAATGACCTCGAGTGAGGAGGCCCTCCAACACCAACCTCCAGAGAGAAAACCTGGAGCAATGGGCCCCCATGACGACTCGTTTGACCATCACTTGACCTGGAGCTTCTCTCAGAAAACAACAAGAGTGTGTCCCAAAAGAGCAGACTATTGCTTACAGGACTTACTGCACCCAGAGCGGAGCTAATAAACTTGGCAGGGGAACCGTAAATAACGCTGCCACCATAGAAAAGCCTACAGACACCGCGGTGACGGCGGCCAATGAGACCGGCTGTACTCCTGGCTACTTCAAAAGGCCGTTGACTGAGTGGCCGTCAAGGTCCTGGATCACCACCGGCCCTGGACTGTCTGGGAGTTGAGCAAGCAGGGCTCTGACACCTGGTGTTGTTTGTACGTTAATTCAGTGGCCTAACTGAAGAAAGCGCAGAGTACTGGTCAGAGCATCTAGGCTAGCAGGAACTGTCAGCCTAAGGGGGCCGAACCAATGTGGAGCAGGGTAAAACGGCCCACCCCCCCCCCCCCAGCGTCTCTGCACATCTCTTTCCTGGACCCTTAAAGGTCATTAGAATCTATAAAACTTCCAATGCTGGTGCTCAGGCAGACGAGCAGTGAGGGAGGAGGCCTGGGGACAATCAACCTCACCTGGAGGCTGCTTGGGAGAAGTCCTCCCCCTCGCCCCGGGTATGAGGACACCCAACTCAGCACGAAGCATTTACAGAAGAGGTGTCTGCACCCTCAGCACCCCAAGAATGAGGAATGGGACAAAAGGCAGAGGAGGGCTTTGTCACTGGCAAAGCCCATGAAAAATTCCTGGGAGATGAAAATAGAATCTGGGCAATAAAATAAAGTCTAACCATTTTTTCCTTTGTGCTTTGTCTAATTTCACTTGCTCCTAGGTTTCCACATGCAGAGGTCCCACACCCGACACTTCAGACCCGATTTCCTAGTGCAAAATGGCTGGGCCGACACCTCAGCTCGTGGGGCCCCGTGCAGACTCTGCGACATAGAGCCTGAGCTCCAGCCAACCCGGCCCTCGAGAGCTCCGCCCCCTCCCTCCCGCTGACGGTGCCAGGATCTCTACACAGCAGCCCGGCCCACAACCCGCAGGGAAGCACACACTCTCACCTCTCCATTCTCTGATCAAAATATAAAGTTTTCCTTTGCTTCTGAACCAAAGTCAGTCTCGATCTGTTGGCTCCAATGACACTAGGCAGGGAGACCCTTGTTGGGGCCCACTCTGCAGGATCAGTAACAGAATTTGAGAACATTGTAACTTCAAAGAACAGATGTGCGAGCCAAACTGTAATTAACATAGAGCAGTGTATAAGGCTCGTGTAAAATAAGATGTTTCTAACACTTCCATTTGATATTTCCATCACTTTATTATAAGCAAGTTCAGTGGAGGGGTTTGTCTTATTTGTCAGGTCAACAGTAGAGAAATGCAGTGATTTCTTTCCAAGGATGTACATCTAATAATCTTGGTTGAAGTTTCAACCTTGTTTTGACTGATTTTCCATTGAAAATGATACCTCTCTTTCAGCTCCTAGATTTCTGAGAAGTATAAAATCTTATATTTTTTATTACCAAAGGGGAAAGGTGGGAGGAGGGATAAATTAACAGTTTCAGATTAACATATACACACTGCTATGTATAAAATATATCATCAACAAGGAACTACTGTATAACACAGGGAACTATACTCAATATTTTGTAATGACCCCTAAGGGGAAATAATCTGAAAAACAATAGATATCTATATCGACATCATCTATCAACTACAGATAAAATGGAAACTAAAGGAGGCCGATGGTGAGCGTTTCTGAACCTGAAGACTTCAATCATCTAAAGTTCGGACTCTGCCTACGGCCCAAGTCCCTTAATGAACACACATGTACCAGTAGCTTAAAAATTCCCCAGATTGGAGTTCGGGGAGACACTGATTTGGAAAAATCCCTGGTGTTCTCCTTACATACACGGGACCTTTCCTACAGCTAAAACATGCCTGTGACACCCAGAAGATGGAACACGGTTGGATCAGGGAGATTTTGGAAAAGGCACCAAAACTCCTAATTTCCTGGTTCTTGGGGTCACACCTCCAGCCTTTTTCCTTAAAATCTCCCCACCTGAGGATGCCAGCACCTTCAACATCCAGTTGCACAAAATTTGGAATTTTTCGAAAGGAAGAAGGGGAAGGAGGAGAAACAAGGAGAGCCAAGCCCTAGATGTTCGGACAGGCACATGTCACTCTAATTTCCAATCAGGAAGAAGAATTAAGCAAAGGCTTAGCCTGCCACCGGGAACCAGAGTAGGGCCAGAAGCAAAGCAGCGGTTCTGCGGACAGCTCCCAAAAAAGCGAGTTGAAAAATGGAGCTCAGGGGCACTGCAATTCACAAACCTGCAAAGTTATAAATTATAACTATCGTCCAAAACTATATTGAGGGAAGGCAACGAACAGGATTGGAAAGCAAGGCAGAATTGCAGGAAACAGATTTCAGGAGTTAGATTCGAATAGCCCCTAAAGCACATGAAAAGCGGCCAAAAGTCGACAACGATGGACATGGCCAAAAAGAGCATATGTGTTTTTTTTCTGAATAAATTCAGGAAAAAACGCATAGGCCCTTTTTGGCCAACCAAGCAAGCCGGAAATGCAATGCAGCACTACAAAGAAGTCTCACTTCCCATCGGTCAAAAGGGCCTTCCTAAAAAAGTGTAAAAAAAATACAGGAGAGGCCAGGGAGGAAAGGGAGCATTGTTACACTGATGGTCGGGATGTAAATTGCCAATGGCGACTCTGGAGAACGGTACGGTGTTTCCTAAAACATCTAAAAAACACAGCTAGAGAGAAAGGGGCACATCCATTCATGGGCGTATAAATTGGAAAAATTAAAATCAACAAGACACAGGCACCCCAAAGTTTAGGGCTGCTCTGGTTACAAGAACCTCCACTTGTGTACATCTTAAATATCCCAGGGATGAGAAAAATGGTAAAGAAGTTGTGGTACTTATGTACAATGGAATATCACTCAGCCATGAAATCAATATCATAAGGCTAGTAGCAGCATGATGAGTGGATTTAGGTACGACGATTCTAAGTGAAATAAGTCACACAGAAAAAGACACTTATCATAAGATATCACTTATAGAGGGAATGTAAAAACCGTTAGCCTTAAACTGAATTACAAAACAGAACAGAGTCACCCATTTTAAAAACACACTATGGCTGCTTAACGGGAAAGGTGAGGTGGGGTGATGCATAAAACAAGGGTTTCAAATTAGCTCAGATACCGTTCCATAAACCCAATATGTAGTAGACAAGACCTACTCCTTGCTCAGTGAACTAGACTCAACACCCCCTATTCAGCGCACAAGAATATATCTGAGTAGTAAGAATCTGAAAACCTATGTATTGATCTCTCTCTGGAAGAGAGTCAAGTGAGTGTAAAGCGGCATAAACACAGCCGTGAAAAGCAGCTAAAACCCATTTTAAAAATAAATTACTTTTAAAAACCCGTAAAACAAAGACAGTGTAAGAGAGAGTAATTCCTACAAAATTCGTTCAGGGGCTGTGATGCAACCTGGATTGACCATATCTAGACCCACAGCTGGATGAGACATAAGGGTGGACACTCTTGGGGCTGAGAGTTTTGGTGAGGTTGGGTGAGCAAACGCAGACCCTTTAAAGTAATACTGCGTGGTCCCCATCCCATGGGTCCCAAATCTCCAGGTTCAAGGGCATCTTCCTACATCAAAAACATGCATGAGTAACCCAGATCATGGTACACTGTCTGATCGGGAAAGGTTTCTGAAACGCACCTCATTTCTCATCTCCTTGTGCTCGGGTTCGCCATTCCAGCTTCTTAACTAGTAATCTCCCTACATGGAGAAACAGCACCTTTAAGCTCCTGTTCCATACAGGTTGCAATTTGTCCTGAGGATGAACGGGAAGAGGGGCAACCAATGAGAGACTAGATCTAGGTGTTGGGACAGGCACAGGTCACTCTATTTTCCCATCAGGAAGAAGAAATAACCACAGGCTCAGCCTGCCGCCCGGAACCAGAATAGGGCCTGAGGCAATCCCGAACTTCTGCGGCCAGCTCCCAAAAAAGCCAGTTGAAAAATGGAGCACATGGGCACTGCAATTCACAAACCTGCAGAGTTATAAATGATAACTCTCGTCCACAAATATATTGAGGGAAGGCAACGAAGAGGATTTGAAAGCAAGGCAGAACTGCAGGAAACACATTTCAGGAGGTAGATTCGAATCGCCTTTAAAGCACATGAAAAGCGGCAAAACGTCGACAATGATGCCCTTGGCCAAAAAGGGCGTATGCGTTTTTTCCTGAATATATTCAGGAAAAAACGCATACGCCCTTTTTGGCCAACCAAGCAACCTGGAAAGGCAAATCAGCGCTACAAAGAAGTCTCGCTTTCGATCCGTCAAAAGGGCCATGCTGAAAAAAGTGTCAAAACCACAAATGCAGGACAGGCCAAGGAGAAATGGGAGCCTTGCCACGCTGATGGGCGGTATGTAAATTGCCAACAGCCACTCTGGAGAAGTGTACGGTGTGTACTGAAACATCGAAAAAACACAGCTTAGGGAGCATAGGGCACGTCCACTCATGGGCGTATAAATTGGGAAAAAGAAAAATCACAAGACACAGGCACCCCAAAGTTTAGGGCTGCTCTGTTGACAAGAACCTCCACTTCATGACACCTTAAATATCCCAGGAAAGAGAAAAATGGATAAAGAAGTTGTGGTCCTTATGTACAATGGAATATCACTCAGACATGAAATCAATGCCATAAGGCTAGTAGCAGCATGATGAGTGGATTTAGGTACGACGAATCTAAGTGAAATAAGTCACACAGAAAAAGACACTTATCGTAAGCTATCACTTATAGAGGGAATGTAAAAACCGCTACACTTGAACTGAATTACAAAAGAGAACAGAGTCACACGTTTAGAAAACACGCTATGGCTGCTTAACGGGAAAGGTGAGGTGGGGTGATGCATAAAACAAGGGTTTCAAATTAGCACAGATACCGTGCCATACACCCAATATGTAATAGACAAGACCTACTCCTTGCTCAGTGAACTGGACTCAACATCCCCTATTTACCACACAAGTATATATCTGACTAGTAAGAATCTTAAAACCTATGTATTGATATTTCTCTGAAAGTGTGTCAAGTGGGTGTAAAGCCGCATAAACACAGCCGTGAAAAGCAGCTAAACCCCATTATAAAAATAAATTACTTGTAAAAACCCGTAAAACAAAGACAGTGAAAGAGAGAGAAGTTCTTACAAAGTTCGTTCAGGGGCCGTGATGCAACCAGGATTGACCAATTCTAGACCAACAGGTGGATGAGACCTAAGGGTGGACACTCTTGGGGCTGAAAGGTTGGGTGAGGTTGGGTGAGCAAACGCAGACCCTTTAAAGTAATACTGCGTGGTACCCATCCCATGGGTCCCAAATCTCCAGGTTCAAGGGCATCTTCCTACATCGAAAACATGCATGAGAAACCCAGAAGATGGTACACCGTGTGATCGGGAAAGGTTTCTAAAACGCACCTCATTTCTCACCTCCTTGTGCTCGGGTTCGCCATTCCAGCTACTTTACTAGCAATCTCCCTTTTTGGAGAATCAGCACCTTTAACCTCCTGTTCTGTACAGGTTGCAATTTGTCCTGAGGATGAACGGGAAGAGGAGCAACCAATGAGAGACTAGATCTAGGTGTTGGGAGAGGCACAGGTCACTCTATTTTCCCATCAGGAAGAAGAATTAACCACAGGCTCAGCCTGCCGCCCGGAACCAGAATAGGGCCTGAGGCAATCCCGCGCTTTTGCGGCCAGCTACCAAAAAAGCGAGTTGAAAAATGGAGCTATGGGGCACTGCAATTCACAAACCTGCGGAGTTATAAATGATAACTCTCGTCCACAAATATATTGAGGGAAAGCAACGAAGAGGATTTGAAAGCAAGGCAGTATTGCAGGAAACAGATTTCAGGAGGTAGATTCGAATCGCCTTTAAAGCTCAAGAAAAGGGGCAAAACGTCGACAATGATGCCCTTTGCCAAAAAGGGCGTATGCGATTTTTACTGAATATATTCAGGAAAAAACGCATACGCCCTTTTTGGCCAACCAAGCAACCTGGAAAGGCAAATCAGCACTACAAAGAAGTCTCGCTTCCCATCGGTCAAAAGGGCAATGTTGAAAAATGTGTCAAAACCACAAATGCAGGACAGGCCATGGAGAAATGGCAGCCTTGCTACGCTGATGGGCAGGATGTAAATTGCCAACAGCCACTCTGGAGAAGTGTACGGTGTGTCCTGAAACATCGAAAAAACACAGCTTACGTAGCATAGGACACTTCCACTCATGGGCGTATAAATTGGGAAAACTAAAAATCAGCAAGACACAGGCACCCCAAAGTTTAGGGCTACTCTGTTGACAAGAACCTCCACTTCATGACACCTTAAATATACCAGGAAAGAGAAAAATGGATAAAGAAATTGTGGTTCTTATGTAAAATGGAATATCACTCTGCCATGAAATCAATGTCATAAGGCCAGTAGACGCAAGATGCGTGTACTTAGGTACGACGATTCTAAGGGAAATAAGTCACACAGAAAAAGACACTTATCAAAAGCTATCACTTATAGAGGGAATGTAAAAACCGCTACACTTGAATTGAATTACAAATTAGAACATAGTCACACATTTAAAACACACTATGGCTGCTTAACGGGAAAGGTGACGTGGGGTGATGCATAAAACAAGGGTTTCAAATTAGCTCAGATACCGTTCCATACACCCAATATGTAATAGAAAAGACCTACTCCTTGCTCAGTGAACTGGACTCAACACCCCCTATTCACCGCACAAGAATATATCTGACTAGTGAGAATCTTAAAACTTATGTATTGATATCTCTCTGGAAGTGAGTCAAGTGGGTGTAAAGCCGCATAAACACAGCTGTGAAAAGCAGCTAAACCCCATTATAAAAATAAATTAGTTTTAAAAACCCATGAAACAAAGACAGTGAAAGACAGAGAAATTCTTACAAAATTCATTCAGGGGCTGTGATGCAACCTGGATTGAAAATATCTAGACCCACAGTTGGATGAGACCTAAGGGTGGACTCTCTTGGGGCTGACAGGTTTGGTGAGGTTGGGTGAGCAAACACAGACCCTTTAAGGTAATACTGCGTGGTACCCATCCCATGGGTCACAAATCTGCAGTTTTAAGGGCATCTTCCTGCATTGAAAACATGCATGAGAAACCCAGAAGATGGTACACCATGTGATCGGGAAAGGTTTCTAAAACGCACCTCATTTCTCATCTCCTTGTGCTCGAGTTCGCCATTCCAGCTACTTTACTAGCAATCTCCCTACTTGGAGAATCAACACCTTTAACCTCCTGTTCTGTACAGGTTGCAATTTGTCCTGAGGATGAACGGGAAGAGGGGCAACCAATGAGAGACTAGATATAGGTGTTGGGACAGGCACAGGTCACTCTATTTTCCCATCAGGAAGAAGAATTAAGCACAGGCTCAGCCTGCCGCCGGTAACCAGATTAGTGCCTGAGGCAATCCCGCGCTTCTGCGGCCAGCTCCGAAAAAAGCCAGTTGAAAAATGGAGCACATGGGAACTGCAATTCACAAACCTGCAGAGTTATAAATGATAACTCTCGTCCACGAATATATTGAGGGAAGGCAACGAAGAGGATTTGAAAGCAAGGCAGAGTTGCATGAAACAGGTTTCAGGAGGTAGATTCGAATCGCCTTTCAAGCACATGAAAAGCGGTAAAACGTGGAAAATGAGGCCCTTGGCCAAAAAGGGCGTATGCGTTTTTTCCTGAATATATTCAGGAAAAAACGCATACGCCCTTTTTGGTCAACCAAGCAACCTGGAAAGGAAAATCAGCGCTACAAAGAAGTCTCGCTTCCCATGGGTCAAAAGGGCCATGCTGAAAAAAGTGTCAAAACCACAAATGCAGGACAGGCCATGGAGAAATGGGAGCCTTGCTACGCTGATGGGCGGGATGTAAATTGCCAACAGCCACTCTGGAGTAGTGTACGGTGTGGCCTGAAACATCGAAAAAACAAAGTTTATGGAGCATAGGGCACTTCCACTCATGGGCGTATAAATTGGGAAAACTAAAAATCAGCAAGACTCAGGCACCCCAAAGTTTAGGGCTGCTCTGTTGACAAGAACCTCCACTTCACGAAACCTTAAATATCCCAGGAAGGAGAAAAATGGATAAAGAAATTGTGATCCTTATGTACAATGGAATATCACTCAGCCATGAAATCAATGTCATAAGGTTGTAGCAGCATGATGAGTGGATTTAGGTACGACGACTCTAAGTGAAATAAGTCACACAGAAAAATACACTTATCAAAAGCTATCACTTATAAAGGGAATGTAAAAACCGCTACAATTGAACTGAATTACAAATCACAACAGAGTCACACATTTAGAAAACACACTATGGCTGCTTAACGGGAAAGGTGACGTGGGGTGATGCATAAAACAAGGGTTTTAAATTAGCTCAGATACCGTTCCATACACCCAATATGTAATAGACAAGACCTACTCCTTGCTCAGTGAACTGGACTCAACACCCCCTATTCACCACACAAGAATATATCTGACTAGTGAGAATCTTAAAACTTATGTATTGATATCTCTCTGGAAGTGAGTCAAGTGGGTGTAAAGCCGCATAAACACAGCCGTGAAAAGCAGCTAAACCCCATTATAAAAATAAATTAGTTTTAAAAACCCATGAAACAAAGACAGTGAAAGAGAGAGAAATTCTTACAAAATTCATTCAGGGGCTGTGACGCAACCTGGATTGACCATATCTAGACCCACAGCTTAATGAGACATAAGGGTGGACACTCTTGGGGCTGAGAGGTTTGGTGTGGTTGGGTGAGCAAATGCAGACCCTTTAAAGTAATACTGCGTGGTACCCATCCCATTTGTCTCCAATCTCCAGGTTCAAGGGCATCTTCCTACATCGAAAACACGCATGAGAAACCCAGAAGATGGTACACCGTGAGATTGGGAAAGTTTCTAAAACGCACCTCATTTCTCAACTCCGTGTGCTCGGGTTCGCCATTCCAGCTAATTTACTAGCAATCTCCCTACTTGGAGAATCAGCACCTTTAACCTCCTGTTCCGTACAGGTTGCAATTTGTCCTGAGGATGAACGGGAAGAGGGGCAACCAATGAGAGACTAGATCTAGGTGTTTGGACAGGCACAGGTCACTCTATTTTCCCATCAGGAAGAAGAATTAAGCACAGGCTAGGCCTGCCGCCAGGAACCAGAATAGTGCCTGAGGCAATCCCGCGCTTCTGCGGCCAGCTCCCAAAAAAGGCAGTTGAAAAATGGAGCACATGGGCACTGCAATTCACAGACCTGCAGAGGTATAAATGATAACTCTCGTCCAGAAATATATTGAGGGAAGGCAACGAAGAGGATTTGAAAGCAAGGCAGAACTGCAAAACACAGATTTCAGGAGGTAGATTCGAATCGCCTTTCAAGCACATGAAAAGCGGCAAAACGTGGAAAATGATGCCCTTGGCCAAAAAGGGCGTATGCGTTTTTTCCTGAATATATTCAGGAAAAAACGCATACGCCCTTTTTGGCCAACTAAGCAACCTGGAAAGGCAAATCAGCGCTACAAAGAAGTCTCGCTTCCCATCGGTCAAAAGGGCCATGCTGAAAAAAGTGTCAAAACCACAAATGCAGGACAGGCCATGGAGAAATGGGAGCTTTGCTACACTGATGGGCGGGATGTAAATTGCCAGCAGCCACTCTGGAGAAGTGTACGGTGTTGCCTTAAACATCGAAAAAACACAGCTTAGGGAGCATAGGGCACGTCCACTCATGGGCGTATAAATTGGAAAAACTAAAAATCAGCAAGACACAGGCACCCCAAATTTTAGGGCTGCTCTGTTGACAAGAACCTCCTCTTCATGACACCTTAAATATCCCAGGAAAGAGAAAAATGGATAAAGAAGTTGTGGTCCTTATGTACAATGGAATATCACTCAGCCATGAAATCAATGTTATAAGGCTAGTAGCAGCATGATGAGTGGATTTAGGTACGACGACTCTAAGTGAAATAAGTCACACAGAAAAACACACATATCATAAGCTATCACTTATAGAGGGAATGTAAAAACTGCTACACTTGAACTGAATTACAAAAGAGAACAGAGTCACACGTTTAGAAAACACACTATGGCTGCTTAACGGGAAAGGTGAGGTGGTGTGATGCATAAAACAAGGGTTTCAAATTATCTCAGATACCGTTCCATACACCCAATATGTAATAGACAAGACCTACTCCTTGCTCAGTGAACTGGACTCAACACCCCCTGTTCACCGCACAAGTATATATCTGACTAGTAAGAATCTTAAAACCTATGTATTGATATCTCTTTGGAAGTGTGTCAAGTGGGTGTAAAGCCGCATAAACACATCCGTGAAAAGCAGCTAAACCCCATTATAAAAATAAATTACTTGTAAAAACCCGTAAAACAAAGACAGTGAAAGAGAGAGAAATTCTTACACAATTCTTTCAGGAGATGTGATGCAACCTGGATTGAACAAATCTAGACCCACAGTTGGATGAGACCTAAGGGTGGACACTCTTGGGGCTGACAGGTTTGGTGAGGTTGGATGAGCCAACGCAGACTCTTTAAAGTAATACTGCGTGGTACCCATCCCATGGGTCCCAAATCTCCAGGTTCAAGGGCATCTTCCTACATCGAAAACTTGCATGAGGAACCCAGAAGACGGTACACCGTGTGATTTTGAAAGGTTTTTAAAAGTCACCTCATTTCTCATCTCCTTGTGCTTGGGTTCGCCATTCCAGCTACTTTACTAGCAATCTCCCTACTTGGAGAATCAGCACCTTTAACCTCCTGTTCCGTACAGGTTGCAATTTGTCCTGAGGATGAAGGGGAAGAGGGGCAACCAATGAGAGACTAGATATAGGTGTTGGGACAGGCACAGGTCACTCTATTTTCCCAACAGGAAGAAGAATTAACCACAGCCTAAGCCTGCCGCCCGGAACCAGAATAGGGCCTGAGGCAATCCCGTGCTTTTGCGGCCAGCTCCCAAAAAAGACAGTTGAAAAATGGAGCTCAGGGGCACTGCAATTCACAAACATGCAGAGTTATAACTGATAACTCTCGTCCACAAATATATTGAGGGAAGGCAACGAAGAGGATTTGAAAGCAAGGCAGAATTGGAGGAAACAGGTTTCAGGAGGTAGATTCGAATCGCCTTTAAAGCACATGAAAAGCGGCAAAACGTCGACAATGATGCCCTTGGCCAAAAAGGGCGTATGCGTTTTTTCCTGAATATATTCAGGAAAAAACGCATACGCCCTTTTTGGCCAACCAAGCAAACTGGAAAGGCAAATCAGCGCTACAAAGAAGTCTCGCTTCCCATCGGTCAAAAGGGCCATGCTGAAAAAAGTGTCAAAACCACAAATGCAGGACAGGCCATGGAGAAATGGGAGCTTTGCTACACTGATGGGCGGGATGTAAATTGCCAGCAGCCACTCTGGAGAAGTGTACGGTGTTGCCTTAAACATCGAAAAAACACAGCTTAGGGAGCATAGGGCACGTCCACTCATGGGCGTATAAATTGGAAAAACTAAAAATCAGCAAGACACAGGCACCCCAAATTTTAGGGCTGCTCTGTTGACAAGAACCTCCTCTTCATGACACCTTAAATATCCCAGGAAAGAGAAAAATGGATAAAGAAGTTGTGGTCCTTATGTACAATGGAATATCACTCAGCCATGAAATCAATGTTATAAGGCTAGTAGCAGCATGATGAGTGGATTTAGGTACGACGACTCTAAGTGAAATAAGTCACACAGAAAAACACACATATCATAAGCTATCACTTATAGAGGGAATGTAAAAACTGCTACACTTGAACTGAATTACAAAAGAGAACAGAGTCACACGTTTAGAAAACACACTATGGCTGCTTAACGGGAAAGGTGAGGTGGTGTGATGCATAAAACAAGGGTTTCAAATTATCTCAGATACCGTTCCATACACCCAATATGTAATAGACAAGACCTACTCCTTGCTCAGTGAACTGGACTCAACACCCCCTGTTCACCGCACAAGTATATATCTGACTAGTAAGAATCTTAAAACCTATGTATTGATATCTCTTTGGAAGTGTGTCAAGTGGGTGTAAAGCCGCATAAACACATCCGTGAAAAGCAGCTAAACCCCATTATAAAAATAAATTACTTGTAAAAACCCGTAAAACAAAGACAGTGAAAGAGAGAGAAATTCTTACACAATTCTTTCAGGAGATGTGATGCAACCTGGATTGAACAAATCTAGACCCACAGTTGGATGAGACCTAAGGGTGGACACTCTTGGGGCTGACAGGTTTGGTGAGGTTGGATGAGCCAACGCAGACTCTTTAAAGTAATACTGCGTGGTACCCATCCCATGGGTCCCAAATCTCCAGGTTCAAGGGCATCTTCCTACATCGAAAACTTGCATGAGGAACCCAGAAGACGGTACACCGTGTGATTTTGAAAGGTTTTTAAAAGTCACCTCATTTCTCATCTCCTTGTGCTTGGGTTCGCCATTCCAGCTACTTTACTAGCAATCTCCCTACTTGGAGAATCAGCACCTTTAACCTCCTGTTCCGTACAGGTTGCAATTTGTCCTGAGGATGAAGGGGAAGAGGGGCAACCAATGAGAGACTAGATATAGGTGTTGGGACAGGCACAGGTCACTCTATTTTCCCAACAGGAAGAAGAATTAACCACAGCCTAAGCCTGCCGCCCGGAACCAGAATAGGGCCTGAGGCAATCCCGTGCTTTTGCGGCCAGCTCCCAAAAAAGACAGTTGAAAAATGGAGCTCAGGGGCACTGCAATTCACAAACATGCAGAGTTATAACTGATAACTCTCGTCCACAAATATATTGAGGGAAGGCAACGAAGAGGATTTGAAAGCAAGGCAGAATTGGAGGAAACAGGTTTCAGGAGGTAGATTCGAATCGCCTTTAAAGCACATGAAAAGCGGCAAAACGTCGACAATGATGCCCTTGGCCAAAAAGGGCGTATGCGTTTTTTCCTGAATATATTCAGGAAAAAACGCATACGCCCTTTTTGGCCAACCAAGCAACCTGGAAAGGCAAATCAGCGCTACAAAGAAGTCTCGCTTCCCATCGGTCAAAAGGGTCATGCTGCAAAAAGTGTCAAAACCAGAAATGCAGGACAGGCCATGGAGAAATGTCAGTCTTGCTACGCTGATGGGCGGGATGTAAATTGCCAGCAACCACTCTGGAGAAGTGTACTGTGTGGCCTGAAACATCGAAAAAACACAGCTTAGGCCGCGCATAGGGCACTTCCACTAATGGGCGTATAAATTGGGAAAACTAAAAATCAGCAAGACACAGGCACCCCAAAGTTTAGGGCTGCTCTGTTGACAAGAACCTCCACTTCATGACACCTTAAATATCCCAGGAAAGAGAAAAATGGATAAAGAAGTTGTGGTCCTTATGTACAATGGAATATCACTCAGCCATGAAATCAATGTCATAAGGCTAGTAGCAGCATGATGAGTGGATTTAGGTACGACGACCCTAAGTGAAATAAGTCACACAGAAAAAGACACTTATCATAAGCTATCACTTATAGAGGGAATGTAAAACCTGCTACACTTGAACTGAATTACAAAAGAGAACAGAGTCACACGTTTAGAAAACACACTATGGCTGCTTAACGGGAAAGGTGAGGTGGGGTGATGCATAAAACAAGGGTTTCAAATTAGCTCAGATACCGTTCCATACACCCAATATGTAATAGACAAGACCTACTCCTTGCTCAGTGAACTGGACTCAACACCCCCTATTCACCGCACAAGTATATATCTGACTAGTAAGAATCTTAAAACCTATGAATTGATATCTCTCTGGAAGTGTGTCAAGTGGGTGTAAAGCCGCATAAACACAGCCGTGAAAAGCAGCTAAACCCCATTATAAAAATAAATTACTTGTAAAAACCCGTAAAACAAAGACAGTGAAAGAGAGAGAAATTCTTACACAATTCGTTCAGGGGCTGTGATGCAACCTGGATTGAACATATCTAAACCCACAGTTGGATGAGACCTAAGGGTGGACACTCTTGGGGCTGACAGGTTTGGTGAGGTTGGGTGAGCAAACACAGACCCTTTAAGGTAATACTGCGTGGTACCCATCCCATGGGTCCCACATCTCCAGTTTTAAGGGCATCTTCCTGCATCGAAAACATGCATGAGAATCCCAGAAGATGGTACACCGTGTGATCGGGAAAGGTTTCTAAAACGCACCTCATTTCTCATCTCCTTGTGCTCGGGTTCGCCATTCCAGCTACTTTACTAGCAATCTCCCTACTTGGAGAATCAACATCTTTAACCTCCTTTTCTGTACAGGTTGCAATTTGTCCTGAGGATGAACGGGAACAGGGGCAACCAATGAGAGACCAGATATAGGTATTGGGACAGGCACAGGTCACTCTATTTTCCCATCAGGAAGAAGAATTAACCACAGGCTCAGCCTGCCGCCGGGAACCAGAATAGGGCCTGAGGCAATCCCGCCGTTCAGCGGCCAGCTCCCAAGAAAGCCAGTTGAAAAATGGAGCACATGGGCACTGCAAATCACAAACCTGCAGAGTTATAAATGATAACTCTCGTCCACAAATATATTGAGGGAAGGCAACGAAGAGGATTTGAAAGCAATGCAGAATTGCAGGAAACAGGTTTCAGGAGGTAGATTCGAATCGCCTTTAAAGCACATGAAAAGCGGCAAAACGTCGACAATGATGCCCTTGGCCAAAAAGGGCGTATGCGTTTTTTCCTGAATATATTCAGGAAAAAACGCATACGCCCTTTTTGGCCAACCAAGCAACCTGGAAAGGCAAATCAGCGCTACAAAGAAGTCTCGCTTCCCATCGGTCAAAAGGGTCATGCTGAAAAAAGTGTCAAAACCACAAATGCAGGACAGGCCATGGAGAAATGGAAGCCTTGCTACGCTGATGGACCGGATGTAAATTGCCAACAGCCACTCTGGAGAAGTGTACGGTGTGGCCTGAAACATCGAAAAAACACAGCTTAGGGACCATAGGGCACTTCCACTCATGGGCGTATAAATTGGGAAAACTAAAAATCAGCAAGACACAGGCACCCCAAAGTTTAGGGCTGTTCTGTTGACAAGAACCTCCACTTCACGAAACCTTAAATATCCCAGGAAAGAGAAAAATGGATAAAGAAATTGTGGTCCTTATGTACAATGGAATATCACTCAGCCATGTAATCAATGTCATAAGGCCAGTAGAAGCAAGATGGGTGGAATTAGGTACGACGATTCTAAGGGAAATAAGACACACAGAAAAAGACACTTATCAAAAGCTATCACTTATAGAGTGAATGTAAAAACCGCTACACTTGAATTGAATTACAAATCAGAACAGAGTCACACATTTAGAAAACACACTATGGCTGCTTAACGGGAAAGGTGACGTGGGGTGATGCATAAAACAAGGGTTTCAAATTAGCTCAGATACCGTTCCATACACCCAATATGTAATAGACAAGACCTACTCCTTGTTCAGTGAACTGGACTCAACACCCCCTATTCACCGCACAAGAATATATCTGACTAGTGAGAATCTTAAAACTTATGTATTGATATCTCTCTGGAAGTGAGTCAAGTTGGTGTAAAGCCGCATAAACACAGCCGTGAAAAGCCGCTAAACCCCATTATAAAAATAAATTACTTTTAAAAACCCGTAAAACAAAGACAGTGAAAGAGAGAGAAATTCTTACAAAATTCATTCAGGGGCTCTGACACAACCTGGATTGACCATATCTAGACCCACAGCTGGATGAGACATAAGGGTGGACACTCTTGGGGCTAAGAGGTTTGGTGAGGTTGTGTGAGCAAACGCAGACCCTTTAAAGTAATACTTCGCGGTTCCCATCCCATGGGTCCCAAATCTCCAGGTTTAAGGGCATCTTCCTACATCGAAAACATGCATGAGAAACCCAGAAGATGGTACACCGTGTGATTGGGAAAGTTTCTAAAACGCAACTCATTTCTCAACTCTGTGAGCTCGGGTTCGCCATTGCAGCTTCTTTAATAGCAATCTCCCTACTTGGAGAATCAGCACCTTTAACCTCCTGTTCCGTACAGGTTGCAATTTGTCCTGAGGATGAACAGGAAGAGGGGCAACCAATTAGAGACTAGAATTAAGTGTTGGGACAGGCACAGGTCACTCTATGTTCCCATCAGGAAGAAGAAATAACCACAGGCTCAGCCTGCCACCCGGAACCAGTATAGGGCCTGAGACAATCCCGCGCTTTTGCGGGCATATCCCAAAAAAGCGAGTTGAAAAATGGAGCTCAGGGTCACTGCAATTCACAAACCTGCAGAGTTATAAATGATAACTCTCGTCCAGAAATATATTGAGGGAAGGCAACGAAGAGGATTTGAAAGCAAGGCAGAATTGCAGGAAACAGGTTTCAGGAGGTAGATTCGAATCGCCTTTAAAGCACATGAAAAGCGGCAAAACGTGGACAATGATGCCCTTGGCCAAAAAGGGCATATGCGTTTTTTCCTGAATATATTCAGGAAAAAACGCATACGCCCTTTTTGGCCAACCAAGCAACCTGGAAAGACAAATCAGCGCTACAAAGAAGTCTCGCTTCCCATCGGTCAAAAGGGCCATGCTGAAAAAAGTGTCAAAACCACAAATGCAGGACAGGCCATGGAGAAATGGAAGCCTTGCTACGCTGATGGGCGGGATGTAAACTGCCAACAGCCACTCTGGAGAAGTGTACGGTGTGGCCTGAAATATCGAAAAAACACAGCTTAGGGAGCATAGGGCACTTCCACTCATGGGCGTAAAAATTGGGAAAACTAAAAATCAGCAAGACTCAGGCACCCCAAAGTTTAGGGCTGCTCTGTTGACAAGAACCTCCACTTCACGAAACCTTAAATATCCCAGGAAAGAGAAAAATGGATAAAGAAATTGTGGTCCTTATGTACAATGGAATATCACTCAGCCATGAAATCAATGTCATAAGGCTAGTAGAAGCAAGATGGGTGGACTTAGGTACGACGATTCTAAGTGAAATAAGTCACACAGAAAAAGACACTTATCAAAAGCTATAACTTATACAGGGAATGTAAAAACCGCTACATTTGAACTGAATTACAAAACAGAACAAAGTCACAAATTTAGAAAAAAAACTATGGTTGCTTAACGGGAAAGGTGAGGTGGGGTGATGCATAAAACAAGGGTTTCAAATTAGCTCAGATACCGTTCCATACACGCAATACGTAATAGACAAGACCTACTCCTTGCTCAGTGAACTGGACTCAACACCCCCTATTCACCGCACAAGAATATATGTGACTAGTAAGAATCTTAAAACCTATGTATTGATATCTCTCTGGAAGTGTGTCAAGTGGGTGTAAAGCCGCATAAACACAGCCGTGAAAAGCAGCTAAACCCCATTATAAAAATAAATTAGTTTTACAAACCCATGAAACAAAGACAGTGAAAGAGACAGAAATTCTTACAAAATTCATTCAGGGGCTGTGACGCAACCTGGATTGACCATATCTAGACCCACAGCTGGATGAGACATAAGGGTGGACATTCTTGGGGCTGAGAGGTTTGGTGAGGTTGGGTGAGCCAACGCAGACCCTTTAAGGTAATACTGCGTGGTACCCATCCCATGGGTCCCAAATTTCCAGGTTCAAGGGCATCTTCCTACATCGAAAACTTGCATGAGGAACCCAGAAGATGTTACACAGTGTGATTTTGAAAGGTTTCTAAAACGCACCTCATTTCTCATCTCCTTGTGCTCGGGTTCGCCATTCCAGCTACTTCACTAGCAATCTCCCTACTTGGAGAATCAGCACCTTTATCCTCCTGTTCCGTACAGGTTGCAATTTGTCCTGAGGATGAACGGGAAGAGGGGCAGCCAATGAGAGACTAGATCTAGGTGTTGGGACAGGCACAGGTCACTCTATTTTCTCATCAGGAAGAAGAAATAACCACAGGCTCAGCCTGCCACCCGGAACCAGAATAGGGCCTGAGGCAATCCCGCGCTTCTGCGGCCAGCTCCCAAAAAAGCCAGTTGAAAAATGGAGCACATGGGCACTGCAATTCACAACCCTGCAGAGTTATAAATGATAACTCTCGTCCACAAATATACTGAGGGAAGGCAACGAAGAGGATTTGAAAGCAAGGCAGAATTGCAGGAAACAGGTTTCAGGAGGTAGATTCGAATCGCCTTTAAAGCACATGAAAAGCGGCAAAACGTGGAAAATGATGCCCTTGGCCAAAAAGGGCGTATGCGTTTTTTCCTGAATATATTCAGGAAAAAACGCATACGCCCTTTTTGGCCAACCAAGCAACCTGGAAATTCAAATCAGCGCTACAAAGAAGTCTCGCTTCCCATCCGTCAAAAGGGCCATGCTGATAAAAGTGTAAAAACCACAAATGCAGGACAGGCCATGGAGAAATTGGAGCCTTGCTACGCTGATGGGCGGGATGTAAATTGCCAACAGCCACTCTGGAGAAGTGTAGGGTTTGTCCTGAGACATCGAAAAAACACAGCTTAGGGAGCATAGGGCACATCCACTCATGGGCACATAAATTTTGAAAACTAAAAATCAGCAAGACACAGGCACCCCAAAGTTTAGGGCTGCTCTGTTGACAAGAACCTCCACTTCATGACACCTTAAATATCCCAGGAAAGAGAAAAATGGATAAAGAAGTTGTGGTCCTTATGTACAATGGAATATCACTCAGCCATGAAATCATTGTCATAAGGCTAGTAGCAGCATGATGAGTGGATTTAGGTACGACGACTCTAAGTGAAATTATTCACACAGAAAAAGACACTTATCATAAGCTATCACTTATAGAGGGAATGTAAAAACTTCTACACTTGAACTGAATTACAAAAGAGAACAGAGTCAGACGTGTAGAAAACACACTATGGCTGCTTAAAGTGAAAGGTGAGGTGGTGTGATGCATAAAACAAGGGTTTCATATTAGCTCAGATACCGTTCCATACACCCAATATGTAATAGAAAAGACCTACTCCTTGCTCAGTGAAGTGGACTCAAGACCCCCTATTCACCGCACAAGTATATATCTGACTAGTAAGAAACTTACAACCTATGTATTGATATCTCTCTGGAAGTGTGTCAAGTGGGTGTAAAGCTGCATAAACACAGCCATGAAAAGCAGCTAAACCCCATTATAAAAATAAATTAGTTTTAAAAACCAATGAAACAAAGACAGTGAACGAGACAGAAATTCTTACAAAATTCATTCGGGGGCTGTGACGCAACCTGGATTGACCATATCTAGACCCACAGCTGGATGAGACATAAGGGTGGACATTCTTGGGGCTGAGAGTTTTGGTGAGGTTGGGTGAGCCAACGCAGACCCTTTAAAGTAATACTGCGTGGTACCCATCCCATGGGTCCCAAATCTCCAGGTTCAAGGTCATCTTCCTACATCGAAAACATGCATGAGAAACCCAGAAGATGGTACACCGTGTGATTTTGAAAGGTTTCTAAAACGCACCTCATTTCTCATCTCCTTGTGCTCGGGTTCGCCATTTCAGCTACTTTACTAGCAAACTCCCTACTTGGAGAATCAGCACCTTTAACCTCCTGTTCTGTACAGGTTGCAATTTGTTCTGAGGATGAACGGGAAGAGGGGCAACCAATGAGAGACTAGATCTAGGTGTTTGGACAGGCACAGGTCACTCTATTTTCCCATCAGGAAGAAGAAATAACCACAGTCTCAGCCTGCCACCCGGAACCAGAATAGGGCCTGAGGCAATCCCGCGCTTTTGCGGACAGATCCCAAAAAAGCGAGTTGAAAAATAGAGCTCAGGGACACTGCAATTCACAAACCTGCAGACTTATAAATGATAATTCTCGTCCACAAATATATTGAGGGAAGGCAACGAAGAGGATTTGAAAGCAAGGCAGAACTGCAGGAAACAGATTTCAGGAGGTAGATTCGAATCGCCTTTAAAGCACATGAAAAGCGGCAAAACGTGGACAATGATGCCCTTTGCCAAAAAGGGCATATGCGTTTTTTCCTGAATATATTCAGGAAAAAACGCATACGCCCTTTTTGGCCAACCAAGCAACCTGGAAAGGCAAATCAGCGCTACAAAGAAGTCTCGCTTCCCATCCGTCAAAAGGGCCATTCTGATAAAAGTGTCAAAACCACAAATGCAGGACAGGCCATGGAGAAATTGGAGCCTTGCTACGCTGATGGGCGGGATGTAAATTGCTAGCAGCCACTCTGGAGAAGTGTACGGTGAGGCCTGAAACATCGAAAAAACACAGATTAGGGAGCATAGGGCACGTCCACTCATGGGCGTATAAATTGGGAAAACTAAAAATCAGCAAGACACAGGCACCCCAAAGTTTAGGGCTGCTCTGTTGACAAGAACCTCCACTTCATGACACCTTAAATATCCCAGGAAAGAGAAAAATGGATAAAGAAGTTGTGGTCCTTATGTACAATGGAATATCACTCAGCCATGAAATCAATGTCATAAGGCTAGTAGAAGCAAGATGGGTGGACTTAGGTACGACGATTCTAAGTGAAATAAGTCACACAGAAAAAGACACTTATCAAAAGCTATAACTTATACAGGGAATGTAAAAACCGCTACATTTGAACTGAATTACAAAACAGAACAAAGTCACAAATTTAGAAAAAAAACTATGGTTGCTTAACGGGAAAGGTGAGGTGGGGTGATGCATAAAACAAGGGTTTCAAATTAGCTCAGATACCGTTCCATACACCCAATACGTAATAGACAAGACCTACTCCTTGCTCAGTGAACTGGACTCAACACCCCCTATTCACCGCACAAGAATATATGTGACTAGTAAGAATCTTAAAACCTATGTATTGATATCTCTCTGGAAGTGTGTCAAGTGGGTGTAAAGCCGCATAAACACAGCCGTGAAAAGCAGCTAAACCCCATTATAAAAATAAATTACTTGTAAAAACCCGTAAAACAAAGACAGTGAAAGAGAGAGAAATTCTTACACAATTCTTTCAGGAGATGTGATGCAACCTGGATTGAAAATATCTAGACCCACAGTTGGATGAGACCTAAGGGTGGACTCTCTTGGGGCTGACAGGTTTGGTGAGGTTGGGTGAGCAAACACAGACCCTTTAAGGTAATACTGCGTGGTACCCATCCCATGGGTCACAAATCTGCAGTTTTAAGGGCATCTTCCTGCATTGAAAACATGCATGAGAAACCCAGAAGATGGTACACCATGTGATCGGGAAAGGTTTCTAAAACGCACCTCATTTCTCATCTCCTTGTGCTCGAGTTCGCCATTCCAGCTACTTTACTAGCAATCTCCCTACTTGGAGAATCAACACCTTTAACCTCCTGTTCTGTACAGGTTGCAATTTGTCCTGAGGATGAACGGGAAGAGGGGCAACCAATGAGAGACTAGATATAGGTGTTGGGACAGGCACAGGTCACTCTATTTTCCCATCAGGAAGAAGAATTAAGCACAGGCTCAGCCTGCCGCCGGTAACCAGATTAGTGCCTGAGGCAATCCCGCGCTTCTGCGGCCAGCTCCGAAAAAAGCCAGTTGAAAAATGGAGCACATGGGAACTGCAATTCACAAACCTGCAGAGTTATAAATGATAACTCTCGTCCACGAATATATTGAGGGAAGGCAACGAAGAGGATTTGAAAGCAAGGCAGAGTTGCATGAAACAGGTTTCAGGAGGTAGATTCGAATCGCCTTTCAAGCACATGAAAAGCGGTAAAACGTGGAAAATGAGGCCCTTGGCCAAAAAGGGCGTATGCGTTTTTTCCTGAATATATTCAGGAAAAAACGCATACGCCCTTTTTGGTCAACCAAGCAACCTGGAAAGGAAAATCAGCGCTACAAAGAAGTCTCGCTTCCCATGGGTCAAAAGGGCCATGCTGAAAAAAGTGTCAAAACCACAAATGCAGGACAGGCCATGGAGAAATGGGAGCCTTGCTACGCTGATGGGCGGGATGTAAATTGCCAACAGCCACTCTGGAGTAGTGTACGGTGTGGCCTGAAACATCGAAAAAACAAAGTTTATGGAGCATAGGGCACTTCCACTCATGGGCGTATAAATTGGGAAAACTAAAAATCAGCAAGACTCAGGCACCCCAAAGTTTAGGGCTGCTCTGTTGACAAGAACCTCCACTTCACGAAACCTTAAATATCCCAGGAAGGAGAAAAATGGATAAAGAAATTGTGATCCTTATGTACAATGGAATATCACTCAGCCATGAAATCAATGTCATAAGGTTGTAGCAGCATGATGAGTGGATTTAGGTACGACGACTCTAAGTGAAATAAGTCACACAGAAAAATACACTTATCAAAAGCTATCACTTATAAAGGGAATGTAAAAACCGCTACAATTGAACTGAATTACAAATCACAACAGAGTCACACATTTAGAAAACACACTATGGCTGCTTAACGGGAAAGGTGACGTGGGGTGATGCATAAAACAAGGGTTTTAAATTAGCTCAGATACCGTTCCATACACCCAATATGTAATAGACAAGACCTACTCCTTGCTCAGTGAACTGGACTCAACACCCCCTATTCACCACACAAGAATATATCTGACTAGTGAGAATCTTAAAACTTATGTATTGATATCTCTCTGGAAGTGAGTCAAGTGGGTGTAAAGCCGCATAAACACAGCCGTGAAAAGCAGCTAAACCCCATTATAAAAATAAATTAGTTTTAAAAACCCATGAAACAAAGACAGTGAAAGAGAGAGAAATTCTTACAAAATTCATTCAGGGGCTGTGACGCAACCTGGATTGACCATATCTAGACCCACAGCTTAATGAGACATAAGGGTGGACACTCTTGGGGCTGAGAGGTTTGGTGTGGTTGGGTGAGCAAATGCAGACCCTTTAAAGTAATACTGCGTGGTACCCATCCCATTTGTCTCCAATCTCCAGGTTCAAGGGCATCTTCCTACATCGAAAACACGCATGAGAAACCCAGAAGATGGTACACCGTGAGATTGGGAAAGTTTCTAAAACGCACCTCATTTCTCAACTCCGTGTGCTCGGGTTCGCCATTCCAGCTAATTTACTAGCAATCTCCCTACTTGGAGAATCAGCACCTTTAACCTCCTGTTCCGTACAGGTTGCAATTTGTCCTGAGGATGAACGGGAAGAGGGGCAACCAATGAGAGACTAGATCTAGGTGTTTGGACAGGCACAGGTCACTCTATTTTCCCATCAGGAAGAAGAATTAAGCACAGGCTAGGCCTGCCGCCAGGAACCAGAATAGTGCCTGAGGCAATCCCGCGCTTCTGCGGCCAGCTCCCAAAAAAGGCAGTTGAAAAATGGAGCACATGGGCACTGCAATTCACAGACCTGCAGAGGTATAAATGATAACTCTCGTCCAGAAATATATTGAGGGAAGGCAACGAAGAGGATTTGAAAGCAAGGCAGAACTGCAAAACACAGATTTCAGGAGGTAGATTCGAATCGCCTTTCAAGCACATGAAAAGCGGCAAAACGTGGAAAATGATGCCCTTGGCCAAAAAGGGCGTATGCGTTTTTTCCTGAATATATTCAGGAAAAAACGCATACGCCCTTTTTGGCCAACTAAGCAACCTGGAAAGGCAAATCAGCGCTACAAAGAAGTCTCGCTTCCCATCGGTCAAAAGGGCCATGCTGAAAAAAGTGTCAAAACCACAAATGCAGGACAGGCCATGGAGAAATGGGAGCTTTGCTACACTGATGGGCGGGATGTAAATTGCCAGCAGCCACTCTGGAGAAGTGTACGGTGTTGCCTTAAACATCGAAAAAACACAGCTTAGGGAGCATAGGGCACGTCCACTCATGGGCGTATAAATTGGAAAAACTAAAAATCAGCAAGACACAGGCACCCCAAATTTTAGGGCTGCTCTGTTGACAAGAACCTCCTCTTCATGACACCTTAAATATCCCAGGAAAGAGAAAAATGGATAAAGAAGTTGTGGTCCTTATGTACAATGGAATATCACTCAGCCATGAAATCAATGTTATAAGGCTAGTAGCAGCATGATGAGTGGATTTAGGTACGACGACTCTAAGTGAAATAAGTCACACAGAAAAACACACATATCATAAGCTATCACTTATAGAGGGAATGTAAAAACTGCTACACTTGAACTGAATTACAAAAGAGAACAGAGTCACACGTTTAGAAAACACACTATGGCTGCTTAACGGGAAAGGTGAGGTGGTGTGATGCATAAAACAAGGGTTTCAAATTATCTCAGATACCGTTCCATACACCCAATATGTAATAGACAAGACCTACTCCTTGCTCAGTGAACTGGACTCAACACCCCCTGTTCACCGCACAAGTATATATCTGACTAGTAAGAATCTTAAAACCTATGTATTGATATCTCTTTGGAAGTGTGTCAAGTGGGTGTAAAGCCGCATAAACACATCCGTGAAAAGCAGCTAAACCCCATTATAAAAATAAATTACTTGTAAAAACCCGTAAAACAAAGACAGTGAAAGAGAGAGAAATTCTTACACAATTCTTTCAGGAGATGTGATGCAACCTGGATTGAACAAATCTAGACCCACAGTTGGATGAGACCTAAGGGTGGACACTCTTGGGGCTGACAGGTTTGGTGAGGTTGGATGAGCCAACGCAGACTCTTTAAAGTAATACTGCGTGGTACCCATCCCATGGGTCCCAAATCTCCAGGTTCAAGGGCATCTTCCTACATCGAAAACTTGCATGAGGAACCCAGAAGACGGTACACCGTGTGATTTTGAAAGGTTTTTAAAAGTCACCTCATTTCTCATCTCCTTGTGCTTGGGTTCGCCATTCCAGCTACTTTACTAGCAATCTCCCTACTTGGAGAATCAGCACCTTTAACCTCCTGTTCCGTACAGGTTGCAATTTGTCCTGAGGATGAAGGGGAAGAGGGGCAACCAATGAGAGACTAGATATAGGTGTTGGGACAGGCACAGGTCACTCTATTTTCCCAACAGGAAGAAGAATTAACCACAGCCTAAGCCTGCCGCCCGGAACCAGAATAGGGCCTGAGGCAATCCCGTGCTTTTGCGGCCAGCTCCCAAAAAAGACAGTTGAAAAATGGAGCTCAGGGGCACTGCAATTCACAAACATGCAGAGTTATAACTGATAACTCTCGTCCACAAATATATTGAGGGAAGGCAACGAAGAGGATTTGAAAGCAAGGCAGAATTGGAGGAAACAGGTTTCAGGAGGTAGATTCGAATCGCCTTTAAAGCACATGAAAAGCGGCAAAACGTCGACAATGATGCCCTTGGCCAAAAAGGGCGTATGCGTTTTTTCCTGAATATATTCAGGAAAAAACGCATACGCCCTTTTTGGCCAACCAAGCAACCTGGAAAGGCAAATCAGCGCTACAAAGAAGTCTCGCTTCCCATCGGTCAAAAGGGTCATGCTGCAAAAAGTGTCAAAACCAGAAATGCAGGACAGGCCATGGAGAAATGTCAGTCTTGCTACGCTGATGGGCGGGATGTAAATTGCCAGCAACCACTCTGGAGAAGTGTACTGTGTGGCCTGAAACATCGAAAAAACACAGCTTAGGCCGCGCATAGGGCACTTCCACTAATGGGCGTATAAATTGGGAAAACTAAAAATCAGCAAGACACAGGCACCCCAAAGTTTAGGGCTGGTCTGTTGACAAGAACCTCCACTTCATGACACCTTAAATATCCCAGGAAAGAGAAAAATGGATAAAGAAGTTGTGGTCCTTATGTACAATGGAATATCACTCAGCCATGAAATCAATGTCATAAGGCTAGTAGCAGCATGATGAGTGGATTTAGGTACGACGACCCTAAGTGAAATAAGTCACACAGAAAAAGACACTTATCATAAGCTATCACTTATAGAGGGAATGTAAAACCTGCTACACTTGAACTGAATTACAAAAGAGAACAGAGTCACACGTTTAGAAAACACACTATGGCTGCTTAACGGGAAAGGTGAGGTGGGGTGATGCATAAAACAAGGGTTTCAAATTAGCTCAGATACCGTTCCATACACCCAATATGTAATAGACAAGACCTACTCCTTGCTCAGTGAACTGGACTCAACACCCCCTATTCACCGCACAAGTATATATCTGACTAGTAAGAATCTTAAAACCTATGAATTGATATCTCTCTGGAAGTGTGTCAAGTGGGTGTAAAGCCGCATAAACACAGCCGTGAAAAGCAGCTAAACCCCATTATAAAAATAAATTACTTGTAAAAACCCGTAAAACAAAGACAGTGAAAGAGAGAGAAATTCTTACACAATTCGTTCAGGGGCTGTGATGCAACCTGGATTGAACATATCTAAACCCACAGTTGGATGAGACCTAAGGGTGGACACTCTTGGGGCTGACAGGTTTGGTGAGGTTGGGTGAGCAAACACAGACCCTTTAAGGTAATACTGCGTGGTACCCATCCCATGGGTCCCACATCTCCAGTTTTAAGGGCATCTTCCTGCATCGAAAACATGCATGAGAATCCCAGAAGATGGTACACCGTGTGATCGGGAAAGGTTTCTAAAACGCACCTCATTTCTCATCTCCTTGTGCTCGGGTTCGCCATTCCAGCTACTTTACTAGCAATCTCCCTACTTGGAGAATCAACATCTTTAACCTCCTTTTCTGTACAGGTTGCAATTTGTCCTGAGGATGAACGGGAACAGGGGCAACCAATGAGAGACCAGATATAGGTATTGGGACAGGCACAGGTCACTCTATTTTCCCATCAGGAAGAAGAATTAACCACAGGCTCAGCCTGCCGCCGGGAACCAGAATAGGGCCTGAGGCAATCCCGCCGTTCAGCGGCCAGCTCCCAAGAAAGCCAGTTGAAAAATGGAGCACATGGGCACTGCAAATCACAAACCTGCAGAGTTATAAATGATAACTCTCGTCCACAAATATATTGAGGGAAGGCAACGAAGAGGATTTGAAAGCAATGCAGAATTGCAGGAAACAGGTTTCAGGAGGTAGATTCGAATCGCCTTTAAAGCACATGAAAAGCGGCAAAACGTCGACAATGATGCCCTTGGCCAAAAAGGGCGTATGCGTTTTTTCCTGAATATATTCAGGAAAAAACGCATACGCCCTTTTTGGCCAACCAAGCAACCTGGAAAGGCAAATCAGCGCTACAAAGAAGTCTCGCTTCCCATCGGTCAAAAGGGTCATGCTGAAAAAAGTGTCAAAACCACAAATGCAGGACAGGCCATGGAGAAATGGAAGCCTTGCTACGCTGATGGACCGGATGTAAATTGCCAACAGCCACTCTGGAGAAGTGTACGGTGTGGCCTGAAACATCGAAAAAACACAGCTTAGGGACCATAGGGCACTTCCACTCATGGGCGTATAAATTGGGAAAACTAAAAATCAGCAAGACACAGGCACCCCAAAGTTTAGGGCTGCTCTGTTGACAAGAACCTCCACTTCACGAAACCTTAAATATCCCAGGAAAGAGAAAAATGGATAAAGAAATTGTGGTCCTTATGTACAATGGAATATCACTCAGCCATGTAATCAATGTCATAAGGCCAGTAGAAGCAAGATGGGTGGAATTAGGTACGACGATTCTAAGGGAAATAAGACACACAGAAAAAGACACTTATCAAAAGCTATCACTTATAGAGTGAATGTAAAAACCGCTACACTTGAATTGAATTACAAATCAGAACAGAGTCACACATTTAGAAAACACACTATGGCTGCTTAACGGGAAAGGTGACGTGGGGTGATGCATAAAACAAGGGTTTCAAATTAGCTCAGATACCGTTCCATACACCCAATATGTAATAGACAAGACCTACTCCTTGTTCAGTGAACTGGACTCAACACCCCCTATTCACCGCACAAGAATATATCTGACTAGTGAGAATCTTAAAACTTATGTATTGATATCTCTCTGGAAGTGAGTCAAGTTGGTGTAAAGCCGCATAAACACAGCCGTGAAAAGCCGCTAAACCCCATTATAAAAATAAATTACTTTTAAAAACCCGTAAAACAAAGACAGTGAAAGAGAGAGAAATTCTTACAAAATTCATTCAGGGGCTCTGACACAACCTGGATTGACCATATCTAGACCCACAGCTGGATGAGACATAAGGGTGGACACTCTTGGGGCTAAGAGGTTTGGTGAGGTTGTGTGAGCAAACGCAGACCCTTTAAAGTAATACTTCGCGGTTCCCATCCCATGGGTCCCAAATCTCCAGGTTTAAGGGCATCTTCCTACATCGAAAACATGCATGAGAAACCCAGAAGATGGTACACCGTGTGATTGGGAAAGTTTCTAAAACGCAACTCATTTCTCAACTCTGTGAGCTCGGGTTCGCCATTGCAGCTTCTTTAATAGCAATCTCCCTACTTGGAGAATCAGCACCTTTAACCTCCTGTTCCGTACAGGTTGCAATTTGTCCTGAGGATGAACAGGAAGAGGGGCAACCAATTAGAGACTAGAATTAGGTGTTGGGACAGGCACAGGTCACTCTATGTTCCCATCAGGAAGAAGAAATAACCACAGGCTCAGCCTGCCACCCGGAACCAGTATAGGGCCTGAGACAATCCCGCGCTTTTGCGGGCATATCCCAAAAAAGCGAGTTGAAAAATGGAGCTCAGGGTCACTGCAATTCACAAACCTGCAGAGTTATAAATGATAACTCTCGTCCAGAAATATATTGAGGGAAGGCAACGAAGAGGATTTGAAAGCAAGGCAGAATTGCAGGAAACAGGTTTCAGGAGGTAGATTCGAATCGCCTTTAAAGCACATGAAAAGCGGCAAAACGTGGACAATGATGCCCTTGGCCAAAAAGGGCGTATGCGTTTTTTCCTGAATATATTCAGGAAAAAACGCATACGCCCTTTTTGGCCAACCAAGCAACCTGGAAAGACAAATCAGCGCTACAAAGAAGTCTCGCTTCCCATCGGTCAAAAGGGCCATGCTGAAAAAAGTGTCAAAACCACAAATGCAGGACAGGCCATGGAGAAATGGAAGCCTTGCTACGCTGATGGGCGGGATGTAAACTGCCAACAGCCACTCTGGAGAAGTGTACGGTGTGGCCTGAAATATCGAAAAAACACAGCTTAGGGAGCATAGGGCACTTCCACTCATGGGCGTAAAAATTGGGAAAACTAAAAATCAGCAAGACTCAGGCACCCCAAAGTTTAGGGCTGCTCTGTTGACAAGAACCTCCACTTCACGAAACCTTAAATATCCCAGGAAAGAGAAAAATGGATAAAGAAATTGTGGTCCTTATGTACAATGGAATATCACTCAGCCATGAAATCAATGTCATAAGGCTAGTAGAAGCAAGATGGGTGGACTTAGGTACGACGATTCTAAGTGAAATAAGTCACACAGAAAAAGACACTTATCAAAAGCTATAACTTATACAGGGAATGTAAAAACCGCTACATTTGAACTGAATTACAAAACAGAACAAAGTCACAAATTTAGAAAAAAAACTATGGTTGCTTAACGGGAAAGGTGAGGTGGGGTGATGCATAAAACAAGGGTTTCAAATTAGCTCAGATACCGTTCCATACACGCAATACGTAATAGACAAGACCTACTCCTTGCTCAGTGAACTGGACTCAACACCCCCTATTCACCGCACAAGAATATATGTGACTAGTAAGAATCTTAAAACCTATGTATTGATATCTCTCTGGAAGTGTGTCAAGTGGGTGTAAAGCCGCATAAACACAGCCGTGAAAAGCAGCTAAACCCCATTATAAAAATAAATTAGTTTTACAAACCCATGAAACAAAGACAGTGAAAGAGACAGAAATTCTTACAAAATTCATTCAGGGGCTGTGACGCAACCTGGATTGACCATATCTAGACCCACAGCTGGATGAGACATAAGGGTGGACATTCTTGGGGCTGAGAGGTTTGGTGAGGTTGGGTGAGCCAACGCAGACCCTTTAAGGTAATACTGCGTGGTACCCATCCCATGGGTCCCAAATTTCCAGGTTCAAGGGCATCTTCCTACATCGAAAACTTGCATGAGGAACCCAGAAGATGTTACACAGTGTGATTTTGAAAGGTTTCTAAAACGCACCTCATTTCTCATCTCCTTGTGCTCGGGTTCGCCATTCCAGCTACTTCACTAGCAATCTCCCTACTTGGAGAATCAGCACCTTTATCCTCCTGTTCCGTACAGGTTGCAATTTGTCCTGAGGATGAACGGGAAGAGGGGCAGCCAATGAGAGACTAGATCTAGGTGTTGGGACAGGCACAGGTCACTCTATTTTCTCATCAGGAAGAAGAAATAACCACAGGCTCAGCCTGCCACCCGGAACCAGAATAGGGCCTGAGGCAATCCCGCGCTTCTGCGGCCAGCTCCCAAAAAAGCCAGTTGAAAAATGGAGCACATGGGCACTGCAATTCACAACCCTGCAGAGTTATAAATGATAACTCTCGTCCACAAATATACTGAGGGAAGGCAACGAAGAGGATTTGAAAGCAAGGCAGAATTGCAGGAAACAGGTTTCAGGAGGTAGATTCGAATCGCCTTTAAAGCACATGAAAAGCGGCAAAACGTGGACAATGATGCCCTTGGCCAAAAAGGGCGTATGCGTTTTTTCCTGAATATATTCAGGAAAAAACGCATACGCCCTTTTTGGCCAACCAAGCAACCTGGAAAGTCAAATCAGCGCTACAAAGAAATCTCGCTTCCCATCCGTCAAAAGGGCCATGCTGATAAAAGTGTAAAAACCACAAATGCAGGACAGGCCATGGAGAAATTGGAGCCTTGCTACGCTGATGGGCGGGATGTAAATTGCCAACAGCCACTCTGGAGAAGTGTAGGGTTTGTCCTGAGACATCGAAAAAACACAGCTTAGGGAGCATAGGGCACATCCACTCATGGGCACATAAATTTTGAAAACTAAAAATCAGCAAGACACAGGCACCCCAAAGTTTAGGGCTGCTCTGTTGACAAGAACCTCCACTTCATGACACCTTAAATATCTCAGGAAAGAGAAAAATGGATAAAGAAGTTGTGGTCCTTATGTACAATGGAATATCACTCAGCCATGAAATCATTGTCATAAGGCTAGTAGCAGCATGATGAGTGGATTTAGGTACGACGACTCTAAGTGAAATTATTCACACAGAAAAAGACACTTATCATAAGCTATCACTTATAGAGGGAATGTAAAAACTTCTACACTTGAACTGAATTACAAAAGAGAACAGAGTCAGACGTGTAGAAAACACACTATGGCTGCTTAAAGTGAAAGGTGAGGTGGTGTGATGCATAAAACAAGGGTTTCATATTAGCTCAGATACCGTTCCATACACCCAATATGTAATAGAAAAGACCTACTCCTTGCTCAGTGAAGTGGACTCAAGACCCCCTATTCACCGCACAAGTATATATCTGACTAGTAAGAAACTTACAACCTATGTATTGATATCTCTCTGGAAGTGTGTCAAGTGGGTGTAAAGCTGCATAAACACAGCCATGAAAAGCAGCTAAACCCCATTATAAAAATAAATTACTTTTAAAAACCAATGAAACAAAGACAGTGAACGAGACAGAAATTCTTACAAAATTCATTCGGGGGCTGTGACGCAACCTGGATTGACCATATCTAGACCCACAGCTGGATGAGACATAAGGGTGGACATTCTTGGGGCTGAGAGTTTTGGTGAGGTTGGGTGAGCCAACGCAGACCCTTTAAAGTAATACTGCGTGGTACCCATCCCATGGGTCCCAAATCTCCAGGTTCAAGGTCATCTTCCTACATCGAAAACATGCATGAGAAACCCAGAAGATGGTACACCGTGTGATTTTGAAAGGTTTCTAAAACGCACCTCATTTCTCATCTCCTTGTGCTCGGGTTCGCCATTTCAGCTACTTTACTAGCAAACTCCCTACTTGGAGAATCAGCACCTTTAACCTCCTGTTCTGTACAGGTTGCAATTTGTTCTGAGGATGAACGGGAAGAGGGGCAACCAATGAGAGACTAGATCTAGGTGTTTGGACAGGCACAGGTCACTCTATTTTCCCATCAGGAAGAAGAAATAACCACAGTCTCAGCCTGCCACCCGGAACCAGAATAGGGCCTGAGGCAATCCCGCGCTTTTGCGGACAGATCCCAAAAAAGCGAGTTGAAAAATAGAGCTCAGGGACACTGCAATTCACAAACCTGCAGACTTATAAATGATAATTCTCGTCCACAAATATATTGAGGGAAGGCAACGAAGAGGATTTGAAAGCAAGGCAGAACTGCAGGAAACAGATTTCAGGAGGTAGATTCGAATCGCCTTTAAAGCACATGAAAAGCGGCAAAACGTGGACAATGATGCCCTTTGCCAAAAAGGGCATATGCGTTTTTTCCTGAATATATTCAGGAAAAAACGCATACGCCCTTTTTGGCCAACCAAACAACCTGGAAAGGCAAATCAGCGCTACAAAGAAGTCTCGCTTCCCATCCGTCAAAAGGGCCATTCTGATAAAAGTGTCAAAACCACAAATGCAGGACAGGCCATGGAGAAATTGGAGCCTTGCTACGCTGATGGGCGGGATGTAAATTGCTAGCAGCCACTCTGGAGAAGTGTACGGTGAGGCCTGAAACATCGAAAAAACACAGATTAGGGAGCATAGGGCACGTCCACTCATGGGCGTATAAATTGGGAAAACTAAAAATCAGCAAGACACAGGCACCCCAAAGTTTAGGGCTGCTCTGTTGACAAGAACCTCCACTTCATGACACCTTAAATATCCCAGGAAAGAGAAAAATGGATAAAGAAGTTGTGGTCCTTATGTACAATGGAATATCACTCAGCCATGAAATCAATGTCATAAGGCTAGTAGAAGCAAGATGGGTGGACTTAGGTACGACGATTCTAAGTGAAATAAGTCACACAGAAAAAGACACTTATCAAAAGCTATAACTTATACAGGGAATGTAAAAACCGCTACATTTGAACTGAATTACAAAACAGAACAAAGTCACAAATTTAGAAAAAAAACTATGGTTGCTTAACGGGAAAGGTGAGGTGGGGTGATGCATAAAACAAGGGTTTCAAATTAGCTCAGATACCGTTCCATACACCCAATACGTAATAGACAAGACCTACTCCTTGCTCAGTGAACTGGACTCAACACCCCCTATTCACCGCACAAGAATATATGTGACTAGTAAGAATCTTAAAACCTATGTATTGATATCTCTCTGGAAGTGTGTCAAGTGGGTGTAAAGCCGCATAAACACAGCCGTGAAAAGCAGCTAAACCCCATTATAAAAATAAATTAGTTTTAAAAACCCATGAAACAAAGACAGTGAAAGAGACAGAAATTCTTACAAAATTCATTCAGGGGCTGTGACACAACCTGGATTGACCATATCTAGACCCACAGCTGGATGAGACATAAGGGTGGACATTCTTGGGGCTGAGAGGTTTGGTGAGGTTGGGTGAGCCAACGCAGACCCTTTAAGGTAATACTGCGTGGTACCCATCCCATGGGTCCCAAATCTCCAGGTTCAAGGGCATCTTCCTACATCGAAAACTTGCATGAGGAACCCAGAAGATGGTACACCGTGTGATTTTGAAAGGTTTCTAAAACGCACATCATTTCTCATCTCCTTGTGCTCGGGTTCGCCATTCCAGCTACTTCACTAGCAATCTCCCTACTTGGAGAATCAGCACCTTTAACCTCCTGTTCCGTACAGGTTGCAATTTGTCCTGAGGATGAACGGGAAGAGGGGTAGCCAATGAGAGACTAGATCTAGGTGTTGGGACAGGCACAGGTCACTCTATTTTCTCATCAGGAAGAAGAAATAACCACAGGCTCAGCCTGCCACCCGGAACCAGAATAGGGCCTGAGGCAATCCCGCGCTTCTGCGGCCAGCTCCCAAAAAAGCCAGTTGAAAAATGGAGCACATGGGCACTGCAATTCACAAACCTGCAGAGTTATAAATGATAACTCTCGTCCACAAATATATTGAGGGAAGGCAACGAAGAGGAATTGAAAGCAAGGCAGAATTGCAGGAAACAGGTTTCAGGAGGTAGATTCGAATCGCCTTTAAAGCACATGAAAAGCGGCAAAACGTGGACAATGATGCCCTTGGCCAAAAAGTGCGTATGCTTTTTTTCCTGAATATATTCAGGAAAAAACGCATACGCCCTTTTTGGCCAACCAAGCAACCTGGAAAGGCAAATCAGCGCTACAAAGAAGTCTCGCTTCCCATCGGTCAAAAGGGCCATGCTGATAAATGTGTCAAAACCACAAATGCAGGACAGGCCATGGAGAAATTGGAGCCTTGCTACGCTGACGGGCGGGATGTAAATTGCCAACAGCCACTCTGGAGAAGTGTACGGTGAGGCCTGAAACATCGAAAAAACACAGCTTAGGGAGCATAGGGCACGTCCACTCATGGGCTTATAAATTTTGAAAACTAAAAATCAGCAAGACACAGGCACCCCAAAGTTTAGGGCTGCTCTGTTGACAAGAACCTCCACTTCATGACACCTTAAATATCCCAGGAAAGAGAAAAATGGATAAAGAAGTTGTGGTCCTTATGTACAATGGAATATCACTCAGCCATGAAATCAATGTCATAAGGCTAGTAGAAGCAAGATGGGTGGACTTAGGTGCGACGATTCTAAGTGAAATAAATCACACAGAAAAAGACACTTATCAAAAGCTATAACTTATACAGGGAATGTAAAAACCGCTACATTTGAACTGAATTAGAAAACAGAACAAAGTCACACATTTAGAAAAAAAACTATGGTTGCTTAACGGGGAAGGTGAAGTGGGGTGATGCATAATACAAGGGTTTCAAATTAGCTCAGATACCGTTCCATACACCCAATACGTAATAGACAAGACCTACTCCTTGCTCAGTGAACTGGACTCAACACCCCCTATTCACCGCACAAGAATATATGTGACTAGTAAGAATCTTAAAACCTATGTATTGATATCTCTTTGGAAGTGTGTCAAGTGGGTGTAAAGCCGCATAAACACATCCGTGAAAAGCAGCTAAACCCCATTATAAAAATAAATTACTTGTAAAAACCCGTAAAACAAAGACAGTGAAAGAGAGAGAAATTCTTACACAATTCTTTCAGGAGATGTGATGCAACCTGGATTGAACAAATCTAGACCCACAGTTGGATGAGACCTAAGGGTGGACACTCTTGGGGCTGACAGGTTTGGTGAGGTTGGATGAGCCAACGCAGACTCTTTAAAGTAATACTGCGTGGTACCCATCCCATGGGTCCCAAATCTCCAGGTTCAAGGGCATCTTCCTACATCGAAAACTTGCATGAGGAACCCAGAAGACGGTACACCGTGTGATTTTGAAAGGTTTTTAAAAGTCACCTCATTTCTCATCTCCTTGTGCTTGGGTTCGCCATTCCAGCTACTTTACTAGCAATCTCCCTACTTGGAGAATCAGCACCTTTAACCTCCTGTTCCGTACAGGTTGCAATTTGTCCTGAGGATGAAGGGGAAGAGGGGCAACCAATGAGAGACTAGATATAGATGTTGGGACAGGCACAGGTCACTCTATTTTCCCAACAGGAAGAAGAATTAACCACAGCCTAAGCCTGCCGCCCGGAACCAGAATAGGGCCTGAGGCAATCCCGTGCTTTTGCGGCCAGCTCCCAAAAAAGACAGTTGAAAAATGGAGCTCAGGGGCACTGCAATTCACAAACATGCAGAGTTATAACTGATAACTCTCGTCCACAAATATATTGAGGGAAGGCAACGAAGAGGATTTGAAAGCAAGGCAGAATTGGAGGAAACAGGTTTCAGGAGGTAGATTCGAATCACCTTTAAAGCACATGAAAAGCGGCAAAACGTCGACAATGATGCCCTTGGCCAAAAAGGGCGTATGCGTTTTTTCCTGAATATATTCAGGAAAAAACGCATACGCCCTTTTTGGCCAACCAAGCAACCTGGAAAGGCAAATCAGCGCTAAAAAGAAGTCTCGCTTCCCATCGGTCAAAAGGGTCATGCTGCAAAAAGTGTCAAAACCAGAAATGCAGGACAGGCCATGGAGAAATGTCAGTCTTGCTACGCTGATGGGCGGGATGTAAATTGCCAGCAACCACTCTGGAGAAGTGTACTGTGTGGCCTGAAACATCGAAAAAACACAGCTTAGGCCGCGCATAGGGCACTTCCACTAATGGGCGTATAAATTGGGAAAACTAAAAATCAGCAAGACACAGGCACCCCAAAGTTTAGGGCTGCTCTGTTGACAAGAACCTCCACTTCATGACACCTTAAATATCCCAGGAAAGAGAAAAATGGATAAAGAAGTTGTGGTCCTTATGTACAATGGAATATCACTCAGCCATGAAATCAATGTCATAAGGCTAGTAGCAGCATGATGAGTGGATTTAGGTACGACGACCCTAAGTGAAATAAGTCACACAGAAAAAGACACTTATCATAAGCTATCACTTATAGAGGGAATGTAAAACCTGCTACACTTGAACTGAATTACAAAAGAGAACAGAGTCACACGTTTAGAAAACACACTATGGCTGCTTAACGGGAAAGGTGAGGTGGGGTGATGCATAAAACAAGGGTTTCAAATTAGCTCAGATACCGTTCCATACACCCAATATGTAATAGACAAGACCTACTCCTTGCTCAGTGAACTGGACTCAACACCCCCTATTCACCGCACAAGTATATATCTGACTAGTAAGAATCTTAAAACCTATGAATTGATATCTCTCTGGAAGTGTGTCAAGTGGGTGTAAAGCCGCATAAACACAGCCGTGAAAAGCAGCTAAACCCCATTATAAAAATAAATTACTTGTAAAAACCCGTAAAACAAAGACAGTGAAAGAGAGAGAAATTCTTACACAATTCGTTCAGGGGCTGTGATGCAACCTGGATTGAACATATCTAAACCCACAGTTGGATGAGACCTAAGGGTGGACACTCTTGGGGCTGACAGGTTTGGTGAGGTTGGGTGAGCAAACACAGACCCTTTAAGGTAATACTGCGTGGTACCCATCCCATGGGTCCCACATCTCCAGTTTTAAGGGCATCTTCCTGCATCGAAAACATGCATGAGAATCCCAGAAGATGGTACACCGTGTGATCGGGAAAGGTTTCTAAAACGCACCTCATTTCTCATCTCCTTGTGCTCGGGTTCGCCATTCCAGCTACTTTACTAGCAATCTCCCTACTTGGAGAATCAACATCTTTAACCTCCTTTTCTGTACAGGTTGCAATTTGTCCTGAGGATGAACGGGAACAGGGGCAACCAATGAGAGACCAGATATAGGTATTGGGACAGGCACAGGTCACTCTATTTTCCCATCAGGAAGAAGAATTAACCACAGGCTCAGCCTGCCGCCGGGAACCAGAATAGGGCCTGAGGCAATCCCGCCGTTCAGCGGCCAGCTCCCAAGAAAGCCAGTTGAAAAATGGAGCACATGGGCACTGCAAATCACAAACCTGCAGAGTTATAAATGATAACTCTCGTCCACAAATATATTGAGGGAAGGCAACGAAGAGGATTTGAAAGCAATGCAGAATTGCAGGAAACAGGTTTCAGGAGGTAGATTCGAATCGCCTTTAAAGCACATGAAAAGCGGCAAAACGTCGACAATGATGCCCTTGGCCAAAAAGGGCGTATGCGTTTTTTCCTGAATATATTCAGGAAAAAACGCATACGCCCTTTTTGGCCAACCAAGCAACCTGGAAAGGCAAATCAGCGCTACAAAGAAGTCTCGCTTCCCATCGGTCAAAAGGGTCATGCTGAAAAAAGTGTCAAAACCACAAATGCAGGACAGGCCATGGAGAAATGGAAGCCTTGCTACGCTGATGGACCGGATGTAAATTGCCAACAGCCACTCTGGAGAAGTGTACGGTGTGGCCTGAAACATCGAAAAAACACAGCTTAGGGACCATAGGGCACTTCCACTCATGGGCGTATAAATTGGGAAAACTAAAAATCAGCAAGACACAGGCACCCCAAAGTTTAGGGCTGCTCTGTTGACAAGAACCTCCACTTCACGAAACCTTAAATATCCCAGGAAAGAGAAAAATGGATAAAGAAATTGTGGTCCTTATGTACAATGGAATATCACTCAGCCATGTAATCAATGTCATAAGGCCAGTAGAAGCAAGATGGGTGGAATTAGGTACGACGATTCTAAGGGAAATAAGACACACAGAAAAAGACACTTATCAAAAGCTATCACTTATAGAGTGAATGTAAAAACCGCTACACTTGAATTGAATTACAAATCAGAACAGAGTCACACATTTAGAAAACACACTATGGCTGCTTAACGGGAAAGGTGACGTGGGGTGATGCATAAAACAAGGGTTTCAAATTAGCTCAGATACCGTTCCATACACGCAATACGTAATAGACAAGACCTACTCCTTGCTCAGTGAACTGGACTCAACACCCCCTATTCACCGCACAAGAATATATGTGACTAGTAAGAATCTTAAAACCTATGTATTGATATCTCTCTGGAAGTGTGTCAAGTGGGTGTAAAGCCGCATAAACACAGCCGTGAAAAGCAGCTAAACCCCATTATAAAAATAAATTAGTTTTACAAACCCATGAAACAAAGACAGTGAAAGAGACAGAAATTCTTACAAAATTCATTCAGGGGCTGTGACGCAACCTGGATTGACCATATCTAGACCCACAGCTGGATGAGACATAAGGGTGGACATTCTTGGGGCTGAGAGGTTTGGTGAGGTTGGGTGAGCCAACGCAGACCCTTTAAGGTAATACTGCGTGGTACCCATCCCATGGGTCCCAAATTTCCAGGTTCAAGGGCATCTTCCTACATCGAAAACTTGCATGAGGAACCCAGAAGATGTTACACAGTGTGATTTTGAAAGGTTTCTAAAACGCACCTCATTTCTCATCTCCTTGTGCTCGGGTTCGCCATTCCAGCTACTTCACTAGCAATCTCCCTACTTGGAGAATCAGCACCTTTATCCTCCTGTTCCGTACAGGTTGCAATTTGTCCTGAGGATGAACGGGAAGAGGGGCAGCCAATGAGAGACTAGATCTAGGTGTTGGGACAGGCACAGGTCACTCTATTTTCTCATCAGGAAGAAGAAATAACCACAGGCTCAGCCTGCCACCCGGAACCAGAATAGGGCCTGAGGCAATCCCGCGCTTCTGCGGCCAGCTCCCAAAAAAGCCAGTTGAAAAATGGAGCACATGGGCACTGCAAGTCACAACCCTGCAGAGTTATAAATGATAACTCTCGTCCACAAATATACTGAGGGAAGGCAACGAAGAGGATTTGAAAGCAAGGCAGAACTGCAGGAAACAGGTTTCAGGAGGTAGATTCGAATCGCCTTTAAAGCACATGAAAAGCGGCAAAACGTGGACAATGATGCCCTTGGCCAAAAAGGGCGTATGCGTTTTTTCCTGAATATATTCAGGAAAAAACGCATACGCCCTTTTTGGCCAACCAAGCAACCTGGAAAGTCAAATCAGCGCTACAAAGAAGTCTCGCTTCCCATCCGTCAAAAGGGCCATGCTGATAAAAGTGTAAAAACCACAAATGCAGGACAGGCCATGGAGAAATTGGAGCCTTGCTACGCTGATGGGCGGGATGTAAATTGCCAACAGCCACTCTGGAGAAGTGTAGGGTTTGTCCTGAGACATCGAAAAAACACAGCTTAGGGAGCATAGGGCACATCCACTCATGGGCACATAAATTTTGAAAACTAAAAATCAGCAAGACACAGGCACCCCAAAGTTTAGGGCTGCTCTGTTGACAAGAACCTCCACTTCATGACACCTTAAATATCTCAGGAAAGAGAAAAATGGATAAAGAAGTTGTGGTCCTTATGTACAATGGAATATCACTCAGCCATGAAATCATTGTCATAAGGCTAGTAGCAGCATGATGAGTTGATTTAGGTACGACGACTCTAAGTGAAATTATTCACACAGAAAAAGACACTTATCATAAGCTATCACTTATAGAGGGAATGTAAAAACTTCTACACTTGAACTGAATTACAAAAGAGAACAGAGTCAGACGTTTAGAAAACACACTATGGCTGCTTAAAGTGAAAGGTGAGGTGGTGTGATGCATAAAACAAGGGTTTCATATTAGCTCAGATACCGTTCCATACACCCAATATGTAATAGAAAAGACCTACTCCTTGCTCAGTGAAGTGGACTCAAGACCCCCTATTCACCGCACAAGTATATATCTGACTAGTAAGAAACTTACAACCTATGTATTGATATCTCTCTGGAAGTGTGTCAAGTGGGTGTAAAGCTGCATAAACCCAGCCGTGAAAAGCAGCTAAACCCCATTATAAAAATAAATTACTTTTAAAAACCAATGAAACAAAGACAGTGAACGAGACAGAAATTCTTACAAAATTCATTCGGGGGCTGTGACGCAACCTGGATTGACCATATCTAGACCCACAGCTGGATGAGACATAAGGGTGGACATTCTTGGGGCTGAGAGTTTTGGTGAGGTTGGGTGAGCCAACGCAGACCCTTTAAAGTAATACTGCGTGGTACCCATCCCATGGGTCCCAAATCTCCAGGTTCAAGGTCATCTTCCTACATCGAAAACATGCATGAGAAACCCAGAAGATGGTACACCGTGTGATTTTGAAAGGTTTCTAAAACGCACCTCATTTCTCATCTCCTTGTGCTCGGGTTCGCCATTTCAGCTACTTTACTAGCAAACTCCCTACTTGGAGAATCAGCACCTTTAACCTCCTGTTCTGTACAGGTTGCAATTTGTTCTGAGGATGAACGGGAAGAGGGGCAACCAATGAGAGACTAGATCTAGGTGTTTGGACAGGCACAGGTCACTCTATTTTCCCATCAGGAAGAAGAAATAACCACAGTCTCAGCCTGCCACCCGGAACCAGAATAGGGCCTGAGGCAATCCCGCGCTTTTGCGGACAGATCCCAAAAAAGCGAGTTGAAAAATAGAGCTCAGGGACACTGCAATTCACAAACCTGCAGACTTATAAATGATAATTCTCGTCCACAAATATATTGAGGGAAGGCAACGAAGAGGATTTGAAAGCAAGGCAGAACTGCAGGAAACAGATTTCAGGAGGTAGATTCGAATCGCCTTTAAAGCACATGAAAAGCGGCAAAACGTGGACAATGATGCCCTTTGCCAAAAAGGGCGTATGCGTTTTTTCCTGAATATATTCAGGAAAAAACGCATACGCCCTTTTTGGCCAACCAAGCAACCTGGAAAGGCAAATCAGCGCTACAAAGAAGTCTCGCTTCCCATCCGTCAAAAGGGCCATTCTGATAAAAGTGTCAAAACCACAAATGCAGGACAGGCCATGGAGAAATTGGAGCCTTGCTACGCTGATGGGCGGGATGTAAATTGCTAGCAGCCACTCTGGAGAAGTGTACGGTGAGGCCTGAAACATCGAAAAAACACAGATTAGGGAGCATAGGGCACGTCCACTCATGGGCGTATAAATTGGGAAAACTAAAAATCAGCAAGACACAGGCACCCCAAAGTTTAGGGCTGCTCTGTTGACAAGAACCTCCACTTCATGACACCTTAAATATCCCAGGAAAGAGAAAAATGGATAAAGAAGTTGTGGTCCTTATGTACAATGGAATATCACTCAGCCATGAAATCAATGTCATAAGGCTAGTAGAAGCAAGATGGGTGGACTTAGGTACGACGATTCTAAGTGAAATAAGTCACACAGAAAAAGACACTTATCAAAAGCTATAACTTATACAGGGAATGTAAAAACCGCTACATTTGAACTGAATTACAAAACAGAACAAAGTCACAAATTTAGAAAAAAAACTATGGTTGCTTAACGGGAAAGGTGAGGTGGGGTGATGCATAAAACAAGGGTTTCAAATTAGCTCAGATACCGTTCCATACACCCAATACGTAATAGACAAGACCTACTCCTTGCTCAGTGAACTGGACTCAACACCCCCTATTCACCGCACAAGAATATATGTGACTAGTAAGAATCTTAAAACCTATGTATTGATATCTCTCTGGAAGTGTGTCAAGTGGGTGTAAAGCCGCATAAACACAGCCGTGAAAAGCAGCTAAACCCCATTATAAAAATAAATTAGTTTTAAAAACCCATGAAACAAAGACAGTGAAAGAGACAGAAATTCTTACAAAATTCATTCAGGGGCTGTGACACAACCTGGATTGACCATATCTAGACCCACAGCTGGATGAGACATAAGGGTGGACATTCTTGGGGCTGAGAGGTTTGGTGAGGTTGGGTGAGCCAACGCAGACCCTTTAAGGTAATACTGCGTGGTACCCATCCCATGGGTCCCAAATCTCCAGGTTCAAGGGCATCTTCCTACATCGAAAACTTGCATGAGGAACCCAGAAGATGGTACACCGTGTGATTTTGAAAGGTTTCTAAAACGCACCTCATTTCTCATCTCCTTGTGCTCGGGTTCGCCATTCCAGCTACTTCACTAGCAATCTCCCTACTTGGAGAATCAGCACCTTTAACCTCCTGTTCCGTACAGGTTGCAATTTGTCCTGAGGATGAACGGGAAGAGGGGCAGCCAATGAGAGACTAGATCTAGGTGTTGGGACAGGCACAGGTCACTCTATTTTCTCATCAGGAAGAAGAAATAACCACAGGCTCAGCCTGCCACCCGGAACCAGAATAGGGCCTGAGGCAATCCCGCGCTTCTGCGGCCAGCTCCCAAAAAAGCCAGTTGAAAAATGGAGCACATGGGCACTGCAATTCACAAACCTGCAGAGTTATAAATGATAACTCTCGTCCACAAATATATTGAGGGAAGGCAACGAAGAGGAATTGAAAGCAAGGCAGAATTGCAGGAAACAGGTTTCAGGAGGTAGATTCGAATCGCCTTTAAAGCACATGAAAAGCGGCAAAACGTGGACAATGATGCCCTTGGCCAAAAAGGGCGTATGCGTTTTTTCCTGAATATATTCAGGAAAAAACGCATACGCCCTTTTTGGCCAACCAAGCAACCTGGAAAGGCAAATCAGCGCTACAAAGAAGTCTCGCTTCCCATCGGTCAAAAGGGCCATGCTGATAAATGTGTCAAAACCACAAATGCAGGACAGGCCATGGAGAAATTGGAGCCTTGCTACGCTGACGGGCGGGATGTAAATTGCCAACAGCCACTCTGGAGAAGTGTACGGTGAGGCCTGAAACATCGAAAAAACACAGCTTAGGGAGCATAGGGCACGTCCACTCATGGGCTTATAAATTTTGAAAACTAAAAATCAGCAAGACACAGGCACCCCAAAGTTTAGGGCTGCTCTGTTGACAAGAACCTCCACTTCATGACACCTTAAATATCCCAGGAAAGAGAAAAATGGATAAAGAAGTTGTGGTCCTTATGTACAATGGAATATCACTCAGCCATGAAATCAATGTCATAAGGCTAGTAGAAGCAAGATGGGTGGACTTAGGTACGACGATTCTAAGTGAAATAAATCACACAGAAAAAGACACTTATCAAAAGCTATAACTTATACAGGGAATGTAAAAACCGCTACATTTGAACTGAATTAGAAAACAGAACAAAGTCACACATTTAGAAAAAAAACTATGGTTGCTTAACGGGGAAGGTGAAGTGGGGTGATGCATAATACAAGGGTTTCAAATTAGCTCAGATACCGTTCCATACACCCAATACGTAATAGACAAGACCTACTCCTTGCTCAGTGAACTGGACTCAACACCCCCTATTCACCGCACAAGAATATATGTGACTAGTAAGAATCTTAAAACCTATTTATTGATATCTCTCTGGAAGTGTGTCAAGTGGGTGTAAAGCCGCATAAACACAGCCGTGAAAAGCAGCTAAACCCCATTATAAAAATAAATTAGTTTTAAAAACCCATGAAACAAAGACAGTGAAAGAGACAGAAATTCTTACAAAATTCATTCAGGGGCTGTGACGCAACCTGGATTGACCATATCTAGACCCACAGCTGGATGAGACATAAGGGTGGACATTCTTGGGGCTGAGAGATTTGGTGAGGTTGGGTGAGCCAACGCAGACCCTTTAAGGTAATACTGCGTGGTACCCATCCCATGGATCCCAAATCTCCAGGTTCAAGGGCATCTTCCTACATCGAAAACTTGCATGAGGAACCCAGAAGATGGTACACCGTGTGATTTTGAAAGGTTTCTAAAACGCACCTCATTTCTCATCTCCTTGTGCTCGGGTTCGCCATTCCAGCTACTTCACTAGCAATCTCCCTACTTGGAGAATCAGCACCTTTAACCTCCTATTCCGTACAGGTTGCAATTTGTCCTGAGGATGAACGGGAAGAGGGGCAGCCAATGAGAGACTAGATCTAGGTGTTGGGACAGGCACAGGTCACTCTATTTTCTCATCAGGAAGAAGAAATAACCAAAGGCTCAGCCTGCCACCCGGAACCAGAATAGGGCCTGAGGCAATCCCGCGCTTCTGCGGCCAGCTCCCAAAAAAGCCAGTTGAAAAATGGAGCACATGGGCACTGCAATTCACAAACCTGCAGAGTTATAAATGATAACTCTCGTCCACAAATATATTGAGGGAAGGCAACGAAGAGGAATTGAAAGCAAGGCAGAATTGCAGGAAACAGGTTTCAGGAGGTAGATTCGAATCACCTTTAAAGCACATGAAAAGTGGCAAAACGTCGACAATGATGCCCTTGGCCAAAAAGGGCGTATGCGTTTATCCTGAATATATTCAGGAAAAAACGCATACGCCCTTTTTGGCCAACCAAGCAACCTGGAAAGACAAATCAGCGCTACAAAGATGTCTCGCTTCCCATCCGTCAAATGGGCCATGCTGATAAAAGTGTCAAAACCACAAATGCAGAACAGGCCATGGAGAAATTGGAGCCTTGCTACGCTGATGGGCGGGATGTAAATTGCCAACAGCCACTCTGGAGAAGTGTAGGGTTTGTCCTGAAACATCGAAAAAACACAGCTTAGGGAGCATAGGGCAAATCCACTCATGGGCACATAAATTTTGAAAACTAAAAATCAGCAAGACACAGGCACCCCAAAGTTTAGGGCTGCTCTGTTGACAAGAACCTCCACTTCATGACACCTTAAATATCCCAGGAAAGAGAAAAATGGATAAAGAAGTTGTGGTCCTTATGTACAATGGAATATCACTCAGCCATGAAATCATTGTCATAAGGCTAGTAGCAGCATGATGAGTGGATTTAGGTACGACGACTCTAAGTGAAATTAGTCACACAGAAAAAGACACTTATCATAAGCTATCACTTATAGAGGGAATGTAAAAACTTCTACACTTGAACTGAATTACAAAAGAGAACAGAGTCAGACGTTTAGAAAACACACTATGGCTGCTTATAGTGAAAGGTGAGGTGGTGTGATGCATAAAACAAGGGTTTCATATTAGCTCAGATACCGTTCCATACACCCAATATGTAATAGAAAAGACCTACTCCTTGCTCAGTGAAGTGGACTCAAGACCCCCTATTCACCGCACAAGTATATATCTGACTAGTAAGAAACTTACAACCTATGTATTGATATCTCTCTGGAAGTGTGTCAAGTGGGTGTAAAGCTGCATAAACACAGCCGTGAAAAGCAGCTAAACCCCATTATAAAAATAAATTAGTTTTAAAAACCCATGAAACAAAGACAGTGAAAGAGACAGAAATTCTTACAAAATTCATTCGGGGGCTGTGACGCAACCTGGATTGACCATATCTAGACCCACTGCTGGATGAGACATAAGGGTGGACATTCTTGGGGCTGAGAGGTTTGGTGAGGTTGGGTGAGCCAACGCAGACCCTTTAAAGTAATACTGCGTGGTACCCATCCCATGGGTCCCAAATCTCCAGGTTCAAGGTCATCTTCCCACATCGAAAACATGCATGAGAAACCCAGAAGATGGTACACCGTGTGATTTTGAAAGGTTTCTAAACCGCACCTCATTTCTCATCTCCTTGTGCTCGGGTTCGCCATTTCAGCTACTTTACTAGCAAACCCCTTACTTGGAGAATCAGCACCTTTAACCTCCTGTTCCGTACAGGTTGCAATTTGTTCTGAGGATGAACGGGAAGAGGGGCAACCAATGAGAGACTAGATCTAGGTGTTGGGACAGGCACAGGTCACTCTATTTTCCCATCAGGAAGAAGAAATAACCACAGTCTCAGCCTGCCACCCGGAACCAGAATAGGGCCTGAGGCAATCCCGCGCTTTTGCGGACAGATCCCAAAAAAGCGAGTTGAAAAATGGAGCTCAGGGACACTGCAATTCACAAACCTGCAGACTTATAAATGATAATTCTCGTCCACAAATATATTGAGGGAAGGCAACGAAGAGGATTTGAAAGCAAGGCAGAACTGCAGGAAACAGATTTCAGGAGGTAGATTCGAATCGCCTTTAAAGCACATGAAAAGCGGCAAAACGTGGACAATGATGCCCTTGGCCAAAAAGGGCGTATGCGTTTTTTCCTGAATATATTCAGGAAAAAACGCATACGCCCTTTTTGGCCAACCAAGCAACCTGGAAAGGCAAATCAGCGCTACAAAGAAGTCTCGCTTCCCATCCGTCAAAAGGGCCATTCTGATAAAAGTGTCAAAACCACAAATGCAGGACAGGCCATGGAGAAATTGGAGCCTTGCTACGCTGATGGGCGGGATGTAAATTGCCAACAGCCACTCTGGAGAAGTGTACGGTGAGGCCTGAAACATCGAAAAAACACAGCTTAGGGAGCATAGGGCACGTCCACTCATGGGCGTATAAATTTTGAAAACTGAAAATCAGCAAGACACAGGCACCCCAAAGTTTAGGGCTGCTCTTTTGACAAGAACCTCCACTTCATGACACCTTAAATATCCCAGGAAAGAGAAAAATGGATAAACAAGTTGTGGTCCTTATGTACAATGGAATATCACTCAGCCATGAAATCAATGTCATAAGGCTAGTAGAAGCAAGATGGGTGGACTTAGGTACGACGATTCTAAGTGAAATAAGTCACACAGAAAAAGACACTTATCAAAAGCTATAACTTATACAGGGAATGTAAAAACCGCTACATTTGAACTGAATTACAAAACAGAACAAAGTCACACATTTAGAAAAAAAAAACTATGGTTGCTTAACGGGAAAGGTGAGGTGGGGTGATGCATAAAACAAGGGTTTCAAATTAGCTCAGATACCGTTCCATACACGCAATACGTAATAGACAAGACCTACTCCTTGCTCAGTGAACTGGACTCAACACCCCCTATTCACCGCACAAGAATATATGTGACTAGTAAGAATCTTAAAACCTATGTATTGATATCTCTCTGGAAGTGTGTCAAGTGGGTGTAAAGCCGCATAAACACAGCCGTGAAAAGCAGCTAAACCCCATTATAAAAATAAATTAGTTTTAAAAACCCATGAAACAAAGACAGTGAAAGAGACAGAAATTCTTACAAAATTCATTCAGGGGCTGTGACGCAACCTGGATTGACCATATCTAGACCCACAGCTGGATGAGACATAAGGGTGGACATTCTTGGGGCTGAGAGGTTTGGTGAGGTTGGGTGAGCCAACGCAGACCCTTTAAGGTAATACTGCGTGGTACCCATCCCATGGGTCCCAAATCTCCAGGTTCAAGGGCATCTTCCTACATCGAAAACTTGCATGAGGAACCCAGAAGATGGTACACCGTGTGATTTTGAAAGGTTTCTAAAACGCACCTCATTTCTCATCCCCTTGTGCTCGGGTTCGCCATTCCAGCTACTTCACTAGCAATCTCCCTACTTGGAGAATCAGCACCTTTAACCTCCTGTTCCGTACAGGTTGCAATTTGTCCTGAGGATGAACGGGAAGAGGGGCAGCCAATGAGAGACTAGATCTAGGTGTTGGGACAGGCACAGGTCACTCTATTTTCTCATCAGGAAGAAGAAATAACCACAGGCTCAGCCTGCCACCCGGAACCAGAATAGGGCCTGAGGCAATCCCGCGCTTCTGCGGCCAGCTCCCAAAAAAGCCAGTTGAAAAATGGAGCACATGGGCACTGCAATTCACAACCCTGCAGAGTTATAAATGATAACTCTCGTCCACAAATATATTGAGGGAAGGCAACGAAGAGGAATTGAAAGCAAGGCAGAATTGCAGGAAACAGGTTTCAGGAGGTAGATTCGAATCGCCTTTAAAGCACATGAAAAGCGGCAAAACGTGGACAATGATGCCCTTGGCCAAAAAGGGCGTATGCGTTTTTTCCTGAATATATTCAGGAAAAAACGCATACGCCCTTTTTGGCCAACCAAGCAACCTGGAAAGGCAAATCAGCGCTACAAAGAAGTCTCGCTTCCCATCGGTCAAAAGGGCCATGCTGATAAATGTGTCAAAACCACAAATGCAGGACAGGCCATGGAGAAATTGGAGCCTTGCTACGCTGACGGGCGGGATGTAAATTGCCAACAGCCACTCTGGAGAAGTGTACGGTGAGGCCTGAAACATCGAAAAAACACAGCTTAGGGAGCATAGGGCACGTCCACTCATGGGCGTATAAATTTTGAAAACTAAAAATCAGCAAGACACAGGCACCCCAAAGTTTAGGGCTGCTCTGTTGACAAGAACCTCCACTTCATGACACCTTAAATATCCCAGGAAAGAGAAAAATGGATAAAGAAGTTGTGGTCCTTATGTACAATGGAATATCACTCAGCCATGAAATCAATGTCATAAGGCTAGTAGAAGCAAGATGGGTGGACTTAGGTATGACGATTCTAAGTGAAATAAATCACACAGAAAAAGACACTTATCAAAAGCTATAACTTATACAGGGAATGTAAAAACCGCTACATTTGAACTGAATTAGAAAACAGAACAAAGTCACACATTTAGAAAAAAAACTATGGTTGCTTAACGGGGAAGGTGAAGTGGGGTGATGCATAATACAAGGGTTTCAAATTAGCTCAGATACCGTTCCATACACCCAATACGTAATAGACAAGACCTACTCCTTGCTCAGTGAACTGGACTCAACACCCCCTATTCACCGCACAAGAATATATGTGACTAGTAAGAATCTTAAAACCTATGTATTGATATCTCTCTGGAAGTGTGTCAAGTGGGTGTAAAGCCGCATAAACACAGCCGTGAAAAGCAGCTAAACCCCATTATAAAAATAAATTAGTTTTAAAAACCCATGAAACAAAGACAGTGGAAGAGACAGAAATTCTTACAAAATTCATTCAGTGGCTGTGACGCAACCTGGATTGACCATATCTAGACCCACAGCTGGATGAGACATAAGGGTGGACATTCTTGGGGCTGAGAGGTTTGGTGAGGTTGGGTGAGCCAACGCAGATCCTTTAAGGTAATACTGCGTGGTACCCATCCCTTGGGTCCCAAATCTCCAGGTTCAAGGGCATCTTCCTACATCGAAAACTTGCATGAGGAACCCAGAAGATGGTACACCGTGTGATTTTGCAAGGTTTCTAAAACGCACCTCATTTCTCATCTCCTTGTGCTCGGGTTCGCCATTCCAGCTACTTCACTAGCAATCTCCCTACTTGGAGAATCAGCAACTTTAACCTCCTGTTCCGTACAGGTTGCAATTTGTCCTGAGGATGAACGAGAAGAGGGGCAGCAAATGAGAGACTAGATCTAGGTGTTGGGACAGGCACAGGTCACTCTACTTTCACATCAGGAAGAAGAAATAACCACAGGCTCAGCCTGCCACCCGGAACCAGAATAGGGCCTGAGGCAATCCGGCGCTTCTGCGGCCAGCTCCCAAAAAAGCCAGTTGAAAAATGGAGCACATGGGCACTGCAATTCACAACCCTGCAGAGTTATAAATGATAACTCTCGTCCACAAATATATTGAGGGAAGGCAACGAAGAGGATTTGAAAGCAAGGCAGAATTGCAGGAAACAGGTTTCAGGAGGTAGATTCGAATCGCCTTTAAAGCACATGAAAAGCGGCAAAACGTGGACAATGATGCCCTTGGCCAAAAAGGGCGTATGCGTTTTTTCCTGAATATATTCAGGAAAAAACGCATACGCCCTTTTTGGCCAACCAAGCAACCTGGAAAGACAAATCAGCGCTACAAAGATGTCTCGCTTCCCATCCGTCAAAAGGGCCATGCTGATAAAAGTGTCAAAACCACAAATGCAGAACAGGCCATGGAGAAATTGGAGCCTTGCTACGCTGATGGGCGGGATGTAAATTGCCAACAGCCACTCTGGAGAAGTGTAGGGTTTGTCCTGAAACATCGAAAAAACACAGCTTAGGGAGCATAGGGCAAATCCACTCATGGGCACATAAATTTTGAAAACTAAAAATCAGCAAGACACAGGCACCCCAAAGTTTAGGGCTGCTCTGTTGACAAGAACCTCCACTTCATGACACCTTAAATATCCCAGGAAAGAGAAAAATGGATAAAGAAGTTGTGGTCCTTATGTACAATGGAATATCACTCAGCCATGAAATCATTGTCATAAGGCTAGTAGCAGCATGATGAGTGGATTTAGGTACGACGACTCTAAGTGAAATTAGTCACACAGAAAAAGACACTTATCATAAGCTATCACTTATAGAGGGAATGTAAAAACTTCTACACTTGAACTGAATTACAAAAGAGAACAGAGTCAGACGTTTAGAAAACACACTATGGCTGCTTATAGTGAAAGGTGAGGTGGTGTGATGCATAAAACAAGGGTTTCATATTAGCTCAGATACCGTTCCATACACCCAATATGTAATAGAAAAGACCTACTCCTTGCTCAGTGAAGTGGACTCAAGACCCCCTATTCACCGCACAAGTATATATCTGACTAGTAAGAAACTTACAACCTATGTATTGATATCTCTCTGGAAGTGTGTCAAGTGGGTGTAAAGCTGCATAAACACAGCCGTGAAAAGCAGCTAAACCCCATTATAAAAATAAATTAGTTTTAAAAACCCATGAAACAAAGACAGTGAAAGAGACAGAAATTCTTACAAAATTCATTCGGGGGCTGTGACGCAACCTGGATTGACCATATCTAGACCCACTGCTGGATGAGACATAAGGGTGGACATTCTTGGGGCTGAGAGGTTTGGTGAGGTTGGGTGAGCCAACGCAGACCCTTTAAAGTAATACTGCGTGGTACCCATCCCATGGGTCCCAAATCTCCAGGTTCAAGGTCATCTTCCCACATCGAAAACATGCATGAGAAACCCAGAAGATGGTACACCGTGTGATTTTGAAAGGTTTCTAAACCGCACCTCATTTCTCATCTCCTTGTGCTCGGGTTCGCCATTTCAGCTACTTTACTAGCAAACCCCTTACTTGGAGAATCAGCACCTTTAACCTCCTGTTCCGTACAGGTTGCAATTTGTTCTGAGGATGAACGGGAAGAGGGGCAACCAATGAGAGACTAGATCTAGGTGTTGGGACAGGCACAGGTCACTCTATTTTCCCATCAGGAAGAAGAAATAACCACAGTCTCAGCCTGCCACCCGGAACCAGAATAGGGCCTGAGGCAATCCCGCGCTTTTGCGGACAGATCCCAAAAAAGCGAGTTGAAAAATGGAGCTCAGGGACACTGCAATTCACAAACCTGCAGACTTATAAATGATAATTCTCGTCCACAAATATATTGAGGGAAGGCAACGAAGAGGATTTGAAAGCAAGGCAGAACTGCAGGAAACAGATTTCAGGAGGTAGATTCGAATCGCCTTTAAAGCACATGAAAAGCGGCAAAACGTGGACAATGATGCCCTTGGCCAAAAAGGGCGTATGCGTTTTTTCCTGAATATATTCAGGAAAAAACGCATACGCCCTTTTTGGCCAACCAAGCAACCTGGAAAGGCAAATCAGCGCTACAAAGAAGTCTCGCTTCCCATCCGTCAAAAGGGCCATTCTGATAAAAGTGTCAAAACCACAAATGCAGGACAGGCCATGGAGAAATTGGAGCCTTGCTACGCTGATGGGCGGGATGTAAATTGCCAACAGCCACTCTGGAGAAGTGTACGGTGAGGCCTGAAACATCGAAAAAACACAGCTTAGGGAGCATAGGGCACGTCCACTCATGGGCGTATAAATTTTGAAAACTGAAAATCAGCAAGACACAGGCACCCCAAAGTTTAGGGCTGCTCTTTTGACAAGAACCTCCACTTCATGACACCTTAAATATCCCAGGAAAGAGAAAAATGGATAAACAAGTTGTGGTCCTTATGTACAATGGAATATCACTCAGCCATGAAATCAATGTCATAAGGCTAGTAGAAGCAAGATGGGTGGACTTAGGTACGACGATTCTAAGTGAAATAAGTCACACAGAAAAAGACACTTATCAAAAGCTATAACTTATACAGGGAATGTAAAAACCGCTACATTTGAACTGAATTACAAAACAGAACAAAGTCACACATTTAGAAAAAAAAAACTATGGTTGCTTAACGGGAAAGGTGAGGTGGGGTGATGCATAAAACAAGGGTTTCAAATTAGCTCAGATACCGTTCCATACACGCAATACGTAATAGACAAGACCTACTCCTTGCTCAGTGAACTGGACTCAACACCCCCTATTCACCGCACAAGAATATATGTGACTAGTAAGAATCTTAAAACCTATGTATTGATATCTCTCTGGAAGTGTGTCAAGTGGGTGTAAAGCCGCATAAACACAGCCGTGAAAAGCAGCTAAACCCCATTATAAAAATAAATTAGTTTTAAAAACCCATGAAACAAAGACAGTGAAAGAGACAGAAATTCTTACAAAATTCATTCAGGGGCTGTGACGCAACCTGGATTGACCATATCTAGACCCACAGCTGGATGAGACATAAGGGTGGACATTCTTGGGGCTGAGAGGTTTGGTGAGGTTGGGTGAGCCAACGCAGACCCTTTAAGGTAATACTGCGTGGTACCCATCCCATGGGTCCCAAATCTCCAGGTTCAAGGGCATCTTCCTACATCGAAAACTTGCATGAGGAACCCAGAAGATGGTACACCGTGTGATTTTGAAAGGTTTCTAAAACGCACCTCATTTCTCATCCCCTTGTGCTCGGGTTCGCCATTCCAGCTACTTCACTAGCAATCTCCCTACTTGGAGAATCAGCACCTTTAACCTCCTGTTCCGTACAGGTTGCAATTTGTCCTGAGGATGAACGGGAAGAGGGGCAGCCAATGAGAGACTAGATCTAGGTGTTGGGACAGGCACAGGTCACTCTATTTTCTCATCAGGAAGAAGAAATAACCACAGGCTCAGCCTGCCACCCGGAACCAGAATAGGGCCTGAGGCAATCCCGCGCTTCTGCGGCCAGCTCCCAAAAAAGCCAGTTGAAAAATGGAGCACATGGGCACTGCAATTCACAACCCTGCAGAGTTATAAATGATAACTCTCGTCCACAAATATATTGAGGGAAGGCAACGAAGAGGAATTGAAAGCAAGGCAGAATTGCAGGAAACAGGTTTCAGGAGGTAGATTCGAATCGCCTTTAAAGCACATGAAAAGCGGCAAAACGTGGACAATGATGCCCTTGGCCAAAAAGGGCGTATGCGTTTTTTCCTGAATATATTCAGGAAAAAACGCATACGCCCTTTTTGGCCAACCAAGCAACCTGGAAAGGCAAATCAGCGCTACAAAGAAGTCTCGCTTCCCATCGGTCAAAAGGGCCATGCTGATAAATGTGTCAAAACCACAAATGCAGGACAGGCCATGGAGAAATTGGAGCCTTGCTACGCTGACGGGCGGGATGTAAATTGCCAACAGCCACTCTGGAGAAGTGTACGGTGAGGCCTGAAACATCGAAAAAACACAGCTTAGGGAGCATAGGGCACGTCCACTCATGGGCGTATAAATTTTGAAAACTAAAAATCAGCAAGACACAGGCACCCCAAAGTTTAGGGCTGCTCTGTTGACAAGAACCTCCACTTCATGACACCTTAAATATCCCAGGAAAGAGAAAAATGGATAAAGAAGTTGTGGTCCTTATGTACAATGGAATATCACTCAGCCATGAAATCAATGTCATAAGGCTAGTAGAAGCAAGATGGGTGGACTTAGGTATGACGATTCTAAGTGAAATAAATCACACAGAAAAAGACACTTATCAAAAGCTATAACTTATACAGGGAATGTAAAAACCGCTACATTTGAACTGAATTAGAAAACAGAACAAAGTCACACATTTAGAAAAAAAACTATGGTTGCTTAACGGGGAAGGTGAAGTGGGGTGATGCATAATACAAGGGTTTCAAATTAGCTCAGATACCGTTCCATACACCCAATACGTAATAGACAAGACCTACTCCTTGCTCAGTGAACTGGACTCAACACCCCCTATTCACCGCACAAGAATATATGTGACTAGTAAGAATCTTAAAACCTATGTATTGATATCTCTCTGGAAGTGTGTCAAGTGGGTGTAAAGCCGCATAAACACAGCCGTGAAAAGCAGCTAAACCCCATTATAAAAATAAATTAGTTTTAAAAACCCATGAAACAAAGACAGTGGAAGAGACAGAAATTCTTACAAAATTCATTCAGTGGCTGTGACGCAACCTGGATTGACCATATCTAGACCCACAGCTGGATGAGACATAAGGGTGGACATTCTTGGGGCTGAGAGGTTTGGTGAGGTTGGGTGAGCCAACGCAGATCCTTTAAGGTAATACTGCGTGGTACCCATCCCTTGGGTCCCAAATCTCCAGGTTCAAGGGCATCTTCCTACATCGAAAACTTGCATGAGGAACCCAGAAGATGGTACACCGTGTGATTTTGCAAGGTTTCTAAAACGCACCTCATTTCTCATCTCCTTGTGCTCGGGTTCGCCATTCCAGCTACTTCACTAGCAATCTCCCTACTTGGAGAATCAGCAACTTTAACCTCCTGTTCCGTACAGGTTGCAATTTGTCCTGAGGATGAACGAGAAGAGGGGCAGCAAATGAGAGACTAGATCTAGGTGTTGGGACAGGCACAGGTCACTCTACTTTCACATCAGGAAGAAGAAATAACCACAGGCTCAGCCTGCCACCCGGAACCAGAATAGGGCCTGAGGCAATCCGGCGCTTCTGCGGCCAGCTCCCAAAAAAGCCAGTTGAAAAATGGAGCACATGGGCACTGCAATTCACAACCCTGCAGAGTTATAAATGATAACTCTCGTCCACAAATATATTGAGGGAAGGCAACGAAGAGGATTTGAAAGCAAGGCAGAATTGCAGGAAACAGGTTTCAGGAGGTAGATTCGAATCGCCTTTAAAGCACATGAAAAGCGGCAAAACGTGGACAATGATGCCCTTGGCCAAAAAGGGCGTATGCGTTTTTTCCTGAATATATTCAGGAAAAAACGCATACGCCCTTTTTGGCCAACCAAGCAACCTGGAAAGACAAATCAGCGCTACAAAGATGTCTCGCTTCCCATCCGTCAAAAGGGCCATGCTGATAAAAGTGTCAAAACCACAAATGCAGAACAGGCCATGGAGAAATTGGAGCCTTGCTACGCTGATGGGCGGGATGTAAATTGCCAACAGCCACTCTGGAGAAGTGTAGGGTTTGTCCTGAAACATCGAAAAAACACAGCTTAGGGAGCATAGGGCAAATCCACTCATGGGCACATAAATTTTGAAAACTAAAAATCAGCAAGACACAGGCACCCCAAAGTTTAGTGCTGCTCTGTTGACAAGAACCTCCACTTCATGACACCTTAAATATCCCAGGAAAGAGAAAAATGGATAAAGAAGTTGTGGTCCTTATGTACAATGGAATATCACTCAGCCATGAAATCATTGTCATAAGGCTAGTAGCAGCATGATGAGTGGATTTAGGTACGACGACTCTAAGTGAAATTAGTCACACAGAAAAAGACACTTATCATAAGCTATCACTTATAGAGGGAATGTAAAAACTTCTACACTTGAACTGAATTACAAAAGAGAACAGAGTCAGACGTTTAGAAAACACACTATGGCTGCTTAAAGTGAAAGGTGAGGTGGTGTGATGCATAAAACAAGGGTTTCATATTAGCTCAGATACCGTTCCATACACCCAATATGTAATAGAAAAGACCTACTCCTTGCTCAGTGAACTGGACTCAACACCCCCTATTCACCGCACAAGAATATATGTGACTAGTAAGAATCTTAAAACCTATGTATTGATATCTGTCTGGAAGTGAGTCAAGTGGGTGTAAAGCCGCATAAACACAGCCGTGAAAAGCAGCTAAACCCCATTATAAAAATAAATTACTTTTAAAAACCCATGAAACAAAGACAGTGAAAGAGACAGAAATTCTTACAAAATTCATTCGGGGGCTGTGACGCAACCTGGATTGACCATATCTAGACCCACTGCTGGATGAGACATAAGGGTGGACATTCTTGGGGCTGAGAGGTTCGGTGAGGTTGGGTGAGCCAACGCAGACCCTTTAAAGTAATACTGCGTGGTACCCATCCCATGGGTCCCAAATCTCCAGGTTCAAGGTCATCTTCCTACATCGAAAACATGCATGAGAAACCCAGAAGATGGTACACCGTGTGATTTTGAAAGGTTTCTAAAACGCACCTCATTTCTCATCTCCTTGTGCTCGGGTTCGCCATTTCAGCTACTTTACTAGCAATCTCCCTACTTGGAGAATCAGCACCTTTAACCTCCTGTTCCATACAGGTTGCAATTTGTTCTGAGGATGAACGGGAAGAGGGGCAACCAATGAGAGACTAGATCTAGGTGTTGGGACAGGCACAGGTCACTCTATTTTCCCATCAGGAAGAAGAAATAACCACAGTCTCAGCCTGCCACCCGGAACCAGAATAGGGCCTGAGGCAATCCCGCGCTTTTGCGGACAGATCCCAAAAAAGCGAGTTGAAAAATGGAGCTCAGGGACACTGCAATTCACAAACCTGCAGACTTATAAATGATAATTCTCGTCCACAAATATATTGAGGGAAGGCAACGAAGAGGATTTGAAAGCAAGGCAGAACTGCAGGAAACAGATTTCAGGAGGTTGATTCGAATCGCCTTTAAAGCACATGAAAAGCGGCAAAACGTGGACAATGATGCCCTTGGCCAAAAAGGGCGTATGCGTTTTTTCCTGAATATATTCAGGAAAAAACGCATACGCCCTTTTTGGCCAACCAAGCAACCTGGAAAGGCAAATCAGCGCTACAAAGAAGTCTCGCTTCCCATCCGTCAAAAGGGCCATTCTGATAAAAGTGTCAAAACCACAAATGCAGGACAGGCCATGGAGAAATTGGAGCCTTGCTACGCTGATGGGCGGGATGTAAATTGCCAACAGCCACTCTGGAGAAGTGTACGGTGAGGCCTGAAACATCGAAAAAACACAGCTTAGGGAGCATAGGGCACGTCCACTCATGGGCGTATAAATTTTGAAAACTGAAAATCAGCAAGACACAGGCACCCCAAAGTTTAGGGCTGCTCTGTTGACAAGAACCTCCACTTCATGACACCTTAAATATCCCCGGAAAGAGAAAAATGGATAAAGAAGTTGTGGTCCTTATGTACAATGGAATATCACTCAGCCATGAAATCAATGTCATAAGGCTAGTAGAAGCAAGATGGGTGGACTTAGGTACGAAGATTCTAAGTGAAATAAGTCACACAGAAAAAGACACTTATCAAAAGCTATAACTTATACAGGGAATGTAAAAACCGCTACATTTTAACTGAATTACAAAACAGAACAAAGTCACAAATTTAGAAAAAAAACTATGGTTGCTTAACGGGAAAGGTGAGGTGGGGTGATGCATAAAACAAGGGTTTCAAATTAGCTCAGATACCGTTCCATACACGCAATACGTAATAGACAAGACCTACTCCTTGCTCAGTGAACTGGACTCAACACCCCCTATTCACCGCACAAGAATATATGTGACTAGTAAGAATCTTAAAACCTATGTATTGATATCTCTCTGGAAGTGTGTCAAGTGGGTGTAAAGCCGCATAAACACAGCCGTGAAAAGCAGCTAAACCCCATTATAAAAATAAATTAGTTTTAAAAACCCATGAAACAAAGACAGTGAAAGAGACAGAAATTCTTACAAAATTCATTCAGGGGCTGTGACGCAACCTGGATTGACCATATCTAGACCCACAGCTGGATGAGACATAAGGGTGGACATTCTTGGGGCTGAGAGGTTTGGTGAGGTTGGGTGAGCCAACGCAGACCCTTTAAGGTAATACTGCGTGGTACCCATCCCATGGGTCCCAAATCTCCAGGTTCAAGGGCATCTTCCTACATCGAAAACTTGCATGAGGAACCCAGAAGATGGTACACCGTGTGATTTTGAAAGGTTTCTAAAACGCACCTCATTTCTCATCTCCTTGTGCTCGGGTTCGCCATTCCAGCTACTTCACTAGCAATCTCCCTACTTGGAGACTCAGCACCTTTAACCTCCTGTTCCGTACAGGTTGCAATTTGTCCTGAGGATGAACGGGAAGAGGGGCAGCCAATGAGAGACTAGATCTAGGTGTTGGGACAGGCACAGGTCACTCTATTTTCTCATCAGGAAGAAGAAATAACCACAGGCTCAGCCTGCCACCCGGAACCAGAATAGGGCCTGAGGCAATCCCGCGCTTCTGCGGCCAGCTCCCAAAAAAGCCAGTTGAAAAATGGAGCACATGGGCACTGCAATTCACAACCCTGCAGAGTTATAAATGATAACTCTCGTCCACAAATATATTGAGGGAAGGCAACGAAGAGGAATTGAAAGCAAGGCAGAATTGCAGGAAACAGGTTTCAGGAGGTAGATTCGAATCGCCTTTAAAGCACATGAAAAGCGGCAAAACGTGGACAATGATGCCCTTGGCCAAAAAGGGCGTATGCGTTTTTTCCTGAATATATTCAGGAAAAAACGCATACGCCCTTTTTGGCCAACCAAGCAACCTGGAAAGTCAATTCAGCGCTACAAAGAAGTCTCGCTTCACATTTGTCAAAAGGGCCATGCTGATAAAAGTGTCAAAACCACAAATGCAGGACAGGCCATGGAGAAATTGGAGCCTTGCTACGCTGATGGGCGGGATGTAAATTGCCAACAGCCACTCTGGAGAAGTGTACGGTGAGGCCTGAAACATCGAAAAAACACAGCTTAGGGAGCATAGGGCACGTCCACTCATGGGCGTATAAATTTTGAAAACTAAAAATCAGCAAGACACAGGCACCCCAAAGTTTAGGGCTGCTCTGTTGACAAGAACCTCCACTTCATGACACCTTAAATATCCCAGGAAAGAGAAAAATGGATAAAGACGTTGTGGTCCTTATGTACAATGGAATATCACTCAGCCATGAAATCAATGTCATAAGGCTAGTAGAAGCAAGATGGGTGGACTTAGGTACGACGATTCTAAGTGAAATAAATCACACAGAAAAAGACACTTATCAAAAGCTATAACTTATACAGGGAATGTATAAACCGCTACATTTGAACTGAATTAGAAAACAGAACAAAGTCACACATTTAGAAAAAAAACTATGGTTGCTTAACGGGGAAGGTGAGGTGGGGTGATGCATAAAACAAGGGTTTCAAATTAGCTCAGATACCGTTCCATACACCCAATACGTAATAGACAAGACCTACTCCTTGCTCAGTGAACTGGACTGAACACCCCCTATTCACCGCACAAGAATATATGTGACTAGTAAGAATCTTAAAACCTATGTATTGATATCTCTCTGGAAGTGTGTCAAGTGGGTGTAAAGCCGCATAAACACAGCCGTGAAAAGCAGCTAAACCCCATTATAAAAATAAATTAGTTTTAAAAACCCATGAAACAAAGACAGTGGAAGAGACAGAAATTCTTACAAAATTCATTCAGTGGCTGTGACGCAACCTGGATTGACCATATCTAGACCCACAGCTGGATGAGACATAAGGGTGGACATTCTTGGGGCTGAGAGGTTTGGTGAGGTTGGGTGAGCCAACGCAGACCCTTTAAGGTAATACTGAGTGGTACCCATCCCTTGGGTCCCAAATCTCCAGGTTCAAGGGCATCTTCCTACATCGAAAACTTGCATGAGGAACCCAGAAGATGGTACACCGTGTGATTTTGAAAGGTTTCTAAAACGCACCTCATTTCTCATCTCCTTGTGCTCGGGTTCGCCATTCCAGCTACTTCACTAGCAATCTCCCTACTTGGAGAATCAGCACCTTTAACCTCCTGTTCCGTACAGGTTGCAATTTGTCCTGAGGATGAACGGGAAGAGGGGCAGCCAATGAGAGACTAGATCTAGGTGTTGGGACAGGCACAGGTCACTCTATTTTCTCATCAGGAAGAAGAAATAACCACAGGCTCAGCCTGCCACCCGGAACCAGAACAGGGCCTGAGGCAATCCCGCGCTTCTGCGGACAGCTCCCAAAAAAGCCAGTTGAAAAATGGAGCACATGGGCACTGCAATTCACATCCCTGCAGAGTTATAAATGATAACTCTCGTCCACAAATATATTGAGGGAAGGCAACGAAGAGGATTTGAAAGCAAGGCAGAATTGCAGGAAACAGGTTTCAGGAGGTAGATTCGAATCGCCTTTAAAGCACATGAAAAGCGGCAAAACGTGGACAATGATGACCTTGGCCAAAAAGGGCGTATGCGTTTTTTCCTGAATATATTCAGGAAAAAACGCATACGCCCTTTTTGGCCAACCAAGCAACCTGGAAAGTCAAATCAGCGCTACAAAGAAGTCTCGCTTCCCATCCGTCAAAAGGGCCATGCTGATAAAAGTGTCAAAACCACAAATGCAGGACAGGCCATGGAGAAATTGGAGCCTTGCTACGCTGATGGGCGGGATGTAAATTGCCAACAGCCACTCTGGAGAAGTGTACGGTGTGTCCTGAAACATCGAAAAAACACAGCTTAGGGAGCATAGGGCACATCCACTCATGGGCACATAAATTTTGAAAACTAAAAATCAGCAAGACACAGGCACCCCAAAGTTTAGGGCTGCTCTGTTGACAAGAACCTCCACTTCATGACACCTTAAATATCCCAGGAAAGAGAAAAATGGATAAAGAAGTTGTGGTCCTTATGTACAATGGAATATCACTCAGCCATGAAATCATTGTCATAAGGCTAGTAGCAGCATGATGAGTGGATTTAGGTACGACGACTCTAAGTGAAATTAGTCACACAGAAAAAGACACTTATCATAAGCTATCACTTATAGAGGGAATGTAAAAACTTCTACACTTGAACTGAATTACAAAAGAGAACAGAGTCAGACGTTTAGAAAACACACTATGGCTGCTTAAAGTGAAAGGTGAGGTGGTGTGATGCATAAAACAAGGGTTTCATATTAGCTCAGATACCGTTCCATACACCGAATATGTAATAGAAAAGACCTACTCCTTGCTCAGTGAAGTGGACTCAAGATCCCCTATTCACCGCACAAGTATATATCTGACTAGTAAGAAACTTACAACCTATGTATTGATATCTCTCTGGAAGTGTGTCAAGTGGGTGTAAAGCTGCATAAACACAGCCGTGAAAAGCAGCTAAACCCCATTATAAAAATAAATTAGTTTTAAAAACCCATGAAACAAAGACAGTGAAAGAGACAGAAATTCTTACAAAATTCATTCGGGGGCTGTGACGCAACCTGGATTGACCATATCTAGACCCACAGCTGGATGAGACATAAGGGTGGACATTCTTGGGGCTGAGAGGTTTGGTGAGGTTGGGTGAGCCAACGCAGACCCTTTAAACTAATACTGCGTGGTACCCATCCCATGGGTCCCAAATCTCCAGGTTCAAGGCAATCTTCCTACATCGAAAACATGCATGAGAAACCCAGAAGATGGTACACCGTGTGATTTTGAAAGGTTTCTAAAACGCACCTCATTTCTCATCTCCTTGTGCTCGGGTTCGCCATTTCAGCTACTTTACTAGCAATCTCCCTACTTGGAGAATCAGCACCTTTAACCTCCTGTTCCGTACAGGTTGCAATTTGTTCTGAGGATGAACGGGAAGAGGGGCAACCAATGAGAGACTAGATCTAGGTGTTGGGACAGGCACTGGTCACTCTATTTTCCCATCAGGAAGAAGAAATAACCACAGTCTCAGCCTGCCACCCGGAACCAGAATAGGGCCTGAGGCAATCCCGCGCTTTTGCGGACAGATCCCAAAAAAGCGAGTTGAAAAATGGAGCTCAGGGACACTGCAATTCACAAACCTGCAGACTTATAAATGATAATTCTCGTCCACAAATATATTGAGGGAAGGCAACGAAGAGGATTTGAAAACAAGGCAGAACTGCAGGAAACAGATTTCAGGAGGTAGATTCGAATCGCCTTTAAAGCACATGAAAAGTGGCAAAACGTGGACAATGATGCCCTTGGCCAAAAAGGGCGTATGCGTTTTTTCCTGAATATATTCAGAAAAAACGCATACGCCCTTTTTGGCCAACCAAGCAACCTGGAAAGGCAAATCAGCGCTACAAAGAAGTTTCGCTTCCCATCCATCAAAAGGGCCATGCTGATAAAAGTGTCAAAACCACAAATGCAGGACAGGCCATGGAGAAATTGGAGCCTTGCTACGCTGATGGGCGGGATGTAAATTGCCAACAGCCACTCTGGAGAAGTGTACGGTGAGGCCTGAAACATCGAAAAAACACAGCTTAGGGAGCATAGGGCACGTCCACTCATGGGCATATAAATTTTGAAAACTGAAAATCAGCAAGACACAGGCACCCCAAAGTTTAGGGCTGCTCTGTTGACAAGAACCTCCACTTCATGACACCTTAAATATCCCAGGAAAGAGAAAAATGGATAAAGAAGTTGTGGTCCTTATGTACAATGGAATATCACTCAGCCATGAAATCAATGTCATAAGGCTAGTAGAAGCAAGATGGGTGGACTTAGGTACGAGGATTCTAAGTGAAATAAGTCACACAGAAAAAGACACTTATCAAAAGCTATAACTTATACAGGGAATGTAAAAACCGCTACATTTTAACTGAATTACAAAACAGAACAAAGTCACAAATTTAGAAAAAAAACTATGGTTGCTTAACGGGAAAGGTGAGGTGGGGTGATGCATAAAACAAGGGTTTCAAATTAGCTCAGATACCGTTCCATACACGCAATACGTAATAGACAAGACCTACTCCTTGCTCAGTGAACTGGACTCAACACCCCCTATTCACCGCACAAGAATATATGTGACTAGTAAGAATCTTAAAACCTATGTATTGATATCTCTCTGGAAGTGTGTCAAGTGGGTGTAAGGCCGCATAAACACAGCCGTGAAAAGCAGCTAAACCCCATTATAAAAATAAATTAGTTTTAAAAACCCATGAAACAAAGACAGTGAAAGAGACAGAAATTCTTACAAAATTCATTCAGGGGCTGTGACGCAACCTGGATTGACCATTTCTAGACCCACAGCTGGATGAGACATAAGGGTGGACATTCTTGGGGCTGAGAGGTTTGGTGAGGTTGGGTGAGCCAACGCAGACCCTTTAAAGTAATACTGCGTGGTACCCATCCCATGGGTCCCAAATCTCCAGGTTCAAGGGCATCTTCCTACATCGAAAACTTGCATGAGGAACCCAGAAGAAGGTACACCGTGTGATTTTGAAAGGTTTCTAAAACGCACCTCATTTCTCATCTCCTTGTGCTCGGGTTCGCCATTCCAGCTACTTCACTAGCAATCTCCCTACTTGGAGAATCAGCACCTTTAACCTCCTGTTCCGTACAGGTTGCAATTTGTCCTGAGGATGAACGGGAAGAGGGGCAGCCAATGAGAGACTAGATCTAGGTGTTGGGACAGGCACAGGTCACTCTATTTTCTCATCAGGAAGAAGAAATAACCACAGGCTCAGCCTGCCACCCGGAACCAGAATAGTGCCTGAGGCAATCCCGCGCTTCTGCGGCCATCTCCCAAAAAAGCCAGTTGAAAAATGGAGCACATGGGCACTGCAATTCACAACCCTGCAGAGTTATAAATGATAACTCTCGTCCACAAATATATTGAGGGAAGGCAACGAAGAGGATTTGAAAGCAAGGCAGAATTGCAGGAAACAGGTTTCAGGAGGTAGATTCGAATCGCCTTTAAAGCACATGAAAAGCGGCAAAACGTGGACAATGATGCCCTTGGCCAAAAAGGGCGTATGCGTTTTTTCCTGAATATATTCAGGAAAAAACGCATACGCCCTTTTTGGCCAACCAAGCAACATGGAAAGTCAAATCAGCGCTACAAAGAAGTCTCGCTTCCCATTCGTCAAAAGGGCCATGCTGATAAAAGTGTCAAAACCACAAATGCAGGACAGGCCATGGAGAAATTGGAGCCATGCTACGCTGATGGGCGGGATGTAAATTGCCAACAGCCACTCTGGAGAAGTGTACGGTGAGGCCTGAAACATCGAAAAAACACAGCTTAGGGAGCATAGGGCACTTCCACTCATGGGCGTATAAATTTTGAAAACTAAAAATCAGCAAGACACAGGCACCCCAAAGTTTAGGGCTGCTCTGTTGACAAGAACCTCCACTTCATGACACCTTAAATATCCCAGGAAAGAGAAAAATGGATAAAGAAGTTGTGGTCCTTATGTACAATGGAATATCACTCAGCCATGAAATCAATGTCATAAGGCTAGTAGAAGCAAGATGGGTGGACTTAGGTACGACGATTCTAAGTGAAATAAGTCACACAGAAAAGGACACTTATCAAAAGCTATAACTTATACAGGGAATGTAAAAACCGCTACATTTGAACTGAATTACAAAACAGAACAAAGTCACACATTTAGAAAAAAATCTATGGTTGCTTAACGGGAAAGGTGAGGTGGGGTGATGCATAAAACAAGGGTTTCAAATTAGCTCAGATACCGTTCCATACACCCAATACGTAATAGACAAGACCTACTCCTTGCTCAGTGAACTGGACTCAACACCCCCTATTTACCGCACAAGAATATATGTGACTAGTAAGAATCTTAAAACCTATGTATTGATATCTCTCTGGAAGTGTGTCAAGTGGGTGTAAAGCCGCATAAACACAGCCGTGAAAAGCAGCTAAACCCCATTATAAAAATAAATTAGTTTTAAAAACCCATGAAACAAAGACAGTGAAAGAGACAGAAATTCTTACAAAATTCATTCAGGGGCTGTGACGCAACCTGGATTGACCATATCTAGACCCACAGCTGGATGAGACATAAGGGTGGACATTCTTGGGGCTGAGAGGTTTGGTGAGGTTGGGTGAGCCAACGCAGACCCTTTAAGGTAATACTGCGTGGTACCCATCCCATGGGTCCCAAATCTCCAGGTTCAAGGGCATCTTCCTACATCGAAAACTTGCATGAGGAACCCAGAAGATGGTACACCGTGTGGTTTTGAAAGGTTTCTAAAACGCACCTCATTTCTCATCTCCTTGTGCTCGGGTTCGGCATTCCAGCTACTTCACTAGCAATCTCCCTACTTGGAGAATCAGCACCTTTAACCTCCTGTTCCGTACAGGTTGCAATTTGTCCTGAGGATGAACAGGAAGAGGGGCAGCCAATGAGAGACTAGATCTAGATGTTGGGACAGGCACAGGTCACTCTATTTTCTCATCAGGAAGAAGAAATAACCACAGGCTCAGCCTGCCACCCGGAACCAGAATAGGGCCTGAGGCAATCCCGCGCTTCTGCGGCCAGCTCCCAAAAAAGCCAGTTGAAAAATGGAGCACATGGGCACTGCAATTCACAACCCTGCAGAGTTATAAATGATAACTCTCGTCCACAAATATACTGAGGGAAGGCAACGAAGAGGATTTGAAAGCAAGGCAGAATTGCAGGAAACAGGTTTCAGGAGGTAGATTCGAATCGCCTTTAAAGCACATGAAAAGCGGCAAAACGTGGACAATGATGCCCTTGGCCAAAAAGGGCGTATGCGTTTTTTCCTGAATATATTCAGGAAAAAACGCATACGCCCTTTTCGGCCAACCAAGCAACCTGGAAAGTCAAATCAGCGCTACAAAGAAGTCTCGCTTCCCATCCGTCAAAAGGGCCATGCTGATAAAAGTGTCAAAACCACAAATGCAGGACAGGCCATGGAGAAATTGGAGCCTTGCTACGCTGATGGGCGGGATGTAAATTGCCAACAGCCACTCTGGAGAAGTGTACGGTGTGTCCTGAAACATCGAAAAAACACAGCTTAGGGAGCATAGGGCACATCCACTCATGGGCACATAAATTTTGAAAACTAAAAATCAGCAAGACACAGGCACCCCAAAGTTTAGGGCTGCTCTGTTGACAAGAACCTCCACTTCATGACACCTTAAATATCCCAGGAAAGAGAAAAATGGATAAAGAAGTTGTGGTCCTTATGTACAATGGAATATCACTCAGCCATGAAATCATTGTCATAAGGCTAGTAGCAGCATGATGAGTGGATTTAGGTACGACGACTCTAAGTGAAATTAGTCACACAGAAAAAGACACTTATCATAAGCTATCACTCATAGAGGGAATGTAAAAACTTCTACACTTGAACTGAATTACAAAAGAGAACAGAGTCAGACGTTTAGAAAACACACTATGGCTGCTTAAAGTGAAAGGTGAGGTGGTGTGATGCATAAAACAAGGGTTTCATATTAGCTCAGATACCGTTCCATACACCGAATATGTAATAGAAAAGACCTACTCCTTGCTCAGTGAAGTGGACTCAAGATCCCCTATTCACCGCACAAGTATATATCTGACTAGTAAGAAACTTACAACCTATGTATTGATATCTCTCTGGAAGTGTGTCAAGTGGGTGTAAAGCTGCATAAACACAGCCGTGAAAAGCAGCTAAACCCCATTATAAAAATAAATTAGTTTTAAAAACCCATGAAACAAAGACAGTGAAAGAGACAGAAATTCTTACAAAATTCATTCGGGGGCTGTGACGCAACCTGGATTGACCATATCTAGACCCACAGCTGGATGAGACATAAGGGTGGACATTCTTGGGGCTGAGAGGTTTGGTGAGGTTGGGTGAGCCAACGCAGACCCTTTAAAGTAATACTGCGTGGTACCCATCCCATGGGTCCCAAATCTCCAGGTTCAAGGTCATCTTCCTACATGGAAAACATGCATGAGAAACCCAGAAGATGGTACACCGTGTGATTTTGAAAGGTTTCTAAAACGCACCTCATTTCTCATCTCCTTGTGCTCGGGTTCGCCATTTCAGCTACTTTACTAGCAATCTCCCTACTTGGAGAATCAGCACCTTTAACCTCCTGTTCCGTACAGGTTGCAATTTGTTCTGAGGATGAACGGGAAGAGGGGCAACCAATGAGAGACTAGATCTAGGTGTTGGGACAGGCACAGGTCACTCTATTTTCCCATCAGGAAGAAGAAATAACCACAGTCTCAGCCTGCCACCCGGAACCAGAATAGGGCCTGAGGCAATCCCGCGCTTTTGCGGACAGATCCCAAAAAAGCGAGTTGAAAAATGGAGCTCAGGGACACTGCAATTCACAAACCTGCAGACTTATAAATGATAATTCTCGTCCACAAATATATTGAGGGAAGGCAACGAAGAGGATTTGAAAGCAAGGCAGAACTGCAGGAAACAGATTTCAGGAGGTAGATTCGAATCGCCTTTAAAGCACATGAAAAGCGGCAAAACGTGGACAATGATGCCCTTGGCCAAAAAGGGCGTATGCGTTTTTTCCTGAATATATTCAGAAAAAACGCATACGCCCTTTTTGGCCAACCAAGCAACCTGGAAAGCAAATCAGCGCTACAAAGAAGTTTCGCTTCCCATCCATCAAAAGGGCCATGCTGATAAAAGTGTCAAAACCACAAATGCAGGACAGGCCATGGAGAAATTGGAGCCTTGCTACGCTGATGGGCGGGATGTAAATTGCCAACAGCCACTCTGGAGAAGTGTACGGTGAGGCCTGAAACATCGAAAAAACACAGCTTAGGGAGCATAGGGCACGTCCACTCATGGGCGTATAAAATTTGAAAACTGAAAATCAGCAAGACACAGGCACCCCAAAGTTTAGGGCTGCTCTGTTGACAAGAACCTCCACTTCATGACACCTTAAATATCCCAGGAAAGAGAAAAATGGATAAAGAAGTTGTGGTCCTTATGTACAATGGAATATCACTCAGCCATGAAATCAATGTCATAATGCTAGTAGAAGCAAGATGGGTGGACTTAGGTACGACGATTCTAAGTGAAATAAGTCACACAGAAAAAGACACTTATCAAAAGCTATAACTTATACAGGGAATGTAAAAACCGCTACATTTTAACTGAATTACAAAACAGAACAAAGTCACAAATTTAGAAAAAAAACTATGGTTGCTTAACGGGAAAGGTGAGGTGGGGTGATGCATAAAACAAGGGTTTCAAATTAGCTCAGATACCGTTCCATACACGCAATACGTAATAGACAAGACCTACTCCTTGCTCAGTGAACTGGACTCAACACCCCCTATTCACCGCACAAGAATATATGTGACTAGTAAGAATCTTAAAACCTATGTATTGATATCTCTCTGGAAGTGTGTCAAGTGGGTGTAAAGCCGCATAAACACAGCCGTGAAAAGCAGCTAAACCCCATTATAAAAATAAATTAATTTTAAAAACCCATGAAACAAAGACAGTGAAAGAGACAGAAATTCTTACAAAATTCATTCAGGGGCTGTGACGCAACCTGGATTGACCATTTCTAGACCCACAGCTGGATGAGACATAAGGGTGGACATTCTTGGGGCTGAGAGGTTTGGTGAGGTTGGGTGAGCCAACGCAGACCCTTTAAGGTAATACTGCGTGGTACCCATCCCATGGGTCCCAAATCTCCAGGTTCAAGGGCATCTTCCTACATCGAAAACTTGCATGAGGAACCCAGAAAATGGTACACCGTGTGGTTTTGAAAGGTTTCTAAAACGCACCTCATTTCTCATCTCCTTGTGCTCGGGTTCGGCATTCCAGCTACTTCACTAGCAATCTCCCTACTTGGAGAATCAGCACCTTTAACCTCCTGTTCCGTACAGGTTGCAATTTGTCCTGAGGATGAACAGGAAGAGGGGCAGCCAATGAGAGACTAGATCTAGATGTTGGGACAGGCACAGGTCACTCTATTTTCTCATCAGGAAGAAGAAATAACCACAGGCTCAGCCTGCCACCCGGAACCAGAATAGGGCCTGAGGCAATCCCGCGCTTCTGCGGCCAGCTCCCAAAAAAGCCAGTTGAAAAATGGAGCACATGGGCACTGCAATTCACAACCCTGCAGAGTTATAAATGATAACTCTCGTCCACAAATATACTGAGGGAAGGCAACGAAGAGGATTTGAAAGCAAGGCAGAATTGCAGGAAACAGGTTTCAGGAGGTAGATTCGAATCGCCTTTAAAGCACATGAAAAGCGGCAAAACGTGGACAATGATGCCCTTGGCCAAAAAGGGCGTATGCTTTTTTTCCTGAATATATTCAGGAAAAAACGCATAGGCCCTTTTTGGCCAACCAAGCAACATGTAAAGGCAAATCAGCACTACAAGGAGTCTCGCTTCGAATCGGTCAAAAGGGCCATGCTGAAAAAAGTGTCAAAACCACAAAAGCAGGACAGGCCATGGAGAAATAGGAGCCTTGCTACACTGATGGGCGGGATGTAAATTGCTAGCAGCCACTCTGGAGAAGTGTACGGTGTGGCCTTAAACATCGAAAAAACACAGCTTATGGAGCATAGGGCACTTCCACTCATGGGCGTATAAATTGGGAAAACTAAAAATCAGCAAGACACAGGCACCCCAAAGTTTAGGGCTGCTCTGTTGACAAGAACCTCCACTTCATGACACCTTAAATATCCCAGGGAAGAGAAAAATGGATAAAGAAGTTGTGGTCCTTATGTACAATGGAATATCACTCAGCCATGAAATCAATGTCATAAGGCTAATAGCAGCATGATGAGTGGATTTAGGTACGACGACTCTAAGTGAAATAAGTCACACAGAAAAAGACACTTATCATAAGCTATCACGTATAGAGGGAATGTAAAAACTGCTACACTTGAACTGAATTACAAAAGAGAACAGAGTCACACGTTTAGAAAACACACTATGGCTGCTTAACGGGAAAGGTGAGGTGGTGTGATGCATAAAACAAGGGTTTCAAATTAGCTGAGATACCGTTCCATACACCCAATATGTAATAGACAAGACCTACTCCTTGCTCAGTGAACTGGACACAACACCCCCTATTCACCGCACAAGTATATATCTGACTAGTAAGAATCTTAAAACCTATGTATTGATATCTCTCTGGAAGTGTGTCAAGTGGGTGTAAAGCCGCATAAACACAGCCGTGAAAAGCAGCTAAACCCCATTATAAAAATAAATTACTTTTAAAAACCCGTAAAACAAAGACAGTGAAAGAGAGAGAAATTCTTACCCAATTCGTTCAGGGGCTGTGATGCAACCTGGATTGAACATATCTAGACCCACAGCTGGATGAGACCTAAGGGTGGACACTCTTGGGGCTGAGAGGTTGGGTGAGGTTGGGTGAGCCAACGCAGACCCTTTAAAGTAATACTGCGTGGTACCCATCCCATGGGTCCCAAATCTCCAGGTTCAAGGCCATCTTCCTACATCGAAAACATGCATGAGAAACCCAGAAAATGGTACACCGTGTGATTTTGAAAGGTTTCTAAAACGCACCTCATTTCTCATCTCCTTGTGCTCGGGTTCGCCATTCCAGCTACTTTCCTAGCAATCTCCCTACTTGGAGAATCAGCACCTTTAACCTCCTGTTCCGTACAGGTTGCAATTTGTTCTGAGGATGAACGGGAAGAGGGGCAACCAATGAGAGACTAGATCTAGGTGTTGGGACAGGCACAGGTCACTCTATTTTCCCATCAGGAAGAAGAAAATACCACAGGCTCAGCCTGCCAACCGGAACCAGAATAGGGCCTGAGGCAATCCCGCGCTTTTGCGGCCAGATCCCAAAAAAGCGAGTTGAAAAATGGACCTCAGGGACACTGCAATTCACAAACCTGCAGACTTATAAATGATAATTCTCGTCCACAAATATATTGAGGGAAAGCAACGAAGAGGATTTGAAAGCAAGGCAGAACTGCAGGAAACAGATTTCAGGAGGTAGATTCGAATCGCCTTTAAAGCACATGAAAAGCGGGAAAACGTTGACAATGATGACCTTGGCCAAAAAGGGCGTATGCGTTTTTTCCTGAATATATTCAGGAAAAAACGCATACGCCCTTTTTGGCCAACCAAGCAACCTGGAAAGGCAAATCAGCGCTACAAAGAAGTCTAGCTTCCCATCCGTCAAAAGGGCCATGCTGATAAAAGTGTCAAAACCACAAATGCAGGACAGGCCATGGAGAAATTGGAGCCTTGCTACGCTGACGGGCGGGATGTTAATTGCCAACAGCCACTCTGGAGAAGTGTACGGTGAGGCCTGAAACATCGAAAAAACACAGCTTAGGGAGCATAGGGCACGTCCACTCATGGGCGTATAAATTTTGAAAACTAAAAATCAGCAAGACACAGGCACCCCAAAGTTTAGGGCTGCTCTGTTGACAAGAACCTCCACTTCATGACACCTTAAATATCCCAGGAAAGAGAAAAATGGATAAAGAAGTTGTGGTCCTTATGTACAATGGAATATCACTCAGCCATGAAATCAATGTCATAAGGCTAGTAGAAGCAAGATGGGTGGACTTAGGTACGACGATTCTAAGTGAAATAAATCACACAGAAAAAGACACTTATCAAAAGCTACAACTTATACAGAGAATGTAAAAACCGCTACATTTGAACTGAATTAGAAAACAGAACAAAGTCACACATTTAGAAAAAAAACTATGGTTGCTTAACGGGGAAGGTGAGGTGGGGTGATGCATAATACAAGGGTTTCAAATTAGCTCAGATACCGTTCCATACACCCAATACGTAATAGACAAGACCTACTCCTTGCTCAGTGAACTGGACTCAACACCCCCTATTCACCGCACAAGAATATATGTGACTAGTAAGAATCTTAAAACCTATGTATTGATATCTCTCTGGAAGTGTGTCAAGTGGGTGTAAAGCCGCATAAACACAGCCGTGAAAAGCAGCTAAACCCCATTATAAAAATAAATTAGTTTTAAAAACCCATGAAACAAAGACAGTGAAAGAGACAGAAATTCTTACAAAATTCATTCAGGGGCTGTGACGCAACCTGGATTGACCATATCTAGACCCACAGCTGGATGAGACATAAGGGTGGACATTCTTGGGGCTGAGAGGTTTGGTGAGGTTGGGTGAGCCAACGCAGACCCTTTAAGGTAATACTGCGTGGTACCCATCCCATGGGTCCCAAATCTCCAGGTTCAAGGGCATCTTCCTACATCGAAAACTTGCATGAGGAACCCAGAAGATGGTACACCGTGTGATTTTGAAAGGTTTCTAAAACGCACCTCATTTCTCATCTCCTTGTGCTCGGGTTCGCCATTCCAGCTACTTCACTAGCAATCTCCCTACTTGGAGAATCAGCACCTTTAACCTCCTGTTCCGTACAGGTTGCAATTTGTCCTGAGGATGAACGGGAAGAGGGGCAGCCAA